>NC_056729.1:592586401-592848901 GCF_019279795.1 Protopterus annectens
GGAGCTGTGACTTCAGCAAAACATAAAACAGAAACTCCATCCAGAAATAAACTTTAATAGCACTAATACAGTACAGTAAGCACTTTTGTCATAATACTAAGGACTTCTTCAGAATAATGACCACCAAAACATATAATCTTAAATAAGTTACAATAGCCAATAGTAGTGAAATATCCATTAGGTAAGTATACATATAAATCATACCAATCAACTTGTTTAAAGAAACATATACAGGAGTAACACATTTTACTACTATGTTTACTTAGTCCAAAAATATAACATATTGAACTTAAAATTAAGTAAATGTACTAATAAAAACACTAAAAAATCCTTAAAAATACTAAGGAGTTAGGTAAGAAACAAGTAGGCCTAACTTATCACAACTTAGCCAACCTCATTTTCAAAACAGGGAGTATAGAAATACAATTGTTTAGACCAGGAGACGAAGAAGCATCTAAATGTAGTTACCAAATCAGTTCTTTATACTCAGTTCTGTTCTTCCACTGTCCCCCTTTAACTTCTAAAGGTATTTTATTCTAGGATACCAAACTCAAATCTGGAAAAAAACCTTTACATTAACAAGGATATCCAAAAAGGGCATTAACATCGCTCTTGTTCTCCTTTTTAATATCGTATATGTGTTTGCAAATCCTTCTATGCAATTTATGTTTGGTTTTCCTCAACATCGAATGCCTCGCATGTATGACAGACCGCTAAGTAAACTAGACCTCTGGAGTCACAGTCACCTTTAACAAAAGCAACTTTAGTAGCACAGATGTTCTCCGGAGTTATATTTGCCTTATCATAAATATACTGGCAGGAAAAGCATTTCTCAAATTTCATGGTTGCAGTGTAATTTATTCCATTAAAATTCAGATTTCCTCTACTGTCCTCTTAATTATTGTTTTAATGTTCTTATCAACTTTATAAATAAACTGTGGGGTTTCTCCTAATGTATTAATAATCTCATCAATTTTAAAGATAGTCCAGTTGTCTCTTATAACTTTTTTGACCAATGTACTTGCTTCATTGTATTTAAGGGCCATAGAATTGGTAAAACTGGGTGTTGTCCTAATGGAGAGATGAAAAGTCAGCAAGCAAAGGAGAGTAGTAGTGCTAAAATTGAATTCATCCTCAAGTCTTGGTGAGAACCTTTGTGAGGTGGACCCTATTTTTCACAAAATCTCACCAAGGGAACACTGATATATAGACTGTATTTATATAGCATATATCATAGACAAAAGTAAGTCAAAAACAAAAAAAAAAGATAGCTGGGTGCAAAAGACCCAGGATAAAAAAAGTGCCCAATCCTGGTAGGCACACTGGTGCCAGGAATGTAAAAAAATGACAGTGTAGAATCCTCAAAATATGGAAACATTCATACAATGGGGCTAGACCATGCCCAGGGGGAGGATGTTGTAGAAGGAAGTAGCAGTCCATAAAAATCACAAAAATTGATTGGCCAAAGAAGAGCCATAAAGAAGATAGAGTGGACTATTGAGGATAAGAAAGAAATTATGTATTGTTACTATTATGTAAAAAGCCCAGAATTTCCAGACACAAGATATACAAATGATTAAGAGACAAAATTAGTGGAAAGAAAAATACCCACAGGAAACTTTGGAAGATCCTCCAACAAAATTTTGCGCCCGCCACAACAGATATTTGAAAACAGTATATAGATCAAGAAACTTTGATCTGTTTGGAAAAGAAGCATCCGAGGCAAAATATAAACAACAAAACCTAGAGATATTTGAAAATATAAAAAGAAATATTATGGACATGGGAAAGAATGAGAGATTGATATGGTGCAATATTTAATAAAAAGGAGAAACCAAGTTAACTAACATAGAGAAGGCAGCTTCAAATATATTCAAAGAGAAATACAGGCAAAGGCATCCAGATATTGAAAATTTATAATAAAATAATGTCACAAAGATGTAATGTGGAAAAGGAAGATTAGTAAAGGGTAGTTAAAGAAGTCAGAAGTTGAAGTTATGAAGTGCCTGTAATGAAAGACTAGCATAATTTCGAACAGAGTCTGTTATCCAGGCCTTGTGTTTTGTTTGTTGAGTTTGTGTTTGATACAGCCATCTTCTGCTCAGAGAACACAGAGCACTGTTTGTAAGGTAATAACCGGAAATTTCTAAATTGGTTAAACATCTGTTTGTTTGTTCTGATTTGCCAAGGAGTGCATAGCCATAACTGATTTGTTTGGCAGTTAAAACCATTTGTGAGCTCCTGCTTACCCTTATCTGTTTAAAACTTCAATTAGTGGCTGTTTTGCTTTGATAAATATTTGTAACAGCTCCGCCCAACCTAGTGTATATACTATAACTGATTTGTTTGCAGTTAAACCATTCTTGGGAGTCTGCTTACCTTATCTGTTTAAAACTTTCAGTTAGTGGTATTGCTTTTGCTGATACAAATATTTCTGTAGTATATTCTGCCTATCCTACTGTAGGGCCACGGCAGCATTGCCACCCCACAGAGGTTCTCTGGTTCAATGAGTCTATATGTCCTCCTGTGGTCACGGGTTTCCTCGGTGCTCCTCAAGCCATCCTAAAGATATAGTGGATTGGACACTCTGGCCCTATGTGAAAGCGTGTGCGTTTCAGAAGGTTGCCGGGCTGGCAACCGACAATCAGAAACCACTACCAATCATGAGCAGACAGACATCCACTGTGGAGTAGTGATTCATCCACTCTGGACAAATGAGGAGATTCTGTAAGACTCTAAAAGAGCAGCTATACGCTATTTCTTACCTTTATTTCATTGAATTGCACTTTTTAACACTTATAAAGTGTGCTAAACAGCTAATCTACTAGATTTTGCACTCTTGTAAATCTTTTTTACTGTTGTAACTGCATTTGTGTACTATTTTATACCTATTTTAACTGTATTTTTTCATTTCTCAGGTAGCATATGACTACGTCTTCCATTCGTTTCACCTACACACCGCCTAAAACATCAGCCTTTATAAATTTACTCTCAGCTCATCCAACCTCCTACTAGGTCCTCTAAGAGACTTCTCCGGTGGAGGGTACCCTTGACTGGATCTTAGTCTCTCACCCTCCATAACTACAATGATAGTGGAACTCTTCCTTAATTCCCTCAGTGACCACCTTCCCATTTTCACCAGATGTCTTCCATCTCCATTACAAGTAACCCATAGATTACATCCAGCACTCGCTACCTAAAAACTTCCAACCCAATAGCACTACTCAGACCTCAAAATCAATGAAAGCTAGGAACCCCCTAAAAACCTACTCTACCCCTAGATAATGCTGTTGAACACTTCAATACAACTTTCCTAAAACTGCTGGATAGTTTGCCCCCATAAAACCAAAGAATAAGAAACAAAACCACCCCCGGCTAACAAAAAACACAAGAAACTGCTATGCGACTCAGGAGACAAAACAGACTACGTTACCAAAGGAAACAAAACTCCCACCACCTTATGTGAATTCAAAACCTTACTTAATGGGATTAAAAGCTTATCACAATTGATAAACAGAATTATTTCTCACTTACTCCAAAGCAACCAAAACCAATCCACAAAAATTCTGGAAGGCCATCACTACCCTCCTAAAGGCAGTGGCTCAACCCAGAGGCAAGCCCAGACACAAGATGCACAAGATATAGATCTGGCTACACAAATTCAACTAATTTTTTGTAGACTCTATTTCAAACTAACCTCATCCCTTCTCTAATAACACCTCACCCCTACTTCTGCATCTCTTCCCTATCATCCCCCACCCCTTCATCTCAGCCTCCCAACTCCCGCATTTCTCCCTAAAACCTATTCCTACTTCTACCATAGAAAACTCCTTCAAAGAAGCTAAAACCATGCTCCCAATGCCCTGATAACATTCCATCATCCCTTCCCTCAGGGCCAGCTGCGAGAGCCATTTGCCTTCCATCAGCATCCTAATCCAATGCGTTCTATCCAAGAGGTCTTGTGCAAAACTCTGGAAAGGTTCATCGTTTCCCTGTACAAAGGAGGTAATAAGTAACAATGTATTACTAGCTTTTCGTCCCTTAAGCCATCCTCTCTCCTATATCAAAACTTCTAGAATGTATCCATCTTCAGCTCCTTCCCTATCTATAACTATATCTATAACACTAACTTCCCACACAACATGGATTCAGACCAGGTCCACAGCTTCATGACTGCCCTCCCTTTCCTTCCTGGAAACTGTAAAATAAAATAGAGATTCTGGCTCCTGCACTGTATCCTACCCTCTTTTCTTGACGTCTCTAAGGCCTTTGATACTATCTCTCCACAGCCTTCTCTAACTAAACTATCTAACCACAAGCCTATCCCCTTCCTCTCTCAATTAGGACACCAGCTATCTCTCTAACGGATAACAAGCTGTCAAGAGTGGAAAAAGCCATTTTCCTCTTTCCTTAGCACACCCACTGGGTGTCCCCAAAGTTCCATCTTGGGCCCTCTCCTTTTCAATATATTCATAAATGATTTCTTCCACTCAATTCCCCATGCTAAGCGTATTCAGTATGCGGATGATTCTACAATTATCTGTGCAGTGAATCCATCCCCACTCTTTTTAAAACTAACTCAAAAGTGCCTTCTCTACCACAGAGACAGTGGATAAAAGGACAATCATCTAGCACTCCAATGCATCAAAAACCAAACTTATGGTATTTACCCCTCAAAACAAAACCTTTGATGAGAAGTAGACTATTCACCATCACTAGCCAAGGAATAATACACCCTCTCGAACTAGTATCTAAGAACCAAACTACTAGGAGTCCAGATTGATGACAACTTAAATTCAAAAAATACACCTACTACTAAACATAAAAAAACCACCAAAACTCCTTGGCATGCTCTACCGTAACAATCAATTCCTCACTACATCTACAAAGATCACTCTCACTACTACATTTCTCATCCCTCTCTCCCTTTTATGGTGCCCCTCTCCTAACAAACCTACAATCATCTCTCAAAACTAAACTGTCCCACTCCTGTTATAATAAAGGTACCAAATTTGCCACCAGCCACAATCATCTACCATCACTGTGCATCTCTGCACAAACTCAATTGGCTAGAGCTTCCTCACTATCTCTCCTTATACTCAGCTCACTTTTGCTCACAAACTAATTTTCCTTACCCTCCTCTGTCCCCTCTCTCAGCTCTACCTTTAAAAATGCACATGCCACAAAGACTCCTAAGATCTAATAGCAAAACCCTAATAGAGCTGTACAAGCCCCTTCTCTCTCAGGACAAAACCTCCTATCCTATGCCTAGCTTGCATGGAACTCACTTCCCTCCCCTCTACATCTGTATCACCACCAACCTCCCTGCCTTTAAAATCACTGCACTCATATTTAGCATCCTTGTAGAATGCTCCTGCTCCCACCCCTCATAGCCTATTCCTACCTCCTACAAACAACTATATCGCCCATATTTACTAGACACCAAATTAAAGCCAGCTGTAGCAACATCTTATAGGTTCATAGGTTCATACTGGGCTATCTGCCCTAGGGCATTTATAAGCCTAGCCAGGTGTGTATGGCTTTAGCACCACATTTTAAATTAATTTTGCTATGCCCTTTTTCAAGGTTAGTATACTGTACCTCTGTCTAACAGTGACACAGAAGTGATACCAGGGTAAACCTACAATCTCCATCCACTCATCAGGTCCTCTTGAGAGAGTCAATGAGGACTCTACCTAACCTGGGCCGAGTTTTGTTCCAGGTGAAGGGAGCCTCTGGGTTATGAATCTGTCCCTCCAGCATGTCCTATTTATTTCAGTGCTGAGGTTTAAGTCCCTCAGTAGCGTAGCTTTCGATGGGATTTGGATTTTTCTGAGGTGCAGCATGTCCATTAATTCGGGTTGAACCTTGTGGCTTTATGCGTCAGGCACAGCAGATGCGCCTCTGAGCAGGCAGTATGTCACTGAATTAGAGCTAGGTTCTTTAACCAGACGGCATCACGGCATCTGTTTGAGCCCCTTGATCCTCTTGGTGAGGTACTTTTGGGGTCTTTCCAGTTGCTGCAGGTGTCTGGTAAGGTACATCCAAAGGGGCACATTGTACTCAATTATGGGCCTGATGAGGGATGGTAAAGAGCTATTGACCTCCCCTGATCTAGATGTGAATTCCTTCGCTGATTGGGTGGGTATAAAATGTTTTTCTAACCACTTTGTACGTGGTTGTCAAATGAGATTGCTATCAACTTGGGTCCCCAGGTCCCTAATTGCTTCTTCTGTACTTAATGGGATTACCACCTATGTGGTAATTTGTAGGCATTGTTTTGCCAAGGGGATGACTATACACTTTTTTGGCATTTGGCTTGGGGCCATGGCTCTGGCACCAGTTGTCTGTTTCTATGGGGCCCTTTTGGAGGATCTTGTGGCTGGAGGTCTATTATAGGCCCAGTTTGCAGTCATCTCACGAACTTGGTCAGCCCTGATCCTTCCACATGTTGGCTGGCCTGTACCTCCGAGGAAATATATACAGACAAAGAGGTCCCAAGACTAAGGCCTTGTGGGATGCCACTGTAACTGGTTTGGAGTCTGGCAGCGGCTCCAGCTATTCTAACCATGTGGGTTCTGTCCTTGAGCCAGTTGCAACCCATCTAGTGACATAGGGTTCATGGCCCAAGCTGGTAGGCTTATCTATAATGCCAGTGGGGTATTGTATGAAGGCTTTTGTGAGTCCAACAGGTAGGCTGTGTGGACCACCTTCCTTAATCAGTAGCCTTGGTGAGCTGTTTCAAAAGAAATCGACCAGGTTTAAGAGGCAGGATCTGCCCTTAACAAAGCCGAACTAGGTAGGATCCAGTGTCTGTAGGTCCCCAATATCTTTATTTATAAGGTCCAGCGATGATCCTTTCCATGGCACCGAGACCAAGCTAAGGTGAGACTTATGGGGCGATGGTTCCAGGATCCGTTGAGGCACCACCTTTGTGTGGAGGGACCACTGTTGCTATGCATGCACTCTTTGGGTACATATCCTGTAGTAAGGCTGAGATTGAACAGTAGTTTTAGGTTTGGTTTTAGCTCTTCTTGGAGTTCATGTAGGGGCGCGGCCGGGACTGCCGTCTGGTCCCATTGATGCTGTGTTTCTTGCTTTGGAGAGGGGCAGCGCTCTTACCTGAGCATCCTGAAGGATGTCAGGGGGGCAGCACTTCTGCTGGGATAGATATTAGCCCTTTTGGTGGGGAGGGAGAGTTTGCGCTGAACCTGTCAGCTAGGATGTTGGCAATGGGTTTGGTCAGCCATTTTTGTCATTTTGGACTGAATTCTAGGCATATCTGGGAATTCCCACCCAGGTTCCTAACATAATTAAAAAGCCTTGTGATTATCCTTAATTGTCCTGTGCAATTTTTTCTCTTGAAGCTGGCCTTAGGCGATTTTTACCCAGGTGCCTTAGCAGTTTTTCCCGCTAATACTGATCAGAGATGCCTTCCCCTTTTGGGATTTTTGCTCTGTCATGCTTAGTAGCTTCCTCCTTCTATTGTATAGTTTGTTTTTATGGCTGGGGTCCACCAGACAGGGGCGTCTGCTGGAGGGATTGGAGTCTTCCATTTTGTTGGGATTGCATGGTCATGCATTCCCTGAAGGTGTTCATGGAATCACGTTTATAAGGATTTTGTGGTCTGGGCGGTATTATCCACAGGCCGAGGCTTTGAAGGATTCCACCTCGGTTTTGAGGGTGTGAAATTTGCTTTAGAGAGTTTTCACTGTGGTTTCTCTACTTCTGCATCTTCCCTATCATCACCCCCTTCATCTCCAGCCTCCCAACTCCCACCATTCTCCCTAAAACCTATTCCTACTTATACCATAAGAAAACTCCTTCAAAAGCTAAAACCATACTCCAATGCCCCTGATAACATTCCATCATCCTTCCTCATCATAGCTGCCGAAGCCATTGCCTTCCCCATCAGCATCCTAATCAATCGCTCTATCCAAGAAGGTCTTGTACCAAAACTCTGGAAAAGGGCTTTCATCATTCCCCTGCACAAAGGAGGTAATAATAACAATATTACTAACTTTCGTCCCATCGCCATCCTCTCTCCTATATCAAAACTTCTAGAGAAATGTATCCATCTTCAACTCCTTCCCTATCTCTTAGATAATAACTTACTAACTTCCACACAACACGGATTCAGACCAGGTCACAGCACCATGACTGCCCTCCTTTCCTTCCTGGAAACTGTAAATAAAGACAGAGATTCTGGCTCCACTGTATCTACCCTCTTTCTTGACCTCTCTAAGGCCTTTGATACTATCTCTCACAACCTTCTCCTAACTAAACTACCTAACCTAAACCTATCCCCTTCCTCTCTCAATTGGTTTACCAGCTATCTCTCTAACAGACAACAAGCTGTCAAGTGGAAAAAAGCCATTTCCTCTTTCCTTAACACACCCACTGGTGTCCCCCAAGGTTCCATCTTGGGCCCTCTCCTTTTCAATATATTCATAAATGATTTCTTCCACTCAATTCCCCATGCTAAACTTATTCAATATGCAGATGATTCTACAATTATCTGTGCAGCCAGATCCATCCCCACTCTTTTAAAACTAACTCAAGACACCTTCTCTACCACAGAACAGTGGATGAAGGACAATCATCTAGCACTCAATGCATCAAAAACCAAACTTATGGTATTTACCCCCTCAAAAACCAAAACCTTTGGTAGTAGACTATTCTCAATCACTAGCCAGAATAATACACCTCTCGAACTAGTATCTGAAACCAAACTACTAGGAGTCCAGATTGATGGCCAGCTTAAATTCAAAAGCCACCTACTACTAAACATAAAAAAAACCCACCAAAAACTCGGCATGCTCTACTGTAACAATCAATTCCTCACTACATTTACAAAGATCACTCTCACTACTACATTTCTCATCCCCTCTCTCCTTTATGGTGCCCCTCTCCTAACAAACCTACAATCATCTCTCAAAACTAAACTGTCCTCCTGTTATAATAAAATTGCCAAATTTGCCACCAGCCACAAATCATCTACCCATCACTGTGCATCTCTGCACAAACTCAATTGGCTAGAGCTTCCTCACTATCTCTCATATACTCAGCTCACTTTTGCTCACAAACTAATTTTTCACCCTCCCTCTGTCCCTCTCTCAACTCTACCTTTAAAATGCACATGCCACAAAGACTCCTAAGATCTATAACCAAAACCTAATAGAGCTGTACAAACCCCTTCTCTCTCCAGGACAAAACCTCCTATCCTATGCCCTGGCACGCATATGGAACTCACTTCCTCCCTCTATCTGTATCACCACCAACCTCCTGCCTTTAAAAATCACTGCACTCACATTTAACATCCTCATGGGAATGCTCCTGCTCCCACCCCTCATAGCCTATTCCCCACCTCCTACAAACAACTATATCATATATTACTAGACACCAAATTAAGCCAACTGTAACAACATCTTATCATTTGACAAATCCTACAGTTCCACTCAAGAAACTATATATATATATATATATATATATATATATATATATATATATATATATATATGCAACAGCAATGCTTGCTCTTATACAAAACTTAACCTAAGAATCTTTATTTCATCTGCTCATATCTTAGTTTCCTACAAAATGAAACCCATAAATTATCATTGTAACTGCTTAACCTTTGTTTTGTTTTTTCTGTAACCCACAAATGACTGAAATTTTAAACTGCTGTAATATTTTTGTTACCACTGTTTAAAAATTTGTCTCTAATCTACAAATGATTGAAATTGTAAACTAATGTAATCTTTTTGTAATCTTTGTTTTGGAGCTTTTCTCCCCAGGACTCCATTGAAAATGGGTTCTTTTTGGCCCAATGGACTATCCTGGTAAACCAACTGCAAATAAATAAATAAAATAAATAAATAGTCTGGATAGAGGCCTTCTGTTATCCAGGCCTTTTTGTTTTGTTTGTTGAGTTTCCTGTGTTTCTGGTAGCCATTGTCTGCTGATAGAGAACATAGAGCACTGTGTGTAAAGTATTAACTGGAAATTTTCTCCATTTGTTAAACATCTGTTTGTTCTGATTTCTTGCCAAGGAGTGTATCATATAACTGATCTTTTTGCAGTTAAAAGCATTCTTTAGAGTCTCCTTGTTCCTTTATTTGTTTAAATCTTTCATTTAGTGGCTATTTTCCTGCTGTGATAAATATTTTTTGTAGTGTTTTCTGCCTAAACTAGTGTAGCTACTAGCTGTAATAGTGTTCATTAATGTAATTGTATTTTTTACCGAATTACTAAACTGTAAACTGCTTTTTCATACTGAGAGTTGTATTTTCTGTTTCTGAATGCTCTATCTGTGCTTTTCTGTGCATTTATTAAGAGGCTTCTTTTTTCTAGTCAGGTAGCATATTTTGGATAGAGGCCTGCTGTTATCCAGGTCTGGTTGTTTTGTTGTTGAGCTTCCCATGTTTCTGGCAGGCATCTTCTTCTGATAGCGTTTTGTCTTCTTTGTTATTGACCTTCTCTAGCACGAGTGATTGGTTGAAAGAGCAGGGGCTGGCAGGACTGGGTTGTTATTCAAGCTTCTCGATTCTTTCATTTTTTCTGGTATTTAAATCCTGTGTCTGCAATGGGCTGTGCTTGTTTTTACCAGGCTGTAGAGAGATAATTCATCACTGGGACAAAGCAGAAATTCAGTAAGATGCCAAGAGCAGAATAAGTTATTTCTTACATTTATTTCTTTGAATTGCACTTTTTAACACTTATAATTGTGCTAAACAAGTAATCTACTATATTTTGCACTGTTATATAGCTTTTCTTTTACTGTTTCACTGCATTTGTATACTGTTTTATACTATTTTAACTGTATTTTTCATTGTTAGGTATCATAGTTTGGATTGAGGCCTGCTGATATCCAGGCCTGGTTATTTTGCTTGTTGAGTTTCCTTTGTTTCTGGCAGCTATATTCTGCTGATAGAGAACACAGAGCACAGTGTGTAAGGTATTAACTGGAAATTTTCACCATTTGTTAAACATCTGTTTGTTTTGATTTCCTGCCAAGGAGTGTATCATATAACTGATTTGTTTGAAGTTAAAAGCATTCTCTCGAGACTCCTTGCTCCTTTATCTGTTTAAAACATTTATTTAGTGGCTGTTTTTCTGCTGTGATAAACATTTCTGTGGTATTTTCTGCCTAAACTAGTGTAGCTGCTAGCTGTAATAGTGTTCATTACTGTAATTGCATTTTTACTGAATTACTAAACTGCAAACTGCTTTTTCATACTGAGAGTTGTATTTTCTGTTTCTGAGTGCTCTAGCTCTGCTTTTCTGTGCATTTGTTGTGAGGCTTCTTTGTTCTTGTCAGGTAGCATGGTCCAGATAGAGGCCTACTGTTATTCAGGCCTGGTTGTTTTACTGTTGAGTTTCCTGTGTTTCTGGCAGCCATCTTCTGCTGATAGTGTTTTTTCTTCTTTTCTTATTGACCTTCTCTAGCACGAGTGATTGGTTGAAAGAACAGGGGCTGGCAGGACTGGGGTGTTATTCAAGCTTCTCGATTCTTCCATCTTTTCTGGTATTTAAGTCCTGTGTCTGCAATGGGCCGTGCTTATTTTTTCCAGGCTATAGAGCGATGATTCATCACTGGGACAAAGCAGAAATTCTGTAAGACTCCAAGAGCAGAATAAGTTATTTCTTACATTTATTTCATTGAATTGCACTTTTCAACACTTATAATTGTGCTAAACAACTAATCTACTTGATTTTGCACTGTTATATATCTGTTTTTACTGTTTCACTGCATTTGTGTACTATTTTATACTATTTTAACTGTATTTTTAATTGTCAGGAGCATAGTCTAGATAGAGGCCTGCTGTTATCCAGGCCTGGTTGTTTTATTTGTTGAGTTTCCAGTGTTTCTGGCAGCCATCTTATGCTGATAGAGAGCACAGCGCACTCTATGTAAGGCATTAACTGGAAAATTTCTCCATTGGTTAAACATCTGTTTATTTGTTCTGATTTCCTGCCAAGGAGAGCATACTATAACTGATTTGTTTGCAGTTAAAAGCATTCTCGGGAGTCTGCTTACTCCTTTATCTGCTTAAAACTTTTATTTAGTTTCTATTTTTTTTTTTTGCTTTGATAACCATTTCTGTAGTGTTTTCTGCCTTACCTACTGTAGCTACAAGCCGTAATAGTGTTCATTACTGGAACTGCATTTTTACTGAATTAGTAAACTGCAAACTACTTTTTGATACTGAGAGTTGTATTTTCTGTTTCTGAATACTCTGTCTGTGCTTTTTTATGGCTTTGTTGTGAGGCTTCTGTGTTCTAGTCACATAGCATAGTATGGATAGATGTCTGCTGTTATCCAGGCCTGGTTCTTTTGTTGTTGAGTTTCCTGTGTTTCTGGCAGCCATCTTCTGCTGATAGTTCATAGGTTCATAGGTTCATACTAGGCTATCTGCCCTGAGGCAATTATAAGCCTAGCCCGAGTCTGTATGGCTTACGCCACCCTTTGATTTGAGTATACTGTGCCCTTTTTAAGGTTTAGTTTACTGTGCCTCTGTCTAATAGTGACATGGGAGTAATCCCTGGGACAAACCTACGATCCCCCATCCACCTATCGAGATTCTTCTTGAAGAGATTCAGTGAGGTGCTCTGCCTCACATGAACTGGAATTCTATTCCAGAGCGAAGAGAGCCTCTGGGTTATGAACCTGTCCCTCCAGCAAGTTCTATTTATTTCTGTGCTGAGGTTCAAGTCCCTCGAAAGCGTGGCTCTAAGGGATTTAGATTTACTGAGGTGGAGCATGTCCATTAATTCTGGATTTGACATAGCTTTGTATGTCAGGCATAGGTCGCCTCGAAGTAGGCAGTATGCAACTGAGTAAAGCTGGAGTTTTTTTAACCGAGCAGCATATGGCATCTGTTTGAGACCCTTGATCCTCTTGGTGAGATACTTTTGGGGTCTTTCTAATTGCTGCAGGTGTCGGGTAAGGTACATCCCAAAAGGGGCATTGTATTCTATGATGGGCCTGATGAGGGATAAATAAAGGGGCACTATCACCTCTCTTGATCTAGATGTGAAACCCTTCGTGATGAGGTGGGCTATGTAGAAGGTCTTTCTAACCACTTTGGCAATGTGGTTTTCAAAGGAGAGATTGCTATCAACTTGGGTCTTCTCTGTTATTGAGAATAATACGGTTGCCTGATCTTCTCTAGCACGAGTGATTGAAAGAGCAGGGGATGGCAGGACTGGGCTCTA
Organism: Protopterus annectens; assembly: GCF_019279795.1. Taxonomy (NCBI): domain Eukaryota; kingdom Metazoa; phylum Chordata; order Ceratodontiformes; family Protopteridae; genus Protopterus; species Protopterus annectens. The sequence continues at coordinate 592,599,620 of NC_056729.1, forward strand.
ATTCAAGCTTCCCGATTCTTCCATCTTTTCTGGTATTTTAATCCTGTTTCTGCAGGGGGCTGTGCTTGTTTTTCCCAGGCTGTTGAGTGGTGATTCATCATGGGGACAAAGCAGAAATTCCATAAGACTGTAAGAGCAGAATAAGTTATTTCTTACATGGATTTCATTGAATTTCACTTTTTAACACTTACAATTGTGCTAAACAGCTAATCTACTAGATCTTGCACTGTTATAAATATTTTTTTACTGTTTTACTGCATTTATTTAGTGTTTTATACTGTTTTAACTGTATTTTCTTTGTCATGTAGCATTGTCTGGCTAGAGGCCTGCTGTTATCTAGGCCTGGTTGTTTTGTTTGTTGAGTTTTCTGTGTTTCTGGCAGTCATATTCTGCTGATAGAGAACACAGAGTACTGTGTATAAGGTATTAACTGGAAAATTTCTCAATTTTTTAAACATATGTTTGTTTGTTTTGATTTCCTGCCAAGGTGTGTATCATATAACTGATTTGTTTGAAGTTAAAAGCATTCTCTCGAGAATTTTTGCTCCTTTATCTGTTTAAAAGTTTTATTTAGTGCTTTTTTTCTGGTGTGATAAACATTTCTGTAGTGTTTTCTGCCTAAACTAGTGTAGTTATTAGCTGTAATATTGTTCATTACTGTAATTGCATTTTTACTGAATTACTAAACTGTAAACTGCTTTTTCATACTGAGAGTTGTATTTTCTGTTTCTGAGTGCTCTAGCTTTGCTTTTCTGTGCATTTATTTTGAGGCTTATTTGTTCTAGTCAGGTAGCATGGTCCAGATAGAGGCCTGCCGTTATCCAGGCCTGTTTTTTTTGTTGTTGAGTTTCCTGTGTTTCTGGCAGCCATCTTCTGCTGATAGTGTTTTTTCTTGTTTGTTATTGATCTTCTCTAGCATAAGTGATTGGTTGAAAGAGGAGGGTCTGGCAGGACTGGGTGTAAGTCGAGCTTCTCAATTCTTCCATCTTTTCTGGTATTTAAATCCAGTGTCTGCAGGGGGCTGTGTTTGTTTTTGCCAGGCTGTAGAGTGGTGGGTCATCACTGGGACAAAGGAGAGATTCTGTAAGACTCCAAGAGCAGAATAAACTATTTCTTGCCTTTATTTAATTGAATTGCACTTTTTTACACTTATAATTGTGCTAAAGAACTAATCTACTTCATTGTGCACTGTTATAAAGCTTGTTTTACTGTTTCTCTGATTTGTGTACTGTTTTATACCATTTTAACTGTATTTTTCATTGTCAGATAGCATAGTCTTGATAGAGGCCTGCTGTTATGCAGGCTTGGTTGTTTTGATTGTTGGGTTTCCAGTGTTTCCGGCAGCCATTTTCAGCTAATAGAGAACACAGAGCACTGTGTGTAAGGTATTAACTGGAAATTTTTTCCGTTTGTTAAACATCTGTTTATTTGTTCTGATTTCCTGCCAAGGAGTTATAATATAACTGATTTGTTTGCAGTTAAATGCATTCTCGGGAGTCTGCTTAGTCCTTTATCTGCTTAAAACTTTCATTTAGTATCAATAGGTGCACAGAGTACTCTCTAGACACAAAACTGTCAGTGGAAAATAAGGAACTACAAAAGTAAAGAAGGACCGACAGTACCACAGCTAGGAGATTTATTTAAGTTAAACAGTACAAACAGTACACAGGTTAGCGCTTTTAGGGATCTACCCCCTCATCAGACAACTGTTGAAATTCCACACTCCCTTAAATACTTGAGCCAGTCACATGATGATGCAGGCAATTACCCTAATCACTGTTAATTGAAAAGAAACACAGTTGCCAATGCAGAATGAAAACATAAAACTAAATAATGCAATAAGAATATCTCACATCACACATTCCTTGTCCAAGCTAATGATACTGTTAAAACATGCATAGAAAAAATACATACAAAAAACATATAAAAAATATATAAAATATATCTATGAAAAATATGTACAAAATACATCTGACTTGATACCAGTGAGTATATGTACTAATGCATGTGCCTTGCTAAGAGTATATAGGCGTAATATAAATAGTGAAAAATATATAAATTAATGCTAAAATATACTTGTGTATTTACATACACATAAAAGCAGCATATAGACATGCATAAGTATAAAAATATAAAAATATAAAAAAATATATGGGACCCATGTGTCCCATAGTCTCAGGAAAGAGATGGGTTACTGAACTGTTATCCATCTAGATTGAAAAGAGCCTGCATCCACTTTTAATTAATTGTGAGAGTGTGTTAAGGGACTCTAAAGTTTTCTTGGAAACCCTTAGGTTGAAATGGACAGAGACTAATACAAACCACTGCAGTTTTCTAGTAACGATGGACATAGAATCATTGTTTACTGTAATCCCCAATGAATGGGGGATTGAGAGTATAAGGGAACTACTACACAGTGCTGATTTTAATAAGAACAAAAGTGATCTTATTTGTAGCCTGCTAGACATAGTGCTGAATAACAATGTTTTTTCTGTTTCAACAACAGAAGTACTTACAGAGGGTTGGCATGGCTATGGGCACGGACTGTGCCAATAGCTATGTCATCCATTCTTTGGTCCAATGGCAACATACTTACGTATTAACTAATAGTATGTATGGTAGATATATTGACTGGTACATTAGATTTGTGGATGATGTTTTTTTATTGTGGAATGGTCCAGAGGCAGAGCTGAATGCATTTTTTACCTACCTCAATAACACAACTGGATTTCTTAGATTTACTTCTAAGTACTCTAGTACTGAAATTGACTTCTTGGACATCAAAGTGAGGAGAGATGACCTGAACCACATTAGAACTAGTCTATTTAGGAAGCAGGTTGGAAGAATACATTCCTACACAATACTAGTATGCATCCTAACCACACGAAGGTAAACATTATTAAAGGCCAAGTATATAGGATCATGCGACTGTTTAATGATGATGATGAATTACAGACAGCACTACATCAGCTTAAACTAGAATTTCTAGATAGGGGTTATGATGCAAAAACTATTGATAGGTGTATCGTAGATGGTTGGAGTAATAGGACGGGTAGATGTAGACCCTACTTTGATGCACGTACTGCAGGTGAGGTGGATGGAAAAGTTATTGACAGAGAGGTGGTCACACATAAATACAGAGGTACAGACAATACACTTAGGATGCCACTAACATTTGCAAGCAACATAAATGTAGTATGTGATGTTGTTACGAAAAATTGGGGTATTCTTTCTATGATTGACAGCCTACAAGGTATAATTGGGACTAAGCCGAGCTTCACGTTTAAGAATAATAGAACATTGAGAAATGAATTATGCTATAGAAGTGCCGCAATCAATACCACTAACAAGTCTGACAGACTGGGTACATATATGTGCAGGGACTGTACAGCCTGTAAGCACATACATAATGGCAGCACATTTACACATCCCTCTAGGAATTTTAGCTACAGTAGTAATTTTTATGCTGACTGCACTACATCAAAAGTGGTCTATTTTGCATATTGTATACCATGCTACAGTTTCTATATAGGCAAGACTAATAGACGCCTAAAGGATAGGATCCTTGAACACTATAGAGACATCAGAAGCGTTAAAGAAAGTAGTGCTATTGCCATGCACACTAAGAAAACAGGACCAGAACATATCTACAAATTTTTAGTTTTACAGATATTGTCAGAGAAACAGAGATGGGGTAATTTATCCAATGATACAAAAGCTGCGGAACAGAGATGGATGATGCGATTTAATGAAGATAAATTTCTGGGTTTGAATCAAATGGTGTCGCTTAAACCATTTTTAAAAGCTCAACCATTGAGGCATTGAGTTTTTTGAATGGCACGTCCAGTATATATATATATATATATATATATATATATATATATATATATATATTTTTTTTTATACTTATGCATGTCTATATGCTTCTTTTATGTGTATGTAAATACACAAGTATATTTTAGCATTAATTCATATATTTTTTCACTATTTATATTACTCCTATATACTCTTAGCAAGGCACATGCATTAGTACATATACGCATTGGTATCAAGTCAGATGTATTTTGTACACATTTTTCATAGATATATTTTATATATTTTTTTATATGTATGTATTTTTTCTAGGCATGTTTTAACAGTATCATTAGCTTGGAGAAGGAATGTGTGATGTAAGATATTCTTATTGCATTATTTAGTTTTATATTTTTATTCTGCATTGGCAAATGTGTTTCTTTTCAATTAACAGTGATTAGGGTAATTGCTTGTATCATCATGTGACTGACTCAAGTATTTAAGGGAGTGTAGAATTTCAACAGTTGTCTGATGAAGGGGTAGATCCCTGAAAGCGCTAACCTGTGTACTGTTTGTACTGTTTAACTTAAATAAATCTCCTAGCTGTGGTACTGTCGGTGCTTCCTTATGTTTGTAGAACTTTCATTTAGTGCTTGTTTTTTTTTTTTGCTGTGATAAACATTTCTGTAGTGTTTTCTGCCTTACCTACTGTAGCTACTAGCTACTGAACTACTAAACTGCAAACTGCTTTTTCATATGAGAGTTGTATTTTCTGTTTCTGAGTGCACTATCTGTGCTTTTCTGCGTATTTGTTGTGAGGCTTCTGTATTCTAGTCACTTAGCATAGTATGGATAGAGGCCTGCTGTTATCCAGGCCTGGTTCTTTTGTTGTTGAGTTTCCTGTGTTTCTGGCAGCCATCTTCTACTGATAGTTCATAGGTTCATAGGTTCATAGGTTTATACTAGGCTATCTGCCCTAAGGCATTTATAAGCCTAGCCCAAATTTTTGTGGCTTACGCCACCCCTTATATGAAAAAATACTGTGCCCATTAGTTTGTTGTGCCTCTGTCCAGCAGTGACACAGAGATGATTCCCGGGGTAAACCTACGATCTCCCATCCACAGGTCTAGATTTCTCTTGAACAGAGTCAGCGAGGTGCTCTGCCTCACATAGACCGGGATTTTATTCCACAGCATAGGAGTCTCTGAGTGATAAATCTATCCCTCCAGCACGTCCTATTTATATCCGTGCTAAGGTTTAAGTCACTTGCTCTAGTGGTTTTGGTGGATTTGGATTTTTGAGGTGGAGCATGTCCATTAATTCCGGTTGGACATGGCCTTGTATGTCAGGCACATGTCTCCTCTGAGCAGACGGTATGCGACTGAATAGAGCTGGAGTTTCTTCAATCTGGCAGCATATGACAGATTTTGGAGTCCCTTTATCCTTTTGGTGAGGAACTTTTGGGGTCTCTCCAATTGCTGCAGATGTCGGGTGAGATACATCCCGAATGGGGCATTGTACTCGATCATTGGTCTGATAAGTGAAGAGTACAGGGGAACAATGACCTCACTAGATCTGGATGTGAATCCCTTCATGATCAGGTGGGCAATGTAGAAGGTCTTTCTAACCACTTTAGCAACGTGAGTGTCAAAAGAAAGGCCACTGTCAACCTGGGTCCCCAGGTCCCTGATAACCTCTTCTGTGCTTAGTGGATTGCCACCTATATGGTAGCTTGGGGTTACCTTGTTTTTCCGAAGGGTATGACTATACATTTTTGGTGTTTAACTTCAGGCCATGGCTCTGGCACCAGCTATCTGTTTCCGTGAGTCCCTTCTGAAGGATATCCGTGTCCGATGCACTTTCCACTATGGCGCCCAGTTTGCAGTCGCCTGCAAACTTTGTCAGCCAAAGTCCTCCCATGTTGGCCTGTACTTCTGAGAAGTAGATGCCAAACAATAGGGCCAAGGACCGAGCCCTGTGGGACACCACTTGTGACCGGCTTGGAGTCTGACACAGCGCCAGCAACTCTAACCCTGTGGGTTCTGTCCTTAAGCCAGTTTGCAACCCATCTTGTGACATATGGGTTTACATTTAAGCTGGTAAGTTTTTCTACAATACCCGAGTGGGGTATTGTGTCAAAGCCTTTGCAAGGTCAAGGTAGGCTGTATGGACTGCCTTTCCTCATCAATGGCCTTGGTGACTGTTTGAAGAAGTCGACCAAGTTCAAAAGGCATGATCTTCCCTTGACAAAGCCAAACTGGGTCGGGTCCAATGTCTGCAAGTCCCTATATCTTTGTTTATGAGCTCCATTATGATCCTCTCCATAGCTTTGCAGACTAGACTTGTTAAGCTTATGGGGCGGTAATTACCAGGGTCCGTAGAGGCGCCTTTGTGGAGTGGGACCACAGTTGCCATACGCCACTCCTTGGGCACGTATCCTGTGGTAAGGTTGAGATTAAACAGCTGCCTTATGTGCGGGTTTAATTCCTCATTTAGCTCGGTAGCACACAGTCGGGGACACCATCCGTCCCATTGATGCTGTGTTTTAGCTTTAGAGAGAGCAGCTTTCACCTGCGCATTTGAGATGTCCGGGAGGCTACACTCAGCTGGGATAGTTATCTCTCCTTTAGGGGGGAGAAGGGGGTGAAGTTTGCACTGAACCTGTCTGCCAGTATGTTGGCAATGTCTGTGGGTTCAGTGATTTTTGTATCATTTTGGACTAATTCTGAGCATATCTGGGAGTTTCCACCCAGGTTCCTAACATAGCTGAAAAAGGCCTTATGATTGTCCTTTGAATCCATGGCAATTTTTCTCTCAAAATTGGCCTTAGTTGATTTTATGAGTGCTCGTATTTTTTACTAATAATGATCAGGGGTGTCTTCCCTTTTATGGATTTTGTTCTATCATGTAATAGCTTTCTCCTCTTATTGTAAAGTTTGTTAATGGCTGGGGTCCACCAGACTGGACGTTTGCCCTTTGTGGAAAGAGTCTTGGTTTTATTTGGGATTGCCTGATCCATGCAGTCCTGGAGGTGTTCATAGAAGGCATTTGTAAGGGCTTCCACAGCTTGGGTTGTGGTTTCCTCTGGCTCAGGGGCCTTGAAGGATACCACACCAGTCTTGAGTAGTGTGAAGTTTGCTTTAGAGAAGTTCTTCACTATGGTCTTTTTTGTTTGGGGTGGGGGCGGGATGTGGATTTCCAGTGAGATTAGTTTATGATCAGTTCTCACCAATGAGGGATATACTTCCGGTGTGGAGCATTTTGTCCCCATGTTTGTGACAATGTGATCTAGTATATTTTCTCCTCTCGTGGGAACAGTGACTAGCTGTTCCATGGCATTTGAATTTATGAACTCCAGGAACCGTTGGGCTAGAAAGTTAGGGCTTGAGTAATGTTCCCAGTCTATATTCGGGTAGTTGAAGTCACCCAATATGATGGTGTTTGGAGATACATTTATACCCTCCAGTGTCTTCAGGAAGGCTGTGTGGGGTTCCTGAGTTTGAGAGGGTGGCCTGTAGCATGCTACAGTTTGTAGAGCAGTTTGCCTATGGTTAGTTGCACCTGGATGGTTTCAAGCTTGATGCGTTGCCACCAACCTGGAGGTGTGAGTATCCTTTATGAATATGGATACATCCCTCCTTTTGTGGTGTGGTCCGGGTTTTGGGGCCGGCACGCATGATATGAGGTAAAACCTAATAGTGCCGGGGTGCTCTCAGGAGCCTTGAACCAGGTTTCAGTTACAGCACAGACATCGGTGTTCTCCATACTGAGAAGGGCCTCGAGTGCGTGCATTTTGAGATTTAGACTTCTGGCATTGAGCAGCATTACCCTCAGTTTCTTCCCATTTTTGTTTTCTAGGGTGGTAGGTTTAGAATTTGAGCCTTGCCTAAAAAAGGCACTATGGGGGTGGCAAGAGCCTTAGCCAATATCCGGAATCCCAGGGGTGACAGGTGCAAGCCGTCTTGTCTAGTGTCTTGTCTTCTCTGTTATTGAGAATAACACAGTTGTCTTATCTTCTCTAGCACGAGTGATTGTTTGAAAAAGCAGGGGCTGGCAGGACTGGGCTATAATTCGGGTTTCTCGATTCTTCCATCTTTTCTGGTATTTTAATCCTTTGTCTGCAGGGGGCTGTGCTTGTTTTTCCCAGGCTGTTGAGTGGTGATTCATCAAGGGGACAAAGCAGAAATTCCATAAGACTGTAAGAGGAGAATAAGTTTTTTCTTACATGGATTTCATTGAATTGCACTTTTTAAAACTTATAATTGTGCTAAACAGCAAATCTACTTGATTTTGCACTGTTCTAAAGCTTTTTTTTTTCATTTTCACTGCATTTATTTAGTGTTTTATACTGTTTTAACTGTATTTTTCATTGTCAGGTAGCATTGTCTGGATAGAGGCCTGCTGTTATCCAGGCCTGGTTGTTTTGTTTGTTGAGTTTCCTGTGTTTCTGGCAGCCACATTCTGCTGATAGAGAACACAGAGCACTATGTGTAAGGTATTAAATGGAAATTTTCTTCAATTGTTAAACATCTGTTTGTTTTGATTTCCTGCCAAGGAGTGTATCATATAACTGATTTGTTTGAAGTCAAAATCATTCTCTAGAATTTCCTTGCTCCTTTATCTGTTTAACACTTTTATTTAGTGGCTGTTTTTCTGCTGTGATAAACATTTCTGTAGTGTTTTCCCCCTAAACTAGTTTAGCTACTAGCTATAATAGTGTTCATTACTGTAATTGCATTTTTACTGAATTACTAAACTGCAAACTGCTTTTTCATACTGAGAGTTGTATTTTCTGTTTCTGAGTGCTCTATCTCTGCTTTTCTGTGCATTTATTGCGAGGCTTCTTCTAGTCAGGTAGTATGGTCCAGATAGAGGCCTGCTGTTATCCAGGCCTGGTTGTTTTGTTGTTGAGTTTCCTGTGTTTCTGGCAGACATCTTCTGCTGATAGTGTTTTTTCTTCTTTGTTATTGACCTTCTCTAGCATGACTGATTGGTTGAAAGAGCAGGGTCTGGTAGGGCTGGGTTGTAATTCGTGCTTCTTGATTCTTCCATCATTTCTGGTATTTAAGTCATGTGTCTACAGGGGGCTGTGCTTGTTTTTGCCAGGCTGTAGATTGGTGATTCATCACTGGGACAAAGGAGAAATTCTGTAAGACTCCAAGAGCAGAATAAGCTATTTCTTACTTTTATTTCATTGAATTGCACTTTATTACACTTATAATTGTGCTAAAGAACTAACCTACTTCATTGTTCACTTGTGTAAAGCTTTTTTTACTGTTTCACTGCATTTGTGCACTGTTTTATACAATTTTAACTGTATTTTTCATTGTCAGGTAGCATAGTCTGGATAGAGGCCTGCTGTTATCCAGGCCTGGTTGTTTTGGTTGTTGAATTTCCTGTGTTTCTGGTAGCCATCTCCTGCTAATAGAGAACATCGAGCACTGTGTGTAAGGTATAAACTGGAAATTTTCTCCCTTTGTTAAACATCTGTTTGTTCTGATTTCCTGCCAAGGGGTGTATCATATAACTGATTTTTTTTTTGCAGTTAGAAGCATTCTCTAGAGTCTCCGTGTTCCTTTATCTGTTTAAATCTTTCATTTAGTGGCTATTTTTCCTGCTGTGATAAATATTTCTGTAGTTTTTTCTTCCTAAACTAGTGTAGCTACTAGCTGTAATAGTGTTCATTAATGTAACTGTATTTTTACTGAATTACTAAACTGTAAACTGCTTTTTCATACTGAGAGTTGTATTTTCTGTTTCTGAGTGCTCTGTCTGTGCTTTTCTGTGCATTTATTGTGAGGCTTCTTTGTTCTAGTCAGGTAGCATAGCCTGAATAAAGGCCTGCTGTTATCCATGCCTGGTTGTTTTGTTGTTGAGTTTCCAGTGTTTCTGGCAGCCATCTTCTGCTGATAGTGTTTTGTCTTCTTTGTTATTGACCTTCTCTGGCATGAGTGATTGGTTGAAAGAGCAGGGGCTGGCAGGACTGGGTTGTTATTCGAGCTTCTCAGTTCTTCCATCTTTTCTGGTATTTAAATCCTGTGTCTGCAATGGGCTGTGCATGTTTTTGCCAGGCTGTAGAGTGATGATTCATCACTGGGACAAAGCTGAAATTCCGTAAGACTTTGAGATCAGATTAAGTTATTTCTTACATTTATTTCATTGAATTGCACTTTTTAAAACTTATATTTGTGTTAAACAACTAATCTTCCTGATTTTGCACTGTTATATAGCTTTTTTTTGTTGTTTCACTGCATTTGTATACTGCTTTATACTATTTAACTGTATTTTTCATTGTCAGGTAGCATGGTTTGGATAGAGGCCTGCTGTTATCCAGGCCTGGTTGTTTTGTTTGTTGAGTTTCCTGTGATTCTGGTAGCTGTGTTCTGCTGATAGAGAACACAGAGCAGTGTGTGTACGGTATTAACTGGAAATTTTCTCCATTTGTTAAACATCTGTCCATTTGTTCTGATTTCCTGCTGAGAGGTGTATCATATAACTGACTTGTTTGCAGTTAAAATATTCTCTAGAGTCTCTGTGCTCTTTTATCTGTTTAAAACTTTCATTTAATGGCTATTTTTCTGTTGTGATAAACCTTTCTGTAGTGTTTTCTGCTTAAGCCACTGTAGCTACTAACTGTAATTGTTTCTCACCCCCTCCTTATTGGTGTCTTGCTCTTATACTTGGTGGCTTGGCAGTGGCCCGCCCCTACTGTAAATTTGATCTTGGTTTCCCCCCATTCTAGTGTTATTAGCTCATTCTACCTAATATAGAGATAATATTTGAGAAGGCCAAACCACTTAGGTTCTTAACAAATTATCTTCTTGTCCTCCTGTCTCCATTTCCACTTTGCTAAAAAAAAAAAAAAAACTTTGCTAGAATCTCCTTGTGTTCTGACTGAGTGACTGAGTGTGCTTCTCAGCTGATAAGTATATTATTTGGCACTTTTTAACTGTTCAGAGTTGAATTCAACAATAATTGAATTCAGTTCAAAATATAGTTTGTATAAATTGCATTAAAAACTCAATTGCAACAGAAAGAAGCACTTTTTATTTTAAAGTTTGGTACCTTGTGCCCCAAGGGATTAAACATGGAACTTAATTATAAGTGGGTGCTGTGATTGATTGTCTAAATCACTTTTATTAATGTTTTTTGTATAAAAGTGGGGATGATGGGAAAGTGATTTTATACTCTGTTAAAGGCATTTGGCAGAGGCGCTAGAGAGAAGTGGTTTTTACTCAGCATATTGGTGCAATAAATTCTTATTGGATTTACTGGCTTTGTCGTTTGTTGCTTGGTTTACACATCTGTGGTTGTTTTATTTAAACTGTATTTGCTTTAATATTGCTACACACTCAAGTGTGCTAGCTTGCACTGCACTTGAATTGTTTTTAGTGCTGTTTTAGCTGCTTTTCTATAAAAAAAAACTAAGCTTGTTTCCTGCCTTTCTTGTAACTAGTCTAGTCCAGATGCAGATTTGCTATAGTCAGGACTGTTTGTAAGCTTCTGAGCCCCTGCACGCCTTTCTGTGTTGAAGGAAACCCTTCTAGCTTAGTAGTGGGAGTGGTAAGAGCTAGGTAGCTTATCTACCACAAGAGGAGTAGTTTCTGGCCCAGAAATTCTAGTTTATTGGCTGTTTGGGCAGTATTTCCATCCCTTTCAACTTATCTCGTCTAGTCCAGATACAGATTTTCTGTATCCAGGAATGTTTGTAAGCTTCTGAGCCCCCCAAGTCCTTCTGTGTTGGAGGGAAGCCTTCTAGTTTACCAATGGGAGTGGTACGCACTAGGTAGCCAATCTACCACAAGAGGAGTGGTTTCTGTCCCAGAAATTGTAGTTTATTGGCCATTTGGGCCTTTTTTATCTCTTTTAACTTTCTGGTTTAAAAGCCCGCATTTGCATTTCTTTCCTGCCTTTCCTGTAACTAGTCTAGTCCAGATACAGTGCTGTATCAAGGATTGTTTGTAAACGTCTGAGCCCCCAAGCCTTTCTGTGTTTGAGAGAAGCCTTCTAGCTTAACAGTAGGTATGGTAAGCACTAGGTAGCCTTTCTACCACAAGATGAGTGGTTTCTGGCCCAGAAATGGTAGTTAATTGGCCGTTTGGGCATTTTTTTCCATCTCTTTCAACTTTCTGGATTAAGAGCCCACATTTGCAGTTGTTTCCCATCTTTCCTGTAACTAGTCTAGTCCAAATACAGATATGCTGTATCCAGGACTGTTTGTAAGTTTCTGAGTGATGCCAAAATCTGCTCTTCAATTTTTTCCCTTAGTTCTGCTAGTTCTTTCCTCTCCTGCACTTTTACTAGCATATCAGTCTAGCACTTTACCAGACTTCTTGTAGCAATTATTGTAGCACACAAAGTGCTACCAGCACTAAACATTCTACAAGGAAACAGCTTCAGTACTTATTATTAATGCCCACCCCTCCAGGCATGTCTAAAGGTCAGTTCCCTCTGCTTTCTCCTATTAACCTGGTAAACTTGAGCATCCTGAATCAATGCAGCAACTGGCTCATGTACACTGACAACCCTCTCCTCTTACCTCCCAGCACTCATACTTGTGAGAGATGCACCTATATATCCAAATTGGAAGCCACACACTCTCCAGCCAAGACCAGAATAGCTGGTCAAAAGGAGATGGTCAGCACTTTCACCATGCCACATGGAACACATATCTTTCCAGAACACACACCAGCACTGCCTTCACATAAAAACACAAATCATATACCCACCTTCACCGAGGCTCTCAATAAAAATCTATCCAAATGGCAGAGGCCTCCAAGGCAGAAACACACTTGACCACCACAACACAACACTAATCACGAGACACATAACTCTCCTAAACAGTGTGCCATTCAACCAAAGCCCCTAAGGCAAAACAGCATGCCCAACACACTAGTCATAGGTGACTTGATAGTGAGGCACACTGATGTTCCACTCACTAGGTTGAATAAGGAGAAATTAATAGTCAGCTGCCTGTTACGTGCCAGGATCTGCCACATAATGCACACACTCAGGTCCCTCAACAACAGGTACAAATATGACTTTGTCATTGTACATGTGGTTGAGAATGACCTGAGACATACCTCCCTGGACTACATGCAAAAATACATGGAGGAGCTCTTGGATTATGTAGCCCAAGCAGGTATAACCCTGGCCCTGAGCAGCATCCTACCATCACCCAGAATGATACCACAATACAAGCAGAAAAAATGATTGATTTCAATAAGTGGCTAAGTTTCTGTTGTCATTCTAAGGGATCCATTATCTGTCTGCCTGGGATGACATGATTGACAGACCTCGATGCTTTGCCAGAGATGGCCTGGATCTGTCACCCCTGGGATTCCGGATACTGGCCAAGGCTCTTGCCACCCCTATAGTGCCTTTTTTATGTGGTGTTCCAAAGACCAAATTACCACCATAATAGCTACAAACAAATGCAGTCTGAGGGTAATGCTGCTCAACGCTAAAAGTCTAAATCTTAAAATGCACTCACTCAAAGCACTCCTTAAAATGGAGAACATTGACATTTGTGCTGTAACAGAGACCTGGTTTAAAGCAGCAGAAATCACCCCTGCACTACCAGGCTATAACTCGTTCCACACCTTTCGGCCCCAGAACTTGGACTGAAGCTTCAAAGGGGGTGGTGTTTCCATATTCATAAAGGATGTGCACACCTCCAGACTGGTAGCCCAACATAACGCATCAGAGATACTTCAGGTGCAGCTAACATTGGGTAAGACAGCAATTCAGGTTGTAGCCTGCTATAGGTCCCCAACCATGTCCCAACACTAACACTCCACATTCCTAAGCACCCTGGAGAATATTAGGGTCCAACCAAACACTCTTATACTGGGCAACTTCAACTACCCCTCCATTAACTGGGAAAACTACTCATGTGCCAATACACTTGCCCAACATTTCCTGGAACTCATTAATTCCAATGCCCTGGACCAGCTTGTTCTTACCCCACTAGAGGTAGCGACATCCTTGACCTGGTCATTACTAACATGGGTGACCGTTGCTCTACACTAATAGTCAACTCCTCCCTGGTTAGATCCGACCACAAACTAATCACCTTGGAAATACTTACCCCCCCCCACACCCCCCTGCAAAGGTAACCACTATGAAAAATGTCTCCAAAGCTAACTTTGGTCTCCTAAAAACAGAGGTGGCTAACTTCATGGCACCCATGAAAATGGAGAATAGTTACATGACCGCCGAATCATACACCAATGCATTGTATGAACAAGTACACAAATGCATGGATCTCGCCATACCCAATAGAACCAAGATGCTCTCCTCCAAAAAAGGAAGCCAATCTGGTGGTCCTTTGTCATAAACAAACTCTATAACAGAAGGAGGAAACTGGTGCGGAATAAGGAGAAGTCCCAAGACTGGAAAAACTTTCTTATCAGCCTCAACATAAAGTTGAGATCCCTCATCAAATTCTCTAAAGCTAGCTATGAAAACAGGATTGCAGCAGATAGTAAAGACAACCAGAAGGATTTCTATAGTTATGTAAAGAATATCCACAGCAATACCCAGATTTGCTCTGAGCTACTGCATAATGGTACCTCCTATACCAAGCCAACAGATATTGCCAATATACTGGCCGACAGATTCAGCGCCAACTTTATCCCTCTCCCCACAAAAGGACCAATCACAATACCAATAGATTGCCAGGCACCCATTATTGCTGCTGTACAGGTAAAAACAGCACTGTCCAAGGCCAAGAATACAGCTTCTATGGGACCTGACAACATCCCTGGCCATGTTCTACATGAACTACAGAGTGAACTGGCACCTCACCTGTGCTCCCTGTTCCTCAGCTCAAGACTTTGTCCCTACCAAATCGTGCACTGCTGCAGTCATCCCTCTCCACAAAGGTGGAGCGATTACAGACTCTGGGAGCTATCGCTCCATTAGCCTGAAGAGTCTGATATGCAAAGCTATGGAACGCATCATCATGGACCTAATAAACAAGCATATAGGGAATCTCCATACTCTGGATCCCACACAGTTTGGTTTTATGAAGGGTAGACCATGCCTGCTCAACTTGGTCAACTTCTTTGAGTCAGTCACCAGAGCTGTGGATGAAGGCAAGGTGGTTCATACAGCCTATCTTGATCTGGCCAAGGCCTTTGATAACATTCCCCACTTAGGAATCATAGAAAAACTCACTAAGCTAGGCATCAACCCCTGTATCACTAGATGGGATGCAAACTGGCTCACAGATAAAACCCACAGTGTGAAAGTAGCTGATTCCAAGTCAGACTGCTGACCAGTCACAAGTGGAGTCTCACAGCGCTCGGTCTTGGGCCCTCTCCTGTTTGGTATCTACTTCTCTGAAGTCCAGCCAACACAAAGAGACTCTGGCTGACAAAGTTCACAGATGATTGCAAGTTGGGAGCTATTATTAACTCCCCAAGTGATGTTGAAATCCTACAGAAAGGCCTCACTGAGACCAAATACTGGTGTCAGAACCATGACATTAAGCTCAATGCCAAAAAATGTGTCGTCATCCCCTTTGGGAAAAGCCCAGTTCTCACGAATTACCACATCGATGGTAGTCCACTGAACACAGAAGGTGTTATAAGAGATCTGGGAACACAGGTTGACAGCAACCTCTCTTTTGACCACCACATTGCCACTGTGGTCAGAAAGTCCTTCTATGTGGCACATCTCATTACTAAGGGTTTTGCATCCAGGAAGAAAGAGGTCATTGTCTCCCTCTACTCTTCCCTCATTAGGCCAGTCATCAAGTACAATTCCCCATTTGGCATGTACCTCACTAGACACCTGTAACAACTGGAGAGGCCACAAAAGTACCTCAAAAAGAGGATCCTAGGCCTTAAACACTTGTCCTATTTGGACAGACTCAAAAAACTCCAACTATTCTCTGTCTCATATCGCCTACATAGAGGCGATCTTTGCTTGACTTACAAAGCCATGTCTGACCCAGCTCTGTTAGAAATGCTACATCTAAAGAAATCCCAATCCCTCCACACCACATGCTCCAGAGAACTCTACCTCATTACCACAATCAATAGGGCATGCTGGAGGGGCAGGTTCATAACCCAGAAACTGCCCATGCTATTGAATATACTTCCCATACATGTTAAACAGAGTACCTCACTGACCCTCTTAAAGAGAAATCTTGATGAGTGGATGGGAAATAGAAAATTCACCCCGGAGATCATTCCAGTGGCTCTGCTCAGCAGAGTCACTGGGAGCTATGCTCAGGTGGCACGATATCAGGGTAATCCTATGGGCTTGCCTTGTAAAAGATCCAGGGCCATTACCCTAGTACACACCTGTGAACCTATGAATCTATATACATTTGTGCTACATGTTGAATTTTATAATATCTGCGGTCATGATACATACCAGATATGTAATAACAGTGAAGTGCAATCTTTAAAAAAAAAGTGTATTTCTTAAATTATGTTATTAAGGAGCTACCTTAATCTCTGTCCTACTAGCTATTCACAGGATCAGTGTAGTGAACCAATCTCCTTGATGTTTTATCCCCATGACTGAAGGACTGGAGTAATCTTTTACTGCTGATGGAGTAGAAGCTTACATTTTTAAGACTGTCTTTTACCCCAAGCTTATTTCCCTTCTGCAGTCTTTAACTCTGATGCCTCCTAAAGAACTACTGAAGAAATGGGATAACCCCACCGGAACACATTTGATATCCTCTTAGTATCCGAGTTAATTAGATGGATATTGGTAAGTATCACTATTTGTAACCATTTGCAAGTGTTTATAAATGTCCTAAGTCATATAAATACCCTATGCAATAGTCATTCCTGCTGAAATTACTCCCCATTTGCAAGCACTTAAAATTTCTTAAATCACTTAAGAACTTCATGCTGTTTTCATTCTTGTTAAGCCCACTTTTTCTCACAATGAACATTGGTGATGGAGTTTTGTCAGGAAGGGGTCCAGCTGGTTAACCTTGTCCCTTCCAGTTTTGTGAGATAAGAGAGCTCTACAGTCACATATAACAAGGGTCACCAATCCATTCATAAGGTTACTGGTATTGTCTGAGGATGTCTTTGAATTAGTGTCTGCATGATGACTGCTTTATAAAAAGATGACTGATGCTCAAACAAACCATCCAGGGTAAATTTTTAGTAAGGAAGGACGTACATAAAGGACGGTCTCTTAGCTCTGTGCTGTCTGAGCCTTGTAGGAACATACTGATAACTTCTCCTACCTTCCCCTCCTTCTATACTACTTCATCCAGAGTCTTACATCTAATCACTTCTACCACAAGCATTGCCTTCTCTTACATTAAACTGTTTTTCTCTTACTCTCTTTATCTTTTTTTGTACTATGTAAAGATGATATAACCAAACACTACAATATTCCAACTCTTTTTGCTGCATTCACATCTTTTTTTCTCTCCCACTAGTGCATTTTCAACAGTTGCTATGACTGCTTTTTGTCTGCTTATCATGTTTTCTAAGTTTTATGGGTTGTTCAGCAATGTTGTCATGCAACATACCTCTGAGCTCTTCAGATTTTTGCAGACTGTCCAGATTTTTGCCTTATATGTTTGATGTGGCCCTCAAAAAAATTGTGGTCTTTGGGCAAATTATTGAGGATTGATGTTACCCAAAAATGATAGGCATTTGAGTTTCAGTCTTCATATCCTTAAGAAAATGCATACTAACATTGACTGTCCTTAGAGATCCATGCAATATAACAGAAGTAAACAGGACATATTACTGTGCAGCTAAATTAATAACTGATAAGGTTCTACCACAAGAACACAGGGTAGTGAGCGAAAGGAAGGGGAGAAATCGAATACCATCATGGAAGTATCAAATAGAGAAAAGTATAAAGCAATTAAGACAAGAAGTGTCACTGTTAGAAGAATATAGAAGAGGGAACAGATCAACAAAAATACTAAGAAAGATAGATGTGATAAAATCAATGTGCAGTATTAGAACAGATCAGGATCTGTCATGCACTATCGCAAATAACAAACTAAAAATCTCAGCACAGGTGGAAAAACTTAGAAGATATGCAGAAAAATATAAAGAAAAAGTATAAAATAAGCAATTTATTGATGATCCAAAACAGTTTTATAGAGAATTGGAAAACAAGGTAAAAGGAATTGAAAGACTGCAAAAAAAAGAAGAAATATATACATTTTGGAAAAGTATATATGAAGATCCTGTGTAACATAACAAAATGCTAAATGGATAGAAGAAGTAAAAGAAAGAATAAGAAGTTTAAAGGTACAGGATGTGAAATGGGAGGACATTACAGCCAGAAAGATTGAAACAAAGTTGAGAAAAGCCTCTAATTGGAAAACCCCAGGCCCAGATGCAGTACCAAACTTTTTGCCATCTTTGCACAAAGATTTAGCCATGAGTAAGAGATATTTATATGTGCACCCAGGACAGGCACCAACCTGGTTAACAGGAAAAACAAAGTTCCTACTTAAGGGTGAACCTGCAAGCTACCCTAAAAATTATAGACCAATAAAGTCTTCTGACAACGTATAAACTATACACAGGAACTGATGCTGACAAAGTTTATAGTCATTTAGAAGAAAACAATTATAGCAGTAGAACAAAAAGGCAATAAAAGAAAGTCATATAAAACAAAGGATCGTTTATTGTTAAATATAGTCATAGTGGAGAACTGTAAAAAGGGGAAGAATCTAAGTATGGCATGGATGGATTACAAAAATACATTTGATAGTATCCCACATTCATGGAGTGCTTAAAAATGTATAAGATACACCCTACACTGATCGGGTCTATATTATATAGTCTACGTTCCAAAACTTCAAACCTCACATGAGTGAACTCATATGAGCAAAGTTCGAAACATCGACTATATAATAAAATAAAATTAAAAAAAACTTACCTTACCGCTCTGAACAGGGGGACAAACCCCCCTGCACCCCCACACCCCCCTACTTACATATACCAACTCCGAGAATGCACTTCAGTGCAGAAAGGGAAAATTTCCCATTCTGCGTGTGAAAATCCATTGACTTTCACCTTCAGCCTTTCCAACGTTTGATCATATGATGTCGACCATCTATGATTCGAACATCAGAACAGTCACTCATCTAATATAGACCCCACTGATCAACAACATTACAGTGACCATGAAACAGTGGCAGACCACTTTGCAATTAAGCCATGATAAAGGACAAATTATTATTCCAGGTATAAAAATTCAAAGGGGAATATTCCAGGGTGACTCTGTGTCACCGCTGCTATTCTGCCTTGCCCTTAACCCATTAAGCTGTCTACTTAGCAGCTTAGGCCATGGCTATAATTTGGCTCCTAGAAAACAACAAAGTGAAAAGACTTCTCATCTTCTCTTTGTCAATGATTTAAAACTGTATAGCTCATCAGATGAGGAACTGAAAGCACAACTGCAAGTTGTCAAAACTTTTTCAGATAATATAAGAATGTCATTTGGTCTTGATAAATGTGCAAAAGCAACCTTTAAAGCAGAATAGCTGCAGCATCAAGAAAACATAAGTTTGGGACAAGAATGTGATAAAAAAGAACTTGAACAAGAGGGAGTGTATAAATATTTGGGAACTGATAAAGGCTCAACAATAAAACATGAACAAATGCAAATAAAACTTAGTAAGGAATACTTTAGAAGACTTAAATTCGTCCTGAATACAGTGTTGACATCTAGGAACAAAATCCAAGCTATAAACCAATTTGCTCTTCTTGTCCTAACTTATAGTTTTGGAGTGATTGATTGGGCCCAAAACATGTTGAATTAATTAGACAGGAAAACAAGAAGGATGATTCATGCTCACCAAACTGATTTATAAAAATCAGTGCACACCAAGATTATATATTCCACATTCTGAAGGAGGGATGGGCCTCCTTGAAATTGATTATGTATAGCTCTGCAATCATGGGACTCCACACATATCTGCTGACCTCACAATACCCAAATGTAGTGAAAGTTTTAAAACATGAAGAGAATAAATCTAAGATGACATCTCTGCTTAATTTAGCAGAAGCATATCTAAAATGATCTTTGCTGATTTGTAGAATATATTTCCTACTCATGTTATACCCAGCATATTTTTTTTCTTTTTCTCTACTGGCAACATTTGTTTAACTAGTTATATATTATGTTAATGTAGTTATGTGTGTGACTATCTATGTATTTGTGGAGCTTTTCTCCCCGGGTCTCCACTGAAAAAGGGCTCTGACCCAGCTGGACAAACCTGGTCAACAAATGTCAAATAAATAAACAAATAAATAAATAAATATGACTTCTCTGCTTAATCTAGCAGAAGCATCAAGCAGGAATGGAAATCAAATCAGATGTAGATATAAATCAGGTAGCAGCTGAGTGTGCCTAAAATCAAAAGAAAGAATATATGATGAAGGACCAGATGAGAAGGCAAGAAATGTGGAAAATGCATAAATATAGTTGCAAGTATAGAAAATTTCTGGAAGAACCTCATGTTGGTCAGGAATGAACACAGAAATGGTTAAGGAGAGGTGAATTCAACCCAAGAGATGAAAGGTTAATACTGGCAGCCAAAGATAGTGGGCTGCGTACACATTGGTTTACAATGTCCATTGAACATGTGGGAGAAACAGACAAATGTATGTTTTGTAAAACTGAACTGGAAACAGTTACACACCTCGTTGTGGGTTGTGACATACTAATGGCAGAAGGACTGTATACTGAAAGGCATAATAATGTGGCAAGTTTGTTGCACTGGGGATTGTGCAAACATTATGGTACTGTAGTGGCTGAAAAACACTGGAAACATGAGCCACAAAACATCATATAAAATGATGGAGTTTACTTCACATGGGTTTATCCATTACCAACAGTTCAAAAGGTAGATGCTAGAAAACTGAATATAGTGATCCATGAAAAGAAGACAAAAGTAGCATTGATCATTGAAATCACCACTCCCAGTGACTACAGTGTCTTGTGTACAGACAGACACAAAGTCATAAAATGTCAGGATCTGCAGGCAAAAATGAGAGCAATGTGGAAGAATGATACCCAGATAGTTCTAATAGTAGTAGGAGCAACAGGTCTTATAAAAAAGAATCTAAACTTGTATTTAGATATGTTACCAATATGGTTTACTATGACTTACCCGAATGGCAGGCAGTCGAACGGCCGATGTGCGAAATCACGGTTTCCAAGGGGCAGGAAATCGAATCAAAAGTGGTCAACCAAGGTTAGTCAAGTTGCATGGTGCACTCGACCTTTTAACAAGCAATGTGCTGAGACTGTGGAAGGAGGTTGCGCTTCAGTGAGGAACAGGGAAGTAGCCCATTTCCTCACTGTAGTGCAATCTCGGAGTTGGTATATTTAATATGCAGGGGTGGGGGGAGGTGCAGGGGGGCATAACCCCTTGCAAAATAGTAGAGGTAAGCTAACTGCCATGGCTGGAAGAGGGGAATGTCAAAAATATCAAAAGCACTTTCTCATGCAAACCATTTTCGACATTCCACTCTTCCGCATTTACGAAAATCAACTTTATTTTTCGGCATTTCCATAATTCGAACTTATCTCATTCAACCATGCCATAGTAAACTACCAATAAATGTAACCCCATAAGAATTGCAGAAGGAGTCATTACTGGCCACATTGCAGGTGCTGTGAAGAGCACGTTTACGGGTCTATGTTACGCGATCAAATGATTACAATAGCAAACGCTCTAAAGAGTGAAAATGCAGCACATCGAAATGCAGCCCCCCACACCACCTCTAAACATATATACCAACTCCGAGATTGCACTACAGTGAGGAAAGGGCAAATATTCCGTTCTTCACTGTACCACGATCCCACAAAAAGCACTTTGGTGTGTTGCATTTTTGCTCTTTAAAGAGTTCGCTATTGTGATCATTCGATCACATAATATAGATCCAATTGAAACAATAAAAATTTCATAAACTTTAATTGTACTTTGACTTAGGAATGGGGTCCATTCCCATCATTGTATTAGAAACCCAAAAGACTTGGAGAAATTAAAAAAGAGAAAAAAATGGTCTAAGTTTATAAAAGCAATCATTAAAATCTTTCACTGTTTTTGGCCTTTTGCCCCTCCATTATTTTTTAGGTTTGTCCAGATTTCTTGTGTTAAGAGTTTGAGAGGTATAACCTGCAACCAGTTTCCTTCTTCCTTCCTTGTTATGCTTCCCATCTTTCCCACTCAGTTCAGCCTTCCTATTTCTCTCATTATTTTCTCTGTTTTGTGTACCACCCCACCACACATACACTTATCTTAGTTTAAAGGTAAAATTCTCATGACTTACTTTTCCAACCAGTCCTTCAATACTATTGTCTGATTGGTTGAAATGAAGCCTATCCTTCCTGTAACATTTCTCCTTCTGTTATTTCCTTTCTTGGTCCCCAGCTATTTTGTGGGTTAGTATTTTTCCTGAACTCTGTCAGTTGCACTGATCCATTCTCTTCTTGTGGATCTTGTCAGATCTTGACTCTTTTGGCATTTGTATGATCATCACAATTCCCAAACTTACATCTGATAATTATCTCTCTGATCTTCCCAGTTGTTTCCTGCACAGTCCTGTCTGCGAAATCACTTGTGCCTACCTAGGCCAGCATATGTGGGTGATCTCTATCTTCTGTGACTACCTTGTTCACTGCTTAATTCTACTGCAAATTAGCCTGAAGACAGTCATTGCATCCATCAAACTCTTTCTCAGTCATTGACACCAACCTCAGTTCTATAGCAAAGCATTTAGGTCATTATAATATCACTTTGCATGATTCAAAAACTTGATTGTTCCATCTCAGATCTCCAAAGGATGCATTGGCGTCTTAATTATTGATCAAGCAGTACCATTTTCTTTTGTTGAACTACACTAGATCATATTTCACTTTAAAGCTCTAATGGTCTTGGTCAGATGCTTTTTCTCAGAGGTCTATAAATGCCTACTGTTTCACTTGATGTATCTTCTTCTGGCCACTTTTGTAAGTGTAAATCCTAAGAAGATCCTAAATACTGCAAGAGTTCAAGCAAACATGCTACGCTATTAAACACGTTACAAACTAAATAAGAAAAAAATTCTAGCAGAATGAAGTATTTGTTCCATTACTGATATTTAGACTAGTGTAGGGTTATTGTGAAAAGACAAATGGCAGCATTAGAAACTCCTGTGCATAATTACCTAAAGAAAATCTAATCACTTTCTATTACTCACAATAATTATAGATGCTTGATGCAACTGCACCCTCATCATGACACTTGGTTTAGGAGCTGGACAGAAAGAGACACAGCATCAAACCCCATACCCTATAAGGTGATTTGGGTGGTAGGCAATCCATCTACTAACTCTTTATCTAGAATAAGTAGAATGTTTTTCTCGCACTAGTTTAGGATAAGAACATGCATGGTAGGCAGTCCTTTTATCATTCTTAATCTTTGTATGAATAGTCGATTTTGTGATGAAGCTAATAAGTGAAAACAAATTGGTGAGGGGACCCAGACCCCAGTCAGCAAGGAACATAATATTCTTTGTTTTTGCTGATGATCCCCTGCTTTCTTTATAGAGTTAGGCAAATTATGGTGCTGATCCTGCTGCCTACTGCTCCCTTGCCACAGACATTTGCATGTACCCCCTATTCTGGTCTCCCCATACCATCCAGATTACTTATTTCTACCTTTTCTCATATTTTGTCCTACTGTTCAACTTTTTCTTGCATCCTTTTAACACAATCTAACTGACCAAGACTGCATTATAATAACTGGAGAGGAAATAACTTTATTAAGCTGGGGAGCTGAGGGAAGGTAGGACCCCAGAAGTCATGGGGCTTTAGACACTCTGAGGAGTATTCTAAAGTTTTTTTAAACAAACTTTTCATCCAGATGACTGCATTATAATAACTGGAGAGGAAATAACTTTATTAAGCTGGGGAGCTGAGGGAAGGTAGGACCCCAGAAGTCATGGGGCTTTAGACACTCTGAGGAGTATTCTAAAGTTTTTTTAAACAAACTTTTCATACAATCCTTGCTTGACCAAAGTTCATGATTAAGGAAAAATTTTCAGTATCACTCTTCAACTCTGCATATTCCTGCATCCTTTCAGCACATCCTAACTAGCCAATAATTTGCCATAATAAATGTGGATGAATAATTAAATTAAGCTAAAGATCTGTGGTGGGAGGATCACTAGGGTTATAGATGCTGTGAGGTACACTTTGTACCTGTTTTTCCAACATTTTGATCAGTAAGGAAAGAAATTGTCTTTTTTTTCATTAAAATAAGAAATCAGTTACATCTGACAACATATTTCACAATAAACTGAGAAGACAAATGCTTGCAAGGATACATAAATCACATTGGGAACAGTACCTGCCACCCCCACACACACACACAAAGAAGATAGTCACATTCTGTGGATCCCTCTACAGCTGTGACACAAGTCAAGGCAGAGATGGCCATAGTCAATTATTTCAAATGTCACTGTGATTTGTGAGAATAGTTAAAGAAATAAAGACCATTCAGCTTAATTTACCCACCTATATTTCAAGTCTTCTGTATATAATAGGTTCATAGGTTAGGCTAATGACCACAGGGACCTTTTTAAGCCTAGCCATGCATCCCAAATCTCTGACAAGTTCTGATATCCTCGGTAAGTGTAAACATGGACCTGGGAGATGAACCATTTACATGTTACCTCTGTCCATTAGAGACATAGGTGCCAAACCAGGGATGAATTTCCAGTTTCCCATCCAATTGTCCATGTTGCACTTGAACTGGGTTAGGGAGGAACTCTGCTTGGGTCAATGTGGTCTGAGGTAATAGTTTACACACCTGTACATAATCTAAATGTACCTGTATTTGATCTGTAAACTGTTGACTTACTTGTGTTTGTATTTGTATTTTTTTTCATGGGGAGCTTTTCTCCCAGGGCCTCAGATGAAAAAGGACTTGCGTCCAGTCAGACCTTCCCAGTTAACAAATGTAAAATAAATAAATAAGCATATATACAGCATGATTCCTCATCACTTCCCTCAAAAAACAGACACATTTTGCATACTGCACTTATGTCAGACTAAGGCAAAATTGAAAGAACAAACAGGACACGGTAACATATTTCAGTCTTTTGCTGTCAAATGTATATAAACAGCATGCTTTCTTATCCTTATCCCCAAAGGACAGCTGCCTGTATACACATCTGGTGGCTGATTGTGAGAAAACTGAAATAAAATGATCTCAGTAATATATTCCGACAACTTCTTGTTTCTACATAGTACATTGCATTTAGACAAGCTATAGTGATCTTCCTTGTACACTTCCGAGGTTTGCAAGGAAAGTTAAAGAAATAATGACCACACTGACCCAAGCTCTAACACAGGCTATAGGAACCTTTTATGTACACCACTGTGATTTGTGAGGATAGTTAAAGAAATAAAGACCATGCTTTTCACAGTCCTGATGCAAGTAATCTTCTGTGTATACATCTGAGGTTTTATTGTGAGGAAAACTAAAGTAATGACTCCACCATCCCCAGGAACCCCAAACAAGTTCTGGCAAACTTCTACATACACACCTGAGAAGGGCTGGCTTTAGACTAGGTGAGGTTCAGGGCAGAGGCCACTACTAAGCCTCTTCCAAAATTCCATCTATACAGCCTGGGGTATGGGTACCACCAAGTTTTATTTATTTAACATTTCTTTACCAGAAAATTCTGACCTGGGCAGAGCCCTTTTTTAGTGGAGGCCTGGGAAGAAATGCTTCAGATGAATGTCTTTGGAATGTGGGAAGAAACTGGAGCACCCGGAGGAAACCCACATGAATGCAGGGAGGACATGCAGACTCCACACAGAAGGTACCCCACCTGAGAATTGAACTGCAGAACCTCTTGCTTTGAGATGACAATGCTAACTGCTCTACCACTGTGCTGCCCACACACAGAAACTCACAGGGTCTGGCTGCTCTATTATGCATTTTATATCTTATTTTAGAATATATGCTAAAGAAGCTGCAATGTAAGGTGTACAAAACAGTGGTGTGACTAGAACTTCTGTATGCTATAGAAATCTGAATAATGAAGGCACAGCAGTTGAAGAAGCTGAAAGTGAGGGAGGTAAAATGCCCAAAACAGGTGATAGGATATACATTATGGGAGGGATGAAGAAATGATTACATCAGAGCAGACGTCAAAGTAGCTGCAATTGTAGAGAAAGTCAAAGAGGACAGATTATGGTGGTTCAGGCACAAAAAGAAGAATGCAATTTTGATGAGTAGGGTTTGGGACAGACAGGAAGGCCAAGTGGAAGTGAAGTCATCCTTCAAAGAGATAATGGATTGTGTGACAAAAGAACTACAACAGTCAGGCATTACTACCAAAGAAGGCAGCACTAAATCAAGATAGGTGGAAACAGTCGATGCAACATTCTGACTTCATGTTGAAAAATGGGGAAAGAAAATAAAAAGTAGTAAGGTGGCCAAAATGACCAAAACTGGCAAAAAGCAATACCAAAAGTAATAAACCACTGGTCCTACCATTAGAATACATTTATTAAAAAACAACAAAGCTTTTGAAAAATGGGGGGAAAAGGCGATGATGATGATGATGATGATGATGATGATGACAATGATGATAATTTTGGAGGATAATAAAGATAAGGCTTTTGAGACTATTCCCTGTGCATGAAACACAGAAAAGTTAGATTAATGTAACTCCATACATTGTCCGTTGGATTGCCAATTAGCTAGCCAACAGATACCTGTTGTGAAAGCTGCTGCTACATTCCCTGAATGCAAAATTGTGATGAATGGGATGCCACAGGGATTTGTACTATGCTCTCTCTGTTTGGCATTTATTTTGCAGACATCTAAGAACTAGCTTTCCACATCATGCCAATCCTCTACTCTCTAGTCAAGGCACTTTCATTAGAGCAGCTGCATGAAATGGGTAGAAACTACCATTCCACCCCAGGAAGGATGCACTCATCCCTGCAGGCACGCGCACACACACACACACACACACACACGCACGCACACACACACACACACACACACACACACACACACACACACACACACACACACACACACAAATTATTGTCCTTATCTCATGACTCATTCTTCCTATTTACAATAGTGGGTTATAATACTGGAGGTTCAAGTGGTCTTTAATGGATGAAATATTCTGAAATGGGCAATGCTATCAATGTTTAGTAAATTTCATTTCTTCCAGGAAAAAATGTTTAAAACATTTTAGATTTAAAGGAACCAACCTACCAAACAAACAAACATAGTTTATCAAGCAATAAATGTAATTTAGGACAATCAGGAAAACAAATAAATGTACAAAATAAGAATGTAAATTCAAAATAATATGCATGCAGTTATATGTGGTCCTAAAATCCAAATGAGGAGGGGGAATGGTGCCCATAGATAGAAAACAGCACACTGCCCAAGGTACACTTAATCCTTCACTGGGTAGGTAGCACAGTCAGATCACAGCAAAAAAAGGGGTGGACATCCCTGTGTCACACCTTAAATCTACCAGTGCTATGATTGGTTGTTCTTAAAAAAAAATCTTGAGAAAGAGCAGAAAGCCAAGGAATATTTAAAAATAAAATGAAATAGTATGCAGTAGGCAGCATAGTCACATCACAACAAAAAAGGGGATGGGGGCATGTACCCCTGTGCTACAGTCTAAATCTGCCAGTGAGGAAAACTTATTAAGTATGATCCACTTTTAAAAATGCCATCTGAATTACCATTTTCTTGGGCAAGAAATACAGCATCAAACCCAGAAGGAAACCGAAGCTGTATTACAAGTATGTAAATTGCTTTTACCATACTATTTTCTAATAAAGTGTGTCAAAGCAGTTTTAAGTACCATTTTCACCTTTACATCCATGGAAAAAAACTTAAAAACTGAAGGTGGCTACCTGTGTCCTGCTGCTATCAGGAGGAAGAATTTCAACATATAGTGATTTGCTTAATCATTGCATTTCAGTGGTCATGTTAGTTGCTTTCTCAGTTGTGTTACATTGAACCCCCTAGTTCTAGTTCATTTGATATTTGCAATGTGCATTTTTTATGACTCCATTTCTTGTTAACAAACAGGCAATAATTTGATTCCTTCTGCTGATACGTATATATAGCTTCCTATGATCCATGTTCATGCTTTTCTATAACACACACCAGTAAAATTAACTTCTGTACATGTTTGGAGATCATTTAATGCAAACTCCCAGCATCAGAAAGTAGCTTTTACATATGCCTTGTACTTAGAGGGCTGCAGAAATCTTTACATGATTCATTTTTCTCAGCTTTTCTGCTATTATTTTAAGCAAATTATATGTTTTTCTCATCAAGCATGTGATATTTGTGTGCTAACATTTATTATCTGAAAGACTATTTAATGTCTCTGTTGTAGTTAATGATGTGCTGCTTCCTATGGTTGATACTTACCCTTTGCAACATTAGCTAATTGCACTGTGCTGTTTTGTTGGTACTCCGCACATTTCTCAAAGGGTCTGCTTCACTAAACATTTGCTGTTTAATGCTAATGTGACCTTACTGAATTTGGCTGCACAAAGTGATAATTACTTGGCAATGCACTGTTAGTTAAAAGTTCAGTTCCAGCAGCATCTCTGTGGTTTGTCTTCATTGTAATACATCAAATGTATCAGGTAACAAAGCTAGTTGGAGAAGATCCATGGCCTGAATGTTGCGTGTGTTTGACAGGGAATGGCAAAGGGCCAGATGTAATAGTTATGACCTGTGACGTTCAGATGATTTCTAATACGCAGCGCAGGTATATGCACACATATACATAACAGCCTAGATTTCAGTGAAATTAAAGTGTCTTCTAAGGCTGCTTTGCAGTTTCCTAATCAAGGCCGTTCCTCTAGTGGGAAAGAAATGCTTATGTTCCGTAGCTAGATATTTGATTCCATGCCAGATGGTTACTTGAGAGAATTTCTGCTATGTATTCTCTCTCAGCAGACTCACTCAAGTTATATTTATCTTTCTGAAAAGTGAATGCATTCAACTTTTCTTGCTAGCACAAATAGTAGTGTAATATATACATTTTACATACATATTGGTTTTATTCTTGTGGTGGTGCTGCGGTAGCGTTGTCGTCTCACAGTAAGATGTTGTCCTGTTTGATTCTCAGCTAGAGCGTCTTCTGTGTGGAGACATGTGTGAATGGGCGTACCTTCGTTGAAGGTTGTGCCTCAGAGCTGGCAGCTCGGCACGTAAAAATCTACTGCCAATCATTAGCGGACCGGAGTTCCGCTGTGGCGACCCCTAACCGGGAAAAGCCGAAAGTCGCAACAACAACAACATTCTTGATAAGCACAGTTACTTCTGTCAAACACAGAGTTGTACAGTTAAATTAATTCTTATACCACTGCTGCATGTGTACCATTCTCACAAAGATTGTTGATGCAAATGTACATATGTTGCTAGAGGAGGTATATAAGCAGGAAAAATGTCTGGCTCACAGCATGTAACTTCATATTTATCAAATTGATTCTAACTTTTTGCTGCACTGATGCCCATTCTGGTAGTAACACAAATTTTAGTGCTTTTGTTAAAAGAAATTGGCAGAAACTGACATAATGGTTCATCCAGAGTGGGAAGAAATGTTATTTAGAAGGATAAAAAACAATGACACAAACCTCTGATCCAAAAGGAAAAAACAATGTATATAACTTACAGATTGTTGTTTCAAAGTGAGTGTCCATTTGCACATGACAGTCAAATGCTGTTGCTTATGTAACAGATATTAATATCGGTCATCTGTTGTGCTGTATCTCTGATGATGAGAAATCATCTCCCCCAGTTTTGATCATGAATTTTGATGTTAGACCCCAGGAGCCACTTGAAAAGCTAACAGTGTTGAAGATCCTAGCCAGCCATTGTTAGACCTTAATATCAATTCATAATTGTTTCAAAACAGTGAAAGCTCATTTGATCTTTGGCATCTTTCTGATGAATAAAAATGTTGTTATGAACTTGGGAAAAGCAATGAGAAGATATTCTCACCACAGACATAAATCATAAAATACAATTACAGTCCCTCTTCGGCAGTCTGAGCTGTGTACCTTTCATATAGCCGATTTTGTTCTTACAAAGCTGATCCAGTTTAAAGTTAATACAAGCATGTTGAAAAATAAAAATAAAATATGGTTATTATGCTAACTAGCCAACACAATATAAGGAGCCATATATATTGGGTTGATTGAGGTCTTGAAGTATTTATACTTCTAATTGTTAAGACTTGCAGAATCAGGTCACACATTTCTGATGAGGAGTCTTGAGGCACAAAATTTGCAATTGAAAAATGGAGAAAACCCTGAAATGAAGATCATTATCAGCTTATAACATCAATTTCTTTTGCTAAACTATCAGGAAAAAAAAAAATATATATATATATATATATATATAATATATATAAAAAAAAAAAAATATATATATATATATATATATATAAAATATGTATATATGTATATATATCAATCATGCGTAAGTATATGCACAGATATGGATATAGATATTTATGTATGGATACACTTGCCAGTTCATGGAACTGCATTTTGTCAGTTTCACATTAATTAATCTTCACTGTTGGAAATTTCTGATGTAGTGAATTTATATATGTGGTGCAAAATAAATGCAGGGTGGTATTCATAGTCCTGAGGTTTATACTTTGTAGAGGTTACTTGCAGATAGTGCATCTATGCCTTTATGCAAATATAGAGTGCAGGTCATTTGTGATGACTACAGCAGTGCAAAAGTTTTTCTGAAGAAATGCTCAGTTTTGCAAAATGCTTACAATTGGTTAAGTAATGGTTTAAGTATCTGGGAAGTAATACAATAAAATGAAAAGATTCAAATGAATTCAGACATTTTAGCATTATGGATGAGCATGGCTATGCGCAGGCCTGGGAGAAGTTTTAACAGATAGTTAAGGAAAGCGGCACCCAGCTGAGCTACTTATAATGGGTTTTAAAAAATATAAAGAGGGGTTATATATTTTTATAGGGGCATACTTATGTGCACACCCTGTTTGTTTCTTTGAAAGATGGGAAAGGAAAAGACAGAAAGGATGGAAAATGGGCAACACAGTAAAGAGGAACACTCAGAAGAAAGAAATCAAGAGGATTTTGCTTTAGGATGTGGGAGAGAGGGATGATATATTTTTGGTAGGGTATAGAGCTCCCTATTTTTCAGTTTTTTTTACATAAGACATAGTTTGGGAAGAAAGTAGGTTGGGGGAGTTGGACAGGAGATTAGGGAAGGAGGGAGGTGATGAGGAGCTGTTGCCAGACATATCCCAGTCCACAGGACTTCAAATGATTATACCTCTTGATGGCTGTGCAGTAGAAGACCCTGATGTTGAGGAGGTGGAGACTTGCTGTGGATCAGTGGTTGGAGCTGACTGAGGCAGCAAGGCTTGCACCTGCTGTAGAAGATCCCACATGGGCCAAAGTTGTTTTTCCACTGCATGCTCCCCTACATCCTCTACCATGTCTCAAAGCTCACGAGTTTCATGTCTTACCAGACTGTGCCTACATGCCCAGAGCTGCCACCCTGACCCTGTGAGGATGTTCCTGGGTGGGCAGAGGGTGAACATTCCCTGATCTGGGAGGAATATAGTTGGACTGCTCCTGGGATCTCTGAACATGTGGGGAAATGAACATAAATGGGAAAAAAAGGGAAAAAAAGAAAAGTAATGGATAATTAAAATAAGAAAAGGAGAGACGGTAGGCAGAGAGACCCACAAAATGGATTCAATTAATTTAATGATAATTTGATGGTAGGTTAGTATATACTTTATTAACAGTGTTTATTTAGCTTTTAATAAGCAGGTTTAAACTATGAGATGACAGCACACTTTTGCTTGGGGAAATTTTTCTGGCAAATGTTTCCTATATGTATCTAATAAGCATATTCAAGGAATGAAATGCTGGTACATTTTACAGTGAGAATATAGTCTGTAGGATGGTAGTGATAAGTATCAAATAAGCAGGTTTAAGATAATAAATGGTAACATTTTACACTGAAGGTAATCTGCTATATGTTACTGAAATGGATTGTGCTTGAACTGGCTAATGGTACCACATTGGTCCTGCAATTATATTTCATTACTACTTATATGTGAATGCTTACTTTAAAAAATGAATACTTCAGGTTGTATTCAACTGAAAGCTTAGCTTAAAGATCAAGTGCAAATCCCTGACTGATGTGAAGTCTTAAAATATCAATTTCAGCTGTTATGCATGCTTACCTTCAGCACAGTGCATTCCCTCAAGTCTGGAGTTCACCTCATTTGCCATTTTCTCCGAGAAATTAAATAATAATTGGCCAATGTAAATAAAGAATTTACTACAATTGGTCAGTCACCAACCAGGGAATCATGACTGTGTGGAGTGTGTTGTTGTTGTTGAGTGAAGTAGTGTAAAGGGGAGCAGGAAGCCTCATTCCAGGATTATGGCTGTTTTTGGTGTCTTTGGAAAATTAGTGATCCAGATTCATGAACAGCTAATTTCTGCATACATAATCGGCTGAATTACATGTTAACTAACCAATCCAATATGGTGAAGCCATTCAGGAAGCTGTAAAGCAACTGTGTAGAAAAGGTGTAATCCTTTGCCATTAATTTTAAAACCTGTTGGAATACAACCACCATCATACTTAGAAAAAAAGCAATTTTAGGGGCTGCTGCTGCTCTCTTGCATGTGTATGTGCAACAGGCTCAAATCTACGCTGCTGCTGTTGATAGACTTCATCCAAGAAGAAGGGTAATCAGACCCCATTTAACATATCATTGACTGCATGATATTCAAATACTATAGTGAAACAGGGTTGGTAGGGAAACACTACAGGAACTCTGTTACCTCTGCTACCCCCACCTCAGGCCCAGGGGAAATCAAAGAGAACATATACAAGTGGAAACTAAGGTATGTGCAGCATTAAGAATATTAGCTATTGGTACTTTCCAGACTCCCACAGGGGATATACTAGGGATGCCACAGGTCTCAGCCTCCAGAATATTGCACCAATATTTTAATTCTATGCTGGAACATGCAAGGGAGTACATATCTTTTTTTGGTTTACTATAAAAATGTTGAATGGCACAATGATTTTTACTCACATGGTCGAATCATTGTGCTGAATTTGTATATGCCACTAGTTCAAAATGTCAGAACTCACCACTGCATAGGTCTGCATTCTAAATAATTTGAAGTACCTTACCAATGAGAAGGTGATGTCAGATCCTCAGGCTATTGTGGTGAAGTTACTGTAGCACACATATACATTTTCTTATGTTTCAGCAGGGGACAAGCCCACCTGCACTCCCATGTGGAGGGCTGTGCCCCCTACACTCCCTGCAAATTATATATTCCAACTCCAAGATCACACTACAGTGAGAAAAAGGGTAAATTACCTGATCCCCACTATAGTGCAATCTCCAATCAGAACGTTGATCTCATATTACCAAATGTACACTACCATTCACTAATGTGCATTCAAACAATTTCAGAACAGCATTATGGAAACTGGAAAACACACATTTGACCATCCCAGTTTTGCCATTCCACATTTGGATAGTAAACAATATTTTCATACACATCAGAGGAGAGAGAACAAGAACAATGCAGGAAGTTTATGATGTAGCACAATTCACAGACATTTTGGAGATCATGGACTGCACTCACATAAAAATAAAAGCCCCACCTGGTGAACAGTGAAGGACATACATCAACAGGGAGGGGTTCCACTCAGTCAACTGCCAAATTGTCTGCAATGCCTGAGAGATCATCCTTAGTGTGTGCACAGGCAACTCAGGCAGTTACTGTGAGTCACACAAATGGCACACCTTGCAGCTTTACACAAGGTTTGCTAGAGGTGATGTTCTACAAGAGCATCTGCTGGGTGATTCAGATTATGCACTGGAACCATGGCTCATGATACCTATCAGAAATGCACACAAACCCACAGAAGAAAGATACAACGATGCCCATGCTCAAACCAGAAAATTCATAGAGTATGTGTTTGACATGCTGAAGTCATAGCTCCACTGTTTAGAAATATCAGTAGGTGCCTTGCAGTATGACCCAGGAAGCTGTGTAGAAATTCGCATAGTCTGTACCATGTTGTACAATATCATCTTGAGGAAACATCTGCAACAGGGATGGCAAGAACCAGGACCACACAATCCTGGACCACATGCAGAAGCAGCACCTAAAGCACATACAGATGAAGATTCTGAGGAAGAACATCAACTGCAGAGGTAGACCAACAGACATAGGTTTACACAACATGCCCATACCCTAGTTAAGAGGCAAACAATAACACACACACACTCACCAGCAAAGGAATACACATAACCTAAGCACAAGCAAATATTAAAAGTGATGCTATCCACTGTCCGCAGACTTTACTTAACAATGTAATGTCTCTGTACGGACAGCATCAGAAAGAGACAGCCTCAAAGCACATGACTCATAACTGTAGTGATTTCAAGGTAAGTGTAGAACCACCTTCACTGTTATAGTCAGAAATTTACTCAGTCAGAGCCTGTGTGAGGTGTCTACCAATGGCATTCCAGGTTTATAGGAATGATATCTGCAATATACAGGTAAGCATTGTATACAATAACAGACATCAAGCTGGTCACTTACCTACTGTATGCAAAACAGTCAACAGGACAGTTGTATCAACAGTTTCATAAGTAGAGCAATAAGCAGGAATGCAGTATCACTAGTATGAATGTAAAACTTACAATACTAACTGAAAAGATAGTTCAGAAATGAGTATTTAGAAAAATATCCAAAATCCTGTTATGTAATAAATATACTTATAAACAACGTAATGAGAAAGACTGTCTTAGCTATCCACTCTCTGCATGAGGCGTATGTGCAACCCTAAATAAAACCCAAATGAACAAGGGGTATGGCACAGTCATCATCATTTGCACAGGGTGGTGGGGCAGTAGGCCAATGCTGACACCAAAGTAGTGAGTGTGTCCAACTGCCCAGACAATATCCATTAGTCTCTCCACTGTTGTGATGACCATGGGACATCTGAAAAGCCTAACACCTTCATTAATTACACATGTACAACTCCTTCACATTGATAATAAACACAATCCAATCGTCTGACGTATATAACACAACATTGAGATGTAACCATAATAACTTGGAAAGCAGAGCAACAACTGACATATATGCCCTATACCAGCAATACATTTTTGAAATTACATACATATCAAGTTCTTTTTTCTATTGCATATTGAAATGCATTCAAAATATGAACATGTAAGCAGTTTATGAAGAAGACAAACATGCCTTATGAAATAGTGCAATAATTTGTAGAGCAATCTCCTCCAAGTAACTAGCAGTAATGGTCTGTCTCTATCCAATCAGCCCCCCTTCCACTTCCATAGCTATACCATTACTTTATATAGTGTAGATTCAGCCCTCTGAGCACTGTGAAGCTGCAGATGTGGTGAAAAATCACTAGTATTCCTGAATTCCTAAAAAAAACAAACAAAACAAATCACTTGGCTTAGGGGACGTAAACATGGTGAAAATAGCTACACGATTACATGCCCTAGGAATGCAGAGATGAGCAATGATAATTGTTAGCTGCTAGTGGCTTGCGAGTGTTACTGATTGCTCTGACTACAACAAGCAATACTGAACAGACTCTTCTTTGAAATGTTGCACAGCAGACTTAAAATAAAAAGTGTAAATACCTCGAGAGCTATGCAAACAACCTGAACAACATTGATATTCTTGTACTAAGAGCACACTGTCCATCCTCTGATTAAAATCTGTCTGAAATGTTGATCAATTATATTAGACATTGAAACAAAGATGCAAATAAATGCCCATGACATTGCATTTCTGTAGTTAAACTATGAGGAGGTGAAGATGCTCAGAAAATAAAGAGAAGAAATAGATGGCAGTGTTTGCAACCTGACATTAATATGGTGTTGGGCTATTATTAACATCAAGTATTTGCCAGTATCACATTGATCTACACGTTCAAGCAAATTAGAAAGGAACAGTGTTTTTTATCCTGTGATGGTGGCAAAGAAGGATAAGAAGCACAGCTGACTGTGTGTTGTTATTGCGCTGAATTGAGGGCTCAAATCCAGATAGTGTGCTGTCTGACAGAGTTAATGCATATTTCCTGAGCATATGATCAGTTTGCAACACACACAGGTCTAAGAAACTTCACAATCCTGCCTTTTCATTATTATTTATTATTACTAACATTTTTTTGTGTTCCTCATTTGTACAGGTTTTGTCAAAGCGCACATTGGACTGGCAGCATTTCAAAGTAGTAAACAAGAGCCCACTGCCCAAGATATAAAATGAGAAATTTAATTTGGCATTCCATCAGTTGCCCATTTTAGAGTGGCACAGGTGTACTTTGCTACAGCACTCTGAATAGCAGTAAGAGATGAAATTCTGCATTGCATCTAAGTATCATTGTACTACATGTGTTAAATGAAATGAGTGCAAAAAAACAGGAAAGAGGATGCAGGGTTTTAATCCAGCTTGAAGCCACATACTGCTTGTAATGTCTGTAGCAGATGTGAAGCACAGTTTGTGTTTTGCTGTGTGGAATATAAATTGTTATATATGTTTTTTGCCTGTGTAATTTCAGCACTGCCTAGCAGAGTGCAAACAGGGTTCACAGTTGAAGGAAAGCGTGAACAATTTCATTTCTGTAATCTTCATTAGCGCAATTTTTTCACGAGTGTGCAATATTTCTGATGAGTGAGTGATGTCCACATGATATATACCTCTTTCTGTGGCAGAAGCTGTAAATGCAGTGACTTTGGAGCCATAACAATGTTGGTGTGGGGTTAAAATCCATACCGTGTGAAGGGAATGCAGAAATTATTACTCAAGATTTATGACTTAATCAGAGCTTCATATTTTTTTTGTTTTTTACTTGTTCTCTATTGAGCAGCATGCAATCACTCTTACCTGGTTAATGAAAACATTGAAACATGTTATTTGGGCAGCCTTCTGCAGAGCAAATAGGTTAGCATCAATGTGCAGATGTCAGCGCTCTGGGCAGTACTGAGTGGAGAACATCCACCTGTTGTGTAACTGCCTCTGTGACACAAGGTGTATATGTACAGGTGATCCAGGGTTCCAAGCCAGATAGCATTTATTTTTGCCAAATATGTCAGAATGTAATTTTTAACAACACTTTGATGAGGAAGGTAACACTATATACAAATAGTTACCATAATTATTTTATTGCAAGAAATGTCGGTACTTTTCTGTTATCGGGGCAACACATTAAATGCGGTAGCTGGTGGTTGAAATCATCGCACTGATGCTTGTTTTATGTATTATACTTGTGTACTGTAAGCTAAATCATTCCTTGGAATAAATTGGAAAAAAATGCATCTTTTTAGTTTGTTAAATCAAAGAAACACCACTGCACATTAATAATGCTTTCGTACGCATTTAAAATAAAAAACACTTCAGGGCTAACAGCTGTGCCAGAATTCTGACTGACAGCTACGGCATTTAATGTCTCCTTTACATGTTTTAAAGCCTTACATTAGAGAGAGATAAAAAGAATGCTGGTCCCTATTACAAATTGTATAAATAAAAAAAAAAAACACAGGTTATTTACGTTGTCAGGGCAGCCCTTTAAAAGCAGTAGCTGCTGCTTAAAAAAAAATGCTTCAGAGCTAACAGCTGTTTCACGATTCCAAACGGAAACCGCTTCAGGGCTAACAGCTGTGCGAGAATTCCAAGCACCAGCTGCCAGATGTAAAGTATTACTGTACCTATTTTTTATTGCTTGAATTAGGGAGAGATTAGGTGGTGGTAATCAATATTACAATTGGAATTGACATAATAAAAAAAAGAGAAAAGTGATGCAGCTCCTCTTGATCTCCCCGTATAATACCTTCTGCCAGCAAAACACAGCTTCCATCAATAAATTGTGAGTATTCCGGGCATCTGAAGAAATAGGGTATGTGGTAATGTTTTCGTGGATAATATTTCAATAAGGAGATGTGACATCTGAATTTTACACAGACGTGGTTGGCAAAAAAAGACAATAGACATGACAAGAAACAGGATTCCGAGCACAGCTACCACATTTCAATTGTTGCCCCGATAATGGAAAATAGTGAAATGTCTCACTAATGCATAGAGAAATAAATATTTCTGAGTAGCATATCTCATTAATGATTCAGTTATGAAACACAGTTGAATGTGTGTGTAATTGTTTAAGCAGAATAATTATGATAATGAATTAAATCATCTTTTTTCCTCACATAGCCCAACTCTGTGTTTAGGACAGTATGTGTAGTGAAGTATGTATGTATCATACCCCAACTTGTATTAATCATGTCATGAAAGTCATCAAAGACTTTCATGACATGATTAATACAGGTTGGGATATGATACATACATTTAAAAACAGTAATGCTGCCTCTTTCATTTGAATGCATTTCACAACACTTCTTAAAGTCACACACATACAGGCCTATCTGAAGTATAGCTCCATTCATACTGAATGCAGTTTATCTGTAATGAAGATGGTTGAAAGAGAGTTCTCCTGTAGCACTGACAACTTATCACATTGTTTGAAATTTTTGCACTATTTCTTCTTAAGGTTTGATTACCACATTGATCAACTAAGTTTTTACAGTGCATAATTTCAGAAAATTATGTGCCAAGTCATCCTATGTAACCTCCAAAACATGAAGAATAATAAGCCAAGCTGTTAAGCATGTCAATATTGACCATCTGAAAAATGTGTGGATAGGAAGAGCATCACACATGGAAATCTCACTGGCTTCTTTCACACCTTCATTGCTGTTTGCTACAATATTGTCATTTTTATTTGCCAATGCATCTCTGTGCTTTCGATTGTGCAAATGCACTTGGCATGGTTGTGCATGTTTGGTGCCAGTTTAAACACAGAGACGCTGCTTGACTTCTACAAGCATGGTTGGTGTGGGAGATGATGGTGCTGAATTTAGAACACAGAGGTGGGGTGTTGAGGATTCCAGGATTTTTGTGGCGCTCCTCATGAAGTGCTACAGCTGTAGGCTGTTGCAGGCTTACTATACTGTGTCTCAGTATAGGCTTGGAATAGATTAACCAAGACTGTCTTCAGTATAACTGGTATCCCATGCACTGGAGAGAATTGTCATCACTATACTAGCCTGAAACGGTGCAAGAAGGACCTCCTTAGCTAATGGGAGGATGAGTTTAGAACTGCTGATATCCCCCAGTAGTGTAAGTATACTGACCCATCAGCATTAAATGATATGAAATGCAGGACAAGATTGTTATATGTGTTCAGGTTTCTTCTTTTCTTCTTTTCTGTCATGCAGCTGCTGAAAATATTATAGTGAACAGGGAGGGGCAGCAAGAGAGGTTAACTCGCCTCAGAGAGGCACAGGGTACATATGCATCAGGTCTCAATGTAATTCTAATAACTATTATAATTGTATGTAATATAGCAATACTGTAATAAATAGTTGTATCTCTGATATGACAGCAGTGCAATTGATTAATGGTACAACAGAATAAGACCTTTCCATCATACCTGGATGTGACAAAGGTGTATAGACTGGACAATCATATCTGTTCCTTTTCTAAAGTTATATAGGCATGTGATATGCCATGGATCTAATTCTCTCTCTTTTTTGTCTCACCACACTTCTTCTTTCTTTTTTTTTTTGGGGGGGGGGTATTTTATATGACATAAAAATGTTCTGTTGTCACACATTTATGTTTATAAAAACTGACATGCAGCACAGAGACCTAGACTGACTACTGTGGATCAGCTCGCCATCCCTCCAAAGGTTCCAGCAGTGTCACCCAGCGCTTCAGGGTCCAAAGCTGCCAGCACTGCCTCCACAACTCTTGCTCTACCTGCCCCATCAACATCAAGTAGCTCTGACCCTGCACCTGGTACACTGGTACCCTCCAGGAGTAGTAGTAGCAGAGGTGGTGATTTTGTCAGCTACCAAGAGCTTACAAGGCTGGTGGAAGATATAATGGAGAAGGACCACAGCGTGTGAATCAGCTTTATCAAAAAGGTGCGTCATCATATTGCCAAGGTGATGCTATGTAAATTATTATTAATTTAATCTATCTTCCTTCTGCAAACTGTCGTTCTTATGGCAAGAGACTGAGTATCAAAATGTCATGCAGTTTTCCTCTGTGTTGATCTGTATGACAATAAAGCTTACTTTGACTTCAAGCACTAACACAGGAATTGAGACTGGAGACAGTGATGGCAGTTTTGAGGGTTAAGGCTAGATTCTCACTGCTCTCAGCCTTGATTTAAGTATGCCACCAATGTCCTCTACTTATTCCCAATCATGGTGTCCCTCAAACTTTTGTGTCCATCAACATCCTTGTCTGTCTTCTTTGTCCTGTATCTATGCACCTGCTTCCTCACTTAACCTTCCTACTTGACCCTCGCATCACTAAGCCCTTTTCCCAACATTCCTATCTCTTTGAAAGTAAAAAAAGTAATAAATGGTCATCTGTCCCACAAGAAAATAATGACCCATGCAGAGTTCTCCACTTCACCTATATGCCTTCTTGACAAATGTGATTTGGTATAATTATCTGTACAACATTATTCTGTTGTTGTTGTATACTCTTGGTGTGGTGGCAATCTAAATTCAACAAATTCTGTCTACACTTCTACATTTGTGTTGTGAAGAAATGGATAGCTATGGTTCTGTCCCACTACCTTCCTACAAATGTCTCTATTATTTCTCCTGTGTCCTTTCCTCTGCTTGCCACCCGTTTCACCACTTACCTGTCAACCCCATTTTCTAATGTTTAATCTGGTCAAAAATAGAGTTGCACACAACATATATAGTTAGAAATGGCCCATAAGTAAGCCTTCACTTATTTTACCTTAGCATTTTCCCAGAGGTTGGCATCATACACCAGTGCTGAGTAACAGTGGATGGCTGTTGATAGCCTATTGCAAAACCTGGTAAGTTATTGCCATTACCTGAAGTAGTCTGGTTATCCATGTGCAAAGGTGCCTAAACATGCTGCTCTATGGGAATACAGAATAAAGGCTAAGTAAGGGAAATCACTGACAACTGTTACTCTAACAGTTCTTTAACTATTGGATGCAGCCAAATGCAGTATCCTCTGTGGAGTGTTGACATAAATCAGTTGTCTGAAAATTCATTTTTGATTATAGCATCAGTGGTATGATTCCAGATGTATGCCATAATATTTCTTACTGCAATATTGTACTTCTGTGGTATGTTGTACAGCTGCTGAAGACATTACAGCAAACAGGGAGAGAACCAAGATAAGGTAAATCACCTCAGAGAGGCACGGGGTACATATGTATCAGGTGGGTCTTATTGTAAGCCCTATAACTGTTGTAATTATATGCAATATGAAATTACTGAAATAAATAGTTGCATTTATGGTATCACAGCAGTGCAATTGATTAATGATATAACAGAGCAGAATAGGACCTTTCCATCATATTTATTATTGATCATAATGTTGCACTGACTCCTTTATATCAACAAATATGGATTTGCACAAAACCTTCAATATCACAATGTACTGTCTCCTCTAAATTGTGCAAATACATAGGTAGGGAATTCTAATAATCCAGCAGTCAATGTATGTGTGTGTGAGTGTGTGTGTGTGTGTGTGTGTGTGTGTGTGTGTGTGTGTGTGTGTGTGTGTGTGTGTGTGTGTGTGTGTGTATAAAACTGTGTTAATATGACCTTAACTAATGCTAGACTCAAAATGACAGACCCTTCTCCCAACCTTAATTTCTCTGCAACACAGAGCTGATTTCATCCTGTATAAAGTGCACTCTCACACTGTAGAAGTAAAATGTCTGTGGTGGTGCTTGAGTTAAGTACTATGTCCAATAGATTATATAGTTAGGGGATTCTAATCTTACAGCATTCAACCTGTGAGTGCATGCAGTTTTGTAAATATAACCTTAACTACTACTAACCTCAATAAAGTAGTAGTTGTGAGCAACTTTTGCACTGCAGGTTGAGTCCACATTAATGTCAGACCCTTTTCCCAACATCATCTTTTGTGCAACACAATCCTGGTGTCATCCTCTATAAAGTGC
Source organism: Protopterus annectens (assembly GCF_019279795.1). Taxonomy (NCBI): domain Eukaryota; kingdom Metazoa; phylum Chordata; order Ceratodontiformes; family Protopteridae; genus Protopterus; species Protopterus annectens. The sequence goes on from NC_056729.1 coordinate 592,641,534, forward strand.
ACTCTCACAGTGTAAAAGGCAGACTTCTGTGGTGGCACTTGCATTAAGTGCTGTCACTTCCAGATTGTATAAGCTACATAGATAAGGGATTCTAATCTCACAACATTCCACTTGTCTGTGTGATGGTGGGTCCTTAGCATCACTGTAGGGTTAGACCAACAGCTGTGCTCATTTGGCTCCCACTTGTAAGAAACATTTACACTGTCAGATCAATCCCAACTCCCCTTTTCACTCTGTCCACACATGCCTGCTGTCTGCAATGCACTGATGAGGTAGTAATTTCAATAATGCTCTCTCACACCCTTAAAATCAGACTTTTCCTGTGGCATATGTGTGTAGTGCACTTATGTGTAGATTATGTCAGTTGAAAAGTAGGAAATTCAAATACAGCAATTAGACTCTTCTGAGATTTTTAATTTCTCCAGGTCTTTTGGGTTTCTAATACCATGATGGGAATGGACCCCATTCCCAAGTTAAAGTACAATTAAAGTTCATGAAATTAGCATTGTTTCACTCTTTGATGTTAGCCAAAAGTGCTCTTTGCAGCACCCGCAATGTGCCCTGTAATGACTCCTGCAATTAGTATGGTGTTACATGAATTGGTAACATATCTAAATATGATTATAAATTATTTTTTTATAAGACCAGTTGCTCCTACTACTATTGGAACAGTCTGGGTATCTTTCTTCCACATGGCTATCATTTCTGCCTGCAGATCAAGGTATTTTATGACTTTGTGTCTCTCTGTACGCAAGACACTGTAGTCACTAAGTGTGGCGATTTCAATGATCAATGCTGCTTTTGTCTTCTTTTCTTGGATCACTATATCCAGTTTTCTAGCATCTATCTTTTGGTATTGGGTGATCCCATGTGATGTAAACTTCATCATTTTCTATGATTCTCTGTGGCTCATGTTTCCAGTGATTTTCAGCCACTTTGATACCATAATGTTTGCACAATCTCCAGTGTAACAATCTCACCACATTATTATGCCTTTCAGTATACAATCCCTCTGCCATAAGAGAGTCACAACCAACAATAAGGTTTGTGACTGTTTCCAATTCAGTTCCACAAAACCTACATATATCTGTTTCTCCCACATGTTCAATAAATTTAGTAAACCAATGTGTTCGTAGCCCACTATCTTGGGCTGCCAATATTAACCTTTCATTTCTTGATGTAAATTCACTTCTCCTTAACCATTCCTGCATTCGTTCTTGATCAACATGAGGCTCTTCCAGAAGTATTCTATACTTGCAACTATATTTATGTTTTTTCCACATTTTTGCCTTCTCATTTGATCCTTCACCTTATATTCTTTCTTTTGTTTTTTAGCACATTCAGTTGCTGCCTGATTTTTATCCACTTCTGGTTTGATTTCCATTCCTGCTTGACGTCGCTATGCTTCTGCTAAATTAAGCAGAGATGTCATCTTAGATTTATTCTCCTTATGTTTCGCAACTTTCACCACATTTGGATTTTGTGAGGTCAGTAGATATGTTGTGGAGTCCCACGATTGCAGATCTATACATGTAATCAATTTCAAGGAGGCCCATCCCTCTTTTAGAACGGGGAATATATAATCTTCGTATACACTGATTTTTCTAAATCATTTGGTGAGCATGAAGCATCCTTCTTGTTTTAATATCCAATCTATCCAACACTTGATGGGGCCAGTCAATCACTCCAAAACTATACATTAGGACTGGATGAGCAAATTGATTTATAGCTTGGATCTTGTTCCTAGATGTTAATGCTGTTTTCAGGATTAATTTAAGTCTTCTAAAGTACTCCTTACTAAGCTTTATTCACATTTGTTCATGTTTTATTGCTGATCCTTCATCAGTTCCCAAGTATTTATACACCCCTCTTGCTCAAGTTCTTTTATATCACAATCTTACCACAAACTGATGTTTTCCTGGTGCTGCAATTTTCCTTTTTTTAATGTTGCTTTTGCACATTTGTCTAGACCAAATGGCATTCCAATATCATCTGGAAATGTTTTGACAATCTGTAGCTGTGCTTTCAGTTCCTCATCTGATGAGCTATCCAATTTTAACCAAACATGATGCTATGCACGTAGGTAGATGCGCGGCCAAACTAAACCAAGAAAACGACAAAAGGCCAGCAATAAATGGTCCTGGAGTGTAAAACAATTATAACCAATACATAAGCATGGCTTAAAATAATCCTTTATTAAACAGACCGGTTTCGGCAACCAATGCCTTCTTCAGTGTATCAAGATAATAAAAAAGAGACCCAAATCTTCCAAGTATTTATAGACCCACCCCACCTATGAGATTGATGGAAATCAGGTTTTGCAGAGCTTTTTCGGCGAACAAGATGCAAAGCTGACTGTGGGACAATATAGCTTGTTTGGGACTATTAATACTCCAAAAATATTTTTTATTGTTCTTTTACAGATATATGGACATATATCTGACATATTTATGTACATCTAATTGTTATTGATTGTCCATAATCATCGTGAATACTTCTATTGAGCTAGACCATCTCTCAATGCTATGCCATTTTTTATATGTGTTGGTTACAAACAATTTTTTTGTGTGTGTGTATATATATATATATATATATATATATATATATATATATATATATATATATATATATAGTAATTCATCTACAGTATGTTTTGGGGGCTAAGTATACAATTTCAAACAACTACTATTTTTGAACAGTGTTTTCAGTGAAATACAAGTATAACACACTTTATAATTTTGAGGCACTATAGACTAGGGATACTGGTGTATGTCATGTTTTATTTGTCATTTTAGGACTCATGACATAGGATGTTTGTTTTTTTAAACAAACACATTAGTCCTTGATACATTTTTATTATATTTGAAGGCGCGTTCCAAGTACATTCTTGGTAGTTAGTTCCTGTATAGTTGGGCACCCATGTGTAAGAGGGTCAATTCATTTGATCCTTACAGTTTTTGGTCTTTTTGTACTGAATACATATCCCCTTTTATACAAGATTGGGACCAATTTTTTACACTGGGCACTGGTCTTTTTTAGTAAGTATAATTGTGATGCCGTTCTTGGCTTCACAATTTGGTATTATTCAGTTTATTCAGCTTATGGTGTCTATTGGTCCTCAATCATTTTTTTGGTTTTGGTCCTATATCGGGCCTGTTTATACCTCTGCAAAGTTCTTTGTGTTTGTACAATAGACCTATACTATTTGTGGTCATTGACCTTAAGATCATTGATGAATATATAGTACATACAATTTTCTGTTTTATGTTTTGACATTATAATATTTTTGCTCTCAGTGCTAGCATTGGATTTTTCCCAGTTATATATAATAATATTTTTCTAGTAATTTAGTCGGGAATCTTGGTGAGATACCAGGACTGACACCCATAATCTCTTCATATTGATATTGATTTTTGATTTTATACTTTGGCGTTTTTTCTTGGCTTGTGGGTTCTGGTTTTTGTTCATATCATATACCTAGCATGGACCTAGATAGTATCCTGACTGGATTGTGTGCCGATCGGGAGGACATTGGGGTATTTGGTATCCATGCCTCGCCAGGCAACAATTCCAATGGATCAGTGGAACAATCAGCCATGAATTGTGAATTGGCATTTAATTCCCTTTCTAAGGGTCTTAAAAACCAACCTTAGATCAAACATATGGCATCTGCGTTTGTTCCGGGCCTATCTTAATAAAAATATAGCCCCTAGGGGTCTTAGAATTCGGCTGCAACCATTGGTTGGTAGACAGGAGGATAGGTTATCTAATGAGTGGCGAGAAGCCTTACAGAAAGGGTCCATGCTTTTTGTCAACATACTGGCTCAATATTATGAGCGTATGATTGATATTAACCTCCAAGAGGTAAAAACTATGTGTTTGGACTGTAAAAGATTTGAGTCTCAATCTACATTTCAAGACTCTATCAAAAAACTATCACAGGAACTCACAATCCATGACAAAGTTACTAAAGATAGAAAAAAAAAAGTTTAAAAGAGACTATATGGATTATCACAGAGGACGTCCTTTTGATTCCAACAGAACAGTGAGATTTATGGGTGCCAGTCCTGGATCAACATCTAATGATCCCAGTAATAACTATAAAAAAAGACCAAGGTCTATTTTGAAAAATAGGGACAAAACCAGTGCTAGCACCTCAGGGGAGGATTCTTCATGTACCGATTATGATAGTTCCAGTAACAAGGATTCACCACATAGAAAAAAATCCAACAGGGCAATCCCTTTAGACATGGTCCCAGGCGCAGGGGTGGACGCAAACACAAATGTGGCCAGTATGCCAAATTCCCTGGAGGGATTGATCCAGAATTTCCTAACTTAAATCAGGGGGTGAATCAAAATGTTTTGAATTTGTCTAAGGGAACTTTGTCTGTACAGCAACAACAACTTCTTAATAAAGGTTTAAGTTTTATCCCTGGTTTTTTTTGCAATGAATATTGCACTGTAACTGATGTTATGAGCTTCTGCCGTAACCTGAATTTGAAATTGTTTTTTGCAGATCGAGACTCTCAAAGAACTGATGAGTTTAGATTTATCAAGTTGGATTTTCAACCACCGATGAACAGACACGTTTCCGTTTTCATGCAAGCGGTTCTTAGGGACCTACACTTTGAGCACAGGGAATATGATATATTAGGATCAAATCTCTCAACACAGGAAATTACCACTCTCACTGAGCTACGGGAGAATCATAACATTGCCATCCTTCCAGCCGATAAGGGTGGTGCTGTGGTTGTGATGGATATGAGTTCATATCTGAGTGAGGGCCAATCACAACTTGCTGATACTAGATGTTATATGAATATGGCCTATGATCTTACTAATCACTTCAAACATGAAATAGACTCGTTCCTCAATCTTGCCCTGGAGGAAGGCATTATAAGCAAAAATTGTGTTTCTCAACTTACTGTCAAGGATCCCCAGAAGCAAATTTTGTATTTGCTTCCAAAAATACACAAGTCCATCACAAATCCTCCAGGAAGACAAATTGTATCAGGCATTGGGTCCTTGATGGAGCCTTTATCTGCCTTTCTTACCCAATACCTAAAACCATTGTTGTGTTTTGTCAGGGCAAGACTGCAGGACATGACTCAATTTTTACAGATCATACAGGACTGTCAACTTGAGCCTGGATGGCTCATGTGTTCATTGGATGTTAAGGTCTTATATACCAGTATTCCACATTGGGCTGGCTTACAGGCCCTACAATATTGGTTGGACAGGGCTGCTTTATACTCCCCTGAGTTTAATACCCTTCTTATCTGCATGACGGAACATGTCCTTAATAAGAATGTCTTTTATTTCCAAGGGCAATGCTATTGGCAATTGCAAGGTACGGCCATGGGAGCATCTTTTGCTCCTATCTATGCCGATCTTTTCATGGCACTCTTTGAGGAATGCATGATGTATGATCCATTACACAATATCTATCTTGTGGAAATAGACATTTGGCACAGGTACTTGGATGATTGTTAGATGGTGTGGCGGGCAGATGCTAGGTATTTGCAGGAATTCATTGAATACCTTAATCAGAATGTTTGGGGGATTGAGTTTATGGTAACATATGATCTTCAAAGCATTAATTTTTTGGATGTTACCATCACTAGAAATACAGATCATACATTGAACACGAGAACTTATCGCAAATACCCTCAATATAACACCTTGCTGCATGCTTCTAGCATGCACCCACGCCACACCATCCGCAACATCCCCAAGTCTCAATTTATGCGCATTAAACACCTGAGCTCGACACAGGGTGATTTTGATAGGGATAGCTTGGATCTTTATCATAGGTTTGCCAATAGGGGATATATACATCAAGATATTCTAAATGCCTGGAGTTGGACTAACAACATTGAGAGAAAAACTTTGTTACAATATCAATCTCAAACTAGGGACTGTTCCGAACATACCATTCGGTTTCTTACCACCTTTGGCAGAAACTCTAATGCTATTAAGGGTATTATCAATAGACATTGGAATATTCTGACGGCCAATGAACATTTGAGGTTAATTTTGGATCAACAGTGCCGTTTCTCCTATATGAGAGGCAAAACTCTTGGCTCTCTATTTTCACATTTCAAACTTATAGAAAGTGGGGGAGCGATACATCAACAACTAACTATGTCAGGGGGTGTATTAGTGGGCACATTCCCTTGTGGCCATTGTGGTTCCTGCAAACAAGTTAATAAAGTTAAGGAATTCACCAGCCGTAATGCCAGTAAGGTGTATCAATGTAGAGTATTTGGTAACTGTAGTAGCAGTTGGGTGGTCTATTTGGCAACTTGTTGGTGTCAAGCCTTTTATGTAGGCCAAACTTCTAGACCACTCAGAACACGCATCAATGAACATAGATCTGATATCAAAACTAAGAAGGAAACTAATGCCTTGTATCGGCATATTCTGAAACACCCTGATGCACAATTTTCTTTTATAATTATAGATAGAATTCTGGGTGATTGTAGCAATCCCCAGGGATGGCAGAAGATACTCACTCGCAAGGAACAACATTGGATCATCACATTGGGTGCCCTATTCCCTCCAGGATTAAATGACTACTTATAAATTTAAACATTTAGGTTGGTACATTCTATGTTCCTTCTTTTATATACATTGATTTGGGCATGCTTTTTGACTTCATGGATCTTTATTAATATAGTGTATGCATATTACATGTGAATAGTTAACTCGTATGTTTACTTTTTACATTTTTTCACAGTTTCTCAATGTGTCATATTGGGTCCAAGGGAGAAGAACAAAAGGCACATGTACATGTTATATGTATCTATATTGGAAGGAATACTATTGGATTATTCCATGAAGTACTCATTTCCTAATTTGGACATATCATCATCTGTTAACCACACATTTTTTGTTGGAACATTTATTTGTTATTTTTAGGCTTTGTATGTGAGGTTCTTTATGGTCATGACAGTATACATGATGTATGTCTTCATTACAATTATACCCAAATTAATATTTATTTATTTTTCTGGATTTTTGATTTGCATCAGTTCAATATGTGGGCATATTGTGGGTCTTTTTCATACTTATTTTTCTTTTTTATGTATAATTTGTTTTTATACATGTGATATTTTGTTCAGATGTGGTTGCATCTATTTATTTTGATTATAAGTTTGTTTAAAATTTTGGCATCTTTTTCTTTTAGTATTCACTGGTGGGAATTTTCCATCAATCTCATAGGTGGGGTGGGTCTATAAATATTTGGGAGATTTGGGTCTCTTTTTTTATTATCTTGATACACTGAAGAAGGCATTGGTTGCTGAAACCGGTCTGTTTAATAAAGGATTATTTTAAGCCATGCTTATGTATTGGTTATAATTGTTTTACACTCCAGGACCATTTATTGCTGGCCTTTTGTCGTTTTCTATACAATTTTAAATCATCAACAAAGAGAAGATGAGAAGTTATTATACTTTGTTGTTTTCTAGAAGCCAAATTATAGCCATGACCTAAGCTGTTAAGTAAGAAGCTTAATGGATTAATGGCAAGGCAAAATAGCAACGGTGACGGGAGTCACCCTGGAATATCCCCCTTTGGATTTTTATCCCTGGGATAATAATCTGTCCTTTATTATGGCTTAATTGCAAAGTGGCCTGCCACTGTTTCATGGTTACTGTAATGTAATCAATCAGTGTAGGATGTACCTTATACATTTCTAAGCACTCTTTTTATCCATGAATGTGGGATACTATCAAATTATTTTTTATAGTCAATCCATGCCATACTTAGATTCTTCCCTTTCTTACAGCTCTCCACTATAACTTTATTTAACAACAAATGATCCTTTGTCCCATATGACTTTCTTTCATTGCCCTTTTGTTCTACTGCCATAATTGAGTTTTCTTCTAAATGACTATAAACTCTGTCGGCGTCAATCCCCGTGTACAGTTTATACGTCGTCGTCTCCTGACTATGTGAGTGTGTGAATGTAAATGGATGCAGGAGTGTCTTACATCTTTTATCATCGACAACATTTACAATTCCATATAGCTATAGAAGCAATTTTTGTACACACATCTCCTTTCCATGACTCATTTGATGTCATCATTTCCAAGATGTAGTGTGGCTCACTTGTAGTCAGACTTCTCCTGTCACATGTGTGTAGATTGTGTCAGTATATAGGTGGAGAGTTTGAATACAGGAATGACTGTTGTCTGCATGTGTGTATTTCTTTCTCTTACTGTGCAGACCAGGCTGCAAATATATATATATGAGGTATACTGATACAATGCATTTGTACTATGTGACCACATGTTAATGAAAACATAAAGGTAATACACAACAGTGATGTCATCCATTGAATTGTGCAGTGTTACAATTGTCAAATAAGTCTGTAGTTGTGCTTGTGTTTCACCAAACTTCATTAGCCTGTGATGTTAGCTATATAGTTCAAATCACAACATCACTGCTTACAGTCAGTGCACATGTTATTAACACCATTGTCACCCACATGTCCTTTGTTCATGTGTAGATGTTGTTTCCTGTTACAAGCATTTATTCTACATATTCTTTGTAAAGGCTGTATTGAAAACTGGTGCTGTCATTTGAATAGATTGTTGTTCCTTAACAGTTGCTGTGAGACATCTCCTCAGGACTGGGGACATGAGAAGATGTAATACATATTGTTGCCTAAGAAAGGGATGTGTTCCAATAAGGGATTATATCCACATTGTTGCTCTTCTACCATCATAGTGACAACAGCAGGTGGCTGCAGGTATGTTTGGGTATACCTAGCATCAGGCAATGTTGTCTGACATACAGCAAGATACTTTCTAAGTAATTACAGGGACACATATTCCTCGATTCATACACATGATGTATTACTTTCACATAACCACACATAAAACAATTGGCAATGCACTTATATGTCATTGCACATTCATTGATCCTATTATGGTGCTGTTTTTTTTCAATGCTTAGGCAAGTGTTCCAAACCAGTATTGAGTGGCTGCAAGCAGACATGTCCTTTACTATTCTGCAGGAAAGACAGCCCCCACAATTGTGCTTCATATGTTTAGAGTAGCAGAGGCCTCCCCCATCGACTTTAGCAGATACAAATTAGGGTCAAATAAAGTACAGCTGATTGAATGGGTCTATATCACATTGGCGAACTCTTAAAAGTTCGAACGTCATATGGTCAACACCATATGATCGAACTTTTAAAAGTTCGAACATTTCAACGGAGATCTCCATACAGTGCAGAATGGGAAGATTTCCCTTTTCTGCACTGTAGTGTGATCTCAGAGTTGGTATATTTAAACAACCAGGGGGGGTGCAGCTGGGCTTGCCCCCCTGCTTAAACCATTCAGGTAGATTTTTTTTCTTTGGTTGATTTTTTTATTATATTTTCAAACTTTTAAAAGTTCGATCATATGGTTTCGACCATATGACGTTTGAACTTTTAAAAGTTTAATTATGTAATATAGATGCGACTGAATGACTTCACATAGGTGAAGTTCAACGGTTGTGATAGCAGTTCCACATGCTGGGCTCCATTTGTGCCTGATGGAGAGTACTTCTTAATCTGAATTACAGAACTACATAAGTATATTTCTTGCACTTTCACTGTTTCTTATAAACACTGCACTGGTTGTATTTATTTGTGTATCAGTACTGCATTGTTTTTTATTTATTTATGTAACAGTTCTGCACTAGTTTACTGCACTGTTTTTATTTATTTGACAGAATTATTTACTTTTCTGTGTCTCCATTTATATAATTGCTGATCTGTGGTTGAATTTTTGTACAGTTTGTGGCTTTTGCTGTTGCCCGCCCCTGCTGGGAGTTTGTGGTGTACTCAGTCCAGACAGGTAAAACTGGTCAAACAACTTCTGTGTTATCTCTTTGTCTCAGGGTGTGACTTTGAAGGGTCTTTTATCTGTTGGTATAAAAATATTACATTTGAGTTGAACCCCTGCTTATCTTGCTGAGCTCCATTTGTGCCTGGCAGAGAGAACTTCTTAAAAAATCTGAATTACAGAGCTACGTAAGTATATTTTTTGCACTTTATTTAATTGTCCACTGTTTCTTATCAGCACTGCACTGGTTCTACTGTGTAACAGTTCTGTACTAGCTTACTGCACTGTTTTTATTTATTTATTTGACTGAATTATTTACTTTCTATGTCTCTATTTACACTATTTATATAATTGCTGATCTGTGGTTGAATTTTTGTTTTCTCCCACTCTCCCACCCAATCGCTGCTGTGCTCTTGTAGTTTGTGGCTTTTGCTGTTGCCCGCCCCTACTGTAAATTTGATAAGGGACACTCCTGCCAGTCCTATCTCATTAGCTCATTCTACCTAATACAGAGATCATTTGGGAAGGTCAACCCCCTTAGTTCCTTAACCTTGAATTTTCTTCTATTCCTTCTTTCCCCCTTTCCACTTTATTAACACAAAAAAGAAATCAAAACAAAACACACTTTATTCAGATTTTTTTACTGTATTTGTGTTTTCTCCTCCTGCTACATTACTTCATCTTGCTTTTTCTGCTACTTGCTGCGGCTTGCTCTCTAAAGTGTTCTATTGCATCTTTTCTGTTGTATTTGTTACTGTTTGTTTATAGCCTGTTTAAATTGTAAGTGTTATTCTAAGCCTCTTAGTTTTGGTTTAAGCACTTGGCCTTTAGGCTAACCCCTTAGCTCTCCCTGGCCTTCACTCTCAGATTCTGAAAAATATGGATGGACAATTTCCTATAGTTTCTCCTGCCAGTCTGGTTGATATGGACATCCTGAGACAGTGTAGCCACTGCCTTATTTACACAGACAACCACCTACTACTAACACCTAGGAACACAATTTGCGAGAGATGCAATTACATTAGGAACCTACAGTCCAAGCTCTCTCCTTCACAAGCCAGTAATTCTTGCACTGAGAAGGATGTCAACACAGTCACTACATCAAACACCACCCACACCTACACAACACACACCCATATATGTGGAGGTCCTCAACAAAAACATATCCAAACAAAGGAAACCTCAGAGGCAAAAACCTCAGAGGCAGAAACACATGCGATCTCCACAACCCTTCACACCACATACCATGCATAGTTCACACACTTGTGTCTCACCACCACTAAGGCTTAACCATAAACCCAACATATTAGTCATAGGTGACTCCATTGTGAGACTCATAGATGTGCCTCTTATCAGGCTGGATAAGGAGAAAGTCATGGTTAGTTGTCTGTCAGGGCCCAAAATTTGCCATATCACACAAGCACTCAAGTCTCTCAACAACAGGTACTGTTGTGACTCTGTCATAGTCCATGTTGGTGTGAATGACTTGAGATGTACCTCCCTGGACTATATGAAGAGAGATATGATTGAACTCACTGAATATGTGTCCCAGGCAGGTATGTCTCTAGCCTTAAGCAGCATTCTACTGTAACCCAGAATGATGCCTAAATACAAACAGAAAATTATTGAATTTAACAATTGGCTTAGTTTCTGGTGTCATTCCAGGGGGATCCAGTACCTAACAGCCTGGGAAGATATGATCGACAGACCACGATGCTTTGCCAGAGATGGCCTGCATCTGTCTCACCTGGGCTTCAGGATTCTGGCAAAGGCTCTTGCCACCCCTATAGTGCCTTTTTTAGGAAAAGTGATGAGATTAAAACTACCAACATAAAAATTTCAACAAAACACAAATTAAAGGTCATGCTGCTAAACTCTAGGAGTCTAAACATGAAACTGCACTCATTGTAAGCATTCCTAACCCTGGAAAATGTTGACATCTATGCAGTCACAGAAACCTGGTTCAAAGCTGTGGAGAGCACCCCAGCCTTACCTGGTTACTCATCCTATCATACATTCAGATCCCAAACTGTGGGTAGTAAAGCCAAAGGAGGTGGAGTTTCAATATATATTCAAGACATGTACACCTCTAGACTGGTCAAACAGTATGACAAACAGGACACCCTCCAGGTGCAGTTAACTATTGACAAGACCCCTATACAAATCATAGCTAGATATCCGGCCCCCAAATCTGACCCAAGATGCCCAAACTGCCTGTCTAGACCTATTCGAATCTATCAAGATTCAAACCTTTACCCTGATTTTGGGTGACTTTAACTACCCAAACATAGACTGGAAGAACTACTCTTGCCAGAACATAAATACCCAGAGATTTCTCGATTTTGTCAATGCAAATGCTTTGGAACAGCTAGTCGATACCCCCACAAGAGGTGATAATATCTTGGACTTGGTATTAACCAACATGAGTAACTACTGCAGCATCCCTGCAGTATCATCCTCCCTTGTAAGATCCGACCATAAAGTGATCACATTCAAAGTGACCATCTTCCCCAACCCCCATCTAGCTAGGGTCAATCAAAAAACTTCTCCAAAGCTGATTACAGCCTCCTGAGGGATGGTATAAACAGCTTCACAGCCCCACCCCCCCACTCTAGGAACTGGCACCATTATCTAAAACTATAACAAAGTACTATATTAACATTTATATAGATGCATGGAATCAGGAATACCTGACAGGTCTAAATCATCCTCCGCAAGGAAGAGTAAACCTGTCTGGTGGACATATGCAATAAATAAACTCTATAACAAAAGAAAGAAATTGCTGTCCAGGACCAAGAAGGAGCAGGTGCTCAATTGGAAGCAATCTCTCCTTAGCCTAAACAAGTAAATAAGAACACTAGTGAAATCCTCCAAAGCAAACTTCGAGTCCACATTGGCCATATCTACTAGAGACAGTCATAAAGCCTTCTTTACATATATCCGTAATCTCAAAGGTAGTACCCAGATCTGTTCAGAACTGGTGGTCAAGGATACCACATATAGAAATGCCATAGATATAGCAAACTTACTGGCTGAAAGATTCAGAAAATGTTTCACCCCTCTGTCCTCCCATCAGTAAATCAGGACATTCCCAGTACCTGCCCCCTTCCCCTTATATCTAGGGATCAGGTCATCACTGCTCTCTCAAAGGCAAAAAATAGAAAAAGAGGGTCTCACCCAAATAAATGACTGGTGCCAGAAACATGGCCTCAAGCTGAATACAAAAAAATGCATCATCATCCCCTTTGGGGAGAGAGATGTCCACACAAATTATCACATTAATAACGTTCTAAGCATGCAGTCAGTCATGAGGGATTTGGGCACCCAGATTGATAGCAGCCTAACTTTTGACCACCATGTTGCTTCTATTGTACGGAAAGCTTTCTACATGGCCCACCTCATAAGTAAAGGTATCTCATCCAGGGACAAGAAGGTCATAACATCCCTGTATTCTTCCCTTATCAGGTCCATTATTGAGTACAATGCCCCATTTGGCATGTACCTCTAAAAGCATATGCAGAAGCTGGAGAGATCACAGAGGTCCCTCACCAGGAGAATCCAGGGCCTGAAAAATCTACAACACACAGATAGGCTAAAAGCCCTTTCCTTCTACTCTGTTTCATACATACTCCTCAGAGGTGACCTTTGTCTGGCATACAAGGTGATCTCGGACCCCACCTTGATGGGCCTGCTGCATATCTGCAAGCCAAGCTCCACTCGAGTAACCCACACACGCAGCCTCCACCTGGTCTGTGACATTAATAGGACTTGCTGGCAGGACAGATTTGTGTCCCAGAAACTCTTCCATCTGTGTAATAGACTCCCTCTCCACGTCAAGCATAGTACCTCTTTACCCCTTTTTAAGAGCAATCTGGATAACTGGATGGGAAATAGAAAATCCATCCCTGGGATTCCACCTGTGTCCCTGCTGGACAGGGGCATTGGGTGCTGATTTGTTTATGCATGGGCTAAACTCTTGGCTAGGCTTATAAGGGCCTCAAGGCCAATAGCCTAGTAACTTCCTATGATACTATGATCCTATGTGATTAATAGCCATATTGTTAGTTGGAGGAGTTGTACAGCTTGATGTTCAATTCTAGCATAGGGATTAATTTTATGTGAATGTCCTGATATCACGCAATGACCATTACATCATATCAGTCTTATCCCTTGATGTGTTGCACAAACACATGTGAATGTAGCATTGAATTTCATGGCAGTTAACATTTGTTCTGCAAATGTCATGGTGAGAGTGCTACTGTGGCACATGCATTTAGTAGTGTGGTGTACATGAGTGTGCTCCAGGTCTTGGGTGGTATGTGTATAAATATACAGAAAAACCTTCCTTGACTGTGAAACACTGACATACAGTGAATATAAAAAGTGTACACACCCCTGTTAAAATGCCAAGCTTTTGTAATATAAAAAATTAGATCACAATAAATCATTCAGAACTGTTCCCACCTTTAATGTGACCTATAACCTATACAATTCAATTGAAAAACAAACAAATTTGTTAGGGGAAAACATATAAAAAATAAAAAAAATGTAGTTGGTTGCATAAGTGTGTGCACCCTTTAATATTTTGCTGAAGCACCTTTTAATTTAATTACAGTATTCAGTCTTCTTCGATAGGAGTATCAGCATGGCATATCTTGACTTGTAATATTTGCCCACTCTTCCTTGCAAAAGCGCTCCAAATCTGTCAGATTGCGAGAGCATCTCTTGTGCACAGCCCTCTTGGTCACCCCACAGATTTTCTATTGGATTTAGGTCTGGGCTCTGGCTGGGCCATTCCAAAACTTTAATTTTCTTCTGGTGAAGCCATTCTTTTTTTGATTTAGATGTATGCTTAGGGTCATTGTCGTGTTGAAAGGTGAAATTCCTCTTCATCTTCAGCTTTGTAGCAGATGCCTGAAGGTTTTGGGCCAAAAGTGACTGGTATTTGGAACTGTTCATAATTCCCTCCTCCTTGACTAAAGCCCCAGTTCCAGCTGAAGAAAAGCAACCCCAAAGTATGATACTGCCACCACCATGCTTCACCACGGGGATGGTGTTTTTTTGGTGATGAGAAGTGTTGTTTTTGGGCAAAACATACCTTTTGGAATTGTGGCCAAAAAGTTCAACCTTGGTCTCATCAGACCATAAAACATTTTCTCACATGCTTTTGAGAGACTTAATGTATGTTTTGCAAATTTTGGCCGGGCCTGGATGTTTTTCTGTGTAAGAAAAGGCTTCTGTCTTGCAACCCTACTCCATAGTCCAGACATATGGAGAATATGAGAGATTGTTGTCACATGTAGTAAACAACCAGTACTTGCCAGAAATTCCTGCAGCTCCTTCAGTGTTGCTGTAGGCCTCTTGTAGCCTCATGGACCAGTTTTCATCTTGTCTTTTTATCAATTTTGGAGGGATGTCCAGTTCTTTGCAAAATCACTGTTGTCCCATATTTTCTCCACTTTTTGATGACTGTCTTCACTGTATTCCATGGTATATCCAATGCTGTAGAAATTTTTTTTGTACCCTTCTCCTGACTGATACCTTTCAACAATGAGATCCCTTTGATGCTTTGTAAGGTCTCTGCCAACCATGGCTTTTGCTGTAGCAGGCAAATAAGTAAATGTCAGGAAAATTCTACTAGGACAGCTGAACTTTATTTAGGGTTAATCAGAGTGTCTTTAATTGATGGCTGGTGTGTACCCAAGAAGAGTGAATGCTGTATTTAAATCAAAAGGTACTTCAACAAAGTATTAGTTTAAGGGTGTGCACACTTATGAAACCAGCTTATTGTACGTTTTTTTATTTTTATACTTTTTTCAATTGAATTGGACAGGTTATAGGTCACATTAAAGGTGGGAAAAGTTTTGAAATGATTTATTGTGGTCTCATTTTTTTATATCACAAAAACCTGGCATTTTAACAGGGGTGTGTACTCTTTTATATCCACTGTAGGACTGATCACAATTGTGTGCACGAGGATACTCATTTAATTGTTATCAATCTGACATGCTGATATGACATTCATTATCAGGGATCCTTTCTTAATTCACACATGATTCTCATTGCTTGTGACAAAACCCATAGCTACCTCCTGTGGCACATGTCGACAATACACAACTTTGGGGAATACATTGCATCACAGTGTACTGTTTGCACCTGTTCTTATCTGTCTACACAATAACTATGTCAGCCAGGAGTGCTTTACACAAAGGTATTGCATATGTCACAGTCTGCTTCTACATTTGTAACACCACACACCTACATATGGGACACATAACCATTAGAATATGGACATGAATAATTCCCTTCAAGGGTGATTCTGCTCATATATGTTAGCTCTATTTCTGTGACATACACAGGTTAGTGGCAACAGTAATGGGCTGAGTTCGATCTTTGCAAAAGGAGACTGTGGCTTCTAAGCCATTCCTATTTTCCAGTATGTTATATTGATGAATGTATGCTATGCAAATATCCCAAATTATATGTACTGTCCTTGCAAACTGTCATCTCAACTCTGCATGTTAATGACATTCACATCATGTAATGTCATGTAATCTCCTTTGTTACAATGTCAGCTTGTGTAACTATCACATCCTATAGCATCATGTCTGCTTTTATTTACCTATATTTGTTCAGGAATTGTGCCTACTATTAATTATTATGACAAATGTATTGCAAAATGTTATTATTATAATGTTGTTTTTGTGACATAAGCACCCTCACATTAATTATCTTACTTTAATTTGAACATTTATCATTAGCAGACCGGAGTTCCGCTGTGGCAACCCCTAACCGGGAAAAGCCGAAAGACAACAACTCTCCCCTCTTACATATTTCTGTATACATCTCTTTGATTTCTGTTGCCGAAGAAATCTTACTGAAAAACACTGCAAGGGGGGCAAGCCCCCAACACATCCCAAACTTATACATAACAAATCCAGGGTCACATCAACTTGGAGAAGGGGGAAATTCCCCGTAAAAGAGAATCGCTTTGGCACAACTTGCCAACAGTGATTTACTGTGGAGGAACTCTGATCGCCAGTGAGTTGAACCTCCAGCAGCTGAAGCTTGAGTATCCAGTCTTTGCTAGCAGTAGGTTGCCAGAACAGTTATACATTTTCATCACTGCACTCATTAGTTTATTTATTTAATATTTGTTATCCAGCTAGATGGACCAGTCTACGCATACTTTTCAGCCACAGCCCAGGCCACAAAGACATAGACAAATGCAAACAAATTGAGTAAATAAATTGTAAGAAATAGAAATCAACAACAGACCAATGATGTATATAAGTATATTTAGACATTTATAATACCTTAACAATAGTCATTTATTAAAGATAAACATAGACTGCTTTGACAATTGCAATCTGAGAAACCTACAAAAAGAATGTGACAGCTGTGATTTCTGAGTACACCAATATGATGGAGAAAAAACAACTAGTGTATAGTAACAAGATGAAGAGAAAATAGTTGTTAAAATAGTCGTTTGTAGAAATTAAAAAGACTAGTGTTGGTAAATCATCATTAATGATCACAGGCAATTTTAATTGTAACCTGAGGAAACAAACGGGACAAATGATACATGATAGTAAGATGTTAAGGTAATCAATAAAGTATGAAGATGACATAGTAAGAAATAATGGAGATTGGGCATATAAAAGTGGATTTTTTACAACTGAAATAGATTGTATAGTTTACTGTAAAATATAAAATAAATAACAGGGGGCATGCAGATGGCAAACTTTTCCAGATCATAAATCAGTATGGACAAAAATAGGGGAAGTCAGTAAAATAACAAAGGAGGAAAAACGGATGAAGAAATTAGGTGCACAGTTTAAAAAGGAGGACGAAATGCTGAGAGAGACATTTTGTGGAAAGTTCATATGATGACACAGTTGTATAACAATTGGACACAGTGGTGGGTAGTCTATAAGTAGAAGTATAAAAAATACATAAAACTGAAAAGAAGAGTGAAGTGTTTAAATGAGATAAACTATAATGAAATGTTAAGAAGCTATGAAAAGCAGATAGAGCAATGAAGTGACACAATAAGGAAAGTAGAAAAACAGATGTATGAGAAGAGTAGAGAAAATGCAGAACTGTTGTTACATTGGCAAAGATTGTTTATGAAAGAAAAGAAAGAAGAGGTTCCCCTTATTTACAAAAAATGTATAAATGAGAAAAGGAAGTATGGATGCTATCTTACATGGCAAAAATGACATAAAAAACAAGCAAACAACAATATATTATGAAGGCAGTAGAGAATTTTGTAAGGAAAACACACAAAAGTGGAAATGAATGGGCTAGCACCCTGGAAAGTGAAATTATATCGGGAATAGTTACTATTTTACACAGTGTTGGTAATTGTCACACTGACTTTTTATGCACAGTAGTTGTGATCAAAGTCACTGCTTATAATTTCTGTGGACGCTTCACTTTCCACAGGTGATTGAGGCATCGTGTTGTGCTGTATAGTTTTCTCTGATGAACGTATCTTGTCTGATGATGATGATGATGTCATTATGATGGATTGTCTTCATTTTTTCTGGAGTTAATGTGATGATCCCTGACTCTTAAAGCATCTGTATAAATCAAGAACAGACTGTGATTACAGCATTCACCACCAATGGTATCTGCAGTACCTGACTAAGGGCAGTAGTGTGCATCATGCCTCAAACTGTTGCCTTTTATGCACTGTGGCTGAACTTCAAAGCACAAGTTTTGGACTGAAGGAAAACATTAGGTGACAGTCATCCTATTTCAGTCAGTGCTGCCATGGAATAAACCCTGTAGATGCCAACACCAGTATAGGCATAGCAAACTGGTCTTCATCAAAATGATCAGCACATATCCATTTGTGGTCATTTGAGTCACACCCCACATGTCTAACTGTACTTGCCCATTGTCAGCGGCATTCACTGTTTCATGGCAAATGGTAGCAACTGACCTTGTAGTTCCTGCCATTGGTGCATCCCACCACACAGCAACTTTTCACCATATTGGCCTGTCAGGCTGTGTAGAAATGGCACGGAGTCAGTTCACAGTGATCACTGGTGCATGCAATTTCCTGTAACAGGACAGATTCAATGCATCAATAAGATACACTCACAGACAAAGAAATAATACATGGAGGTGAATTCTAAACCACAACTATTCAGCATAACAATTGAAACAGTATGTGCATGCAAAGGTCAATGAGCTGTAATGTTTTCTGTAAAATCTGAAGCTATGTTGGCTCGTATGAAAGTGATGTGATTCATTGTAACTCTACTTCCATGAATAACACATATGCAGTTGGTATGCTATACCATCTCCCTCATGATTCTGGCACTGTTGTGGTTGCACTACCACTGCAACGCAGTCATGCCAATCTCCATATAAAAGCTAGTTTGGAAAATGTAACATGAAAGCTTATTAGTTTTTGTCCCACTGATAGAAGTTCATTGTGGAACCATTGGGATCATATTTTACATACAATTATGAGGAACTCAGGCTTGGTAACAGACATAAATTTTATATTGTATCAGGAAATCAAACTTTGTAATTATATATAGGATTTTTGTTGGTATATGTGTAAACTTCTTGTAAACTGAATACAATACATATATAAAAATGTAATGCATGGAGGTCAGGACATTAAATGGGATTTATGTTCTTGCTTGTGTAAACTTTACAAAATTAATTATATATATATATATATATATATATATATATATATATATATATATATATAGTGTGTGTGTGTGTGTAACTGAATGTCACTGTTTTGTGCCTCTGACAGGGGATAATGTGCTTGTGTGTGGACTTTTAGTGGCATAATGTCATTGTTGCTATAGATCAAGGCATAAGAGTGCACAATGCCTACCTTGGCCTGACACAGGTGTTTAACACATTACCTCAATTGGGCAATGGAGACAAACTAACAAAATTAAGCATAAACCCATAACTTACCTGATGGATAGCCAGTTCTTTCTGTCAGAGGACCTAGTCCTCACAAACATGGCAAAACTATGCACACCTCCCCCAGTGTAATGTCCTCACTAGTCAAGTCAGACCATTAATCTGTCTCTGTTGATTTAAATGTAAAAACAAGGGATGCCTGAAAAACCTAGAACTTTTAAAGAATTACTCCAAGGAAACCTTCCCCCTACTACATGAAACCATATAAACATTCCAAGCCCCCTAACTATTACAATACTGCTATGTTGAAATGTTCAGTGAGACATTGTATAACCATATTGACAGCTGACTGTCAGTAGAAAGCAGGTGCTCAAGGCACTCTTCAGGGCAAAGAATACTACACTGATAATATCACAAAATGCCTCTGGTCCCACTACAATCTGTGTTCAACCACAGCCTCCAAACATGCATAAGTAATTAATGGAGGACTGCAATGACTACAATTGTTATTTCACTGCATAACAGGAGTCCACAGGGGATAGAAACAAGTCCTTTGCAGACTGACACAAATCATGCCCTTAAATATTCAGTATCCTATGGCTTCTGAGAGGTGGCTTATACCTAGCAGTATACAAAGCTTCCCCAGATCCAGCACTATTGGACCTCTAACATAATCAAAAAACACCTAGCATGAGAAGCATCCAATCTTGGGACCTAAACCTTGCCAGCAACATACATATGGCATGCTAAAGGGACAGGTATGTGTCTTAGGGGCTATAATTTTTTTCTAGAACAGGCTTGCCATCCACATAATTTGAAACTGAAATGCAGGTTTTTCATTCAAGGGTAGGAAGCAGCAAACACTTATGGCTTGTGTTCTGCTAGACAGATGCCCATTTTAATGTGAACTGCAGATCTATGATGAATAGCCATAGTTTGGGATTCATCTTCATTTATGTTACTAGGCTTTCAGTTCAAGAGACCATTGAGAAGCCTAGCCCAATTTCCCAATTACCCCAAAACATTGCCTGGTTAACTGACTTGTTCATAGTGACACAGTAGACAAATAAAGAATGTGGGGAACTGAACCCTGGACTGCTGGAGGCAGCTAATACCTTTAATCCTCTGTGCTAACTGACATACATAGAAAGGATAGTTTAAGTCTGCATACCTCTGACTTGCATACCTGTTCTTTGGAGTGCATAAACACTACACCACAGTTACATTAAATAACCCCCATCACTCCCCATCACATCTTCATTGTTTGCTATCTACCTGAAGAAAAATTCCTTTAAGTCTGCTTATGGTATTAAAATGCCTGTGACAAAACTTCCAAGCAAAAATCCTAAAGCTTCTGGACTTTGCTGCATACTTGGGAACCATATTCATGTCCTCCCATTGTTCCCTTGTAAATTGCTTTTCATCTATCCTTTCCCAATCTTTTCTAACCCCCCCTCTGATTGATTCTTAGAGTTATCATGCAATATTTTATATGACCTACTAATTATCATCTTTTAACAGCAGCTTTCATTCTAGATTTGATTAAAAAGTCCATCAGAGCAGATCTTTCACTTAGGACTCCCCTATCCCTTTCTCTTTGCCTATACACTGATATCAATCCCTAGTAGGGAAGGTGATCTCTAACCTGCACTACTAACTTCTTGGCCTCATCATACTCTGTTACCATTCTGTAATTATTTGCTCCTAGTACCTTGGTTCCTTTGCCAGTTTTTTCAGTCAATTTCAGCCCTCCTTGCCTATTTTGTGTATCCCCAATTGCAGTCATCCTTATTTGCAATTTATCCTGTCTCCATTCCTGTGTTGGCATAGTTCTTAGACTACTTTCAACAACTTTATGAATGTAATATTCTATATGGTGGTTATTATTCTCCTTAAAGATCTACTGTGGCACGTGTGTTAACTACTGTGTCCCGCAGATTGATAGCTAGGCAAGCAGGAGGCTCTAATCTCACAGTAGTCAACATTTGTGTGCATTTGTATGGAATTGTGTCAATATGACCTTAACTACTGATGGCCTCAATAAAGCAGTAACCTGGAATTAATTTTACTCAGGCTCTGTAGTGAAATGGATAAGGTGCTGGTTGTGTAGTCTAAAGGTTCTGAGTTCAAGTCTTGTTCTGATAATATATCCTACCCACTATTAACTGGGAATCATACATGACACTAAATGCACATACACAGAGATGCCTGGATTTTGTAAACACTAATTCCCTGGACTAATATGTCAATACACCAACCGAGGGGGCAAATATACTGGGTCCAGTCCTCGCTAATATGGGAGAGTGTTGCACACTCCCTATTGTAATGTTTTTCTCAGGTAAGATCAGACCACATAATGGTCTCTTTTGAAGTAAAAATAAAACCTGGAATATTCAGGAACTACTCTAAGGCTAACTTCCTACTGTTAAGAGATAACCTGGCAAAATGTCAAGCCCCCATAAATACTGAGAACACTGCTGTTTACATGGACCTGTTCACAGAACCCCTATACAAGCATGTTAGTAGCTGCAAGAGGCAGCTGTACTCACCAGGAAGAAGTACAGAACTACCTCAAAATCAAGCCACCCTGGTGGAATCACAAAATCAGTAGGCTATATGACAGAAGGAAGAAAATTATGGCAAAAATTGTAAGGTTCAGCACCCAGCAGGATAAAAGCACTCTCATTAAACTAATCAAATAACTTAGGGAACAAAAAAAGTCTATCAAAGCCAAATTTCAGGCAAATTTAACCTCCCAGGCCAAGGACAACCAGAAGGCCTTCTCTAGCTATGTCTACCACCTTACAGGCAATATGCAATTATGTGCAGAGCTTATTGTTAATGGAGCCACCTATAGTGAGCCAAATGATATAGCAAACCTACTGGCCAACAAATTCAGCTCCAACTTCACCCCTCTCTTTCCCTCAACCTTCCCACTCGAAATACCATCAAATATAACTCCCTTTCTATCACTAGGGAACAGATCTTTAATGCTCTCTCTAAGACCAAGAACACTGCATCAGTGAACTCAGACAATATCACAGGAAGCATTCTAAATAGAATGAAGCATGACCTATCAGGTCTTCTGGAATTGCTATTTCACTGTAGCCTCCAATCAGGTTAATGCCTTATGAATAGATAACAGCAACAATCCTCCCTCTTCACAAAGGTTGTCCATTACAGTCCCTGGCAACTACAGACACAAGTCTCACTTGTCTCATATGCAAACCCATGGAAAAAATTATCATAGAAATTATCAATAATGACACAGGAAACCTCTAAACACTGGACACAATCCAATTTGGTTTCCCCAAGGGAAGGTCATGCCTACTCAATGTGGTGGACTTCTTTGAGAAGGTCACCAGAGCAACGGATGAAGGCAAAATGGTTCATACTGCCTACCTTGACCTGGCCAAGGCTTGACACCATACCCGATTTGGGCATTGTTGAAAAACTGAAGAGGATAGGTATAAACCCTTATGTCACTTTGTGGTTAGCTAGCTAGTTCACAGACAGGACAGAGAAAGTTAGAATTGGGGAGTCCACCTCTACAAAGAGGCTAGGCACAAGTTGAGCCCCTCGGGGACTGGTCCTGGAATCACTCCTTTTTGGCATTTACTCCACTGAAATCAAGGCCAATGTCAATGCTTCTGACATACTAAATTTGCAGATGATTGCAAATTAGGAGCAGTCATACAACACCCCACTGACACAAATGTTTTCCAGGAAGGGCTGATACAGACAAATAACTGGTGTCAGAGCCATGGACTAAAACTAAATGCCAAGAAATACATAATACTATCCTTCATTTGAGCACACCCCCCCTAAGAGTTGACCCAGTAGTCAAGGACATGGGTACACACATAGTAATCTAGCCTTTGATAATCACATGTATACAGTAGTGAGGAAATCCTGTGTTGTGCAACTTATAAACAAAGGTATGACATCTAGGCTAAGGAAGTCATTGTTCCACTGTATTTGGCATTCATCAGAACTATCACTGTACAATGCACCCTCCAACAATTGGAATGCCCACAGAAGTTCCTCACTAAAAGAATACAGGGAATAAGTAAAATGTCCTATGCAAACTGCCTCAAGGTCCTCTCCCTGTATTCTGTCTCCTACGGGCTGTTGGGGGAACATCTATGCCTGGTGTACAAGGTATTGCCAGACATCAGCCTGATGGATCTCCTGCATATCCACAAAACAAACAGCACCAGAATTACCCATTCTAAAGACTTAAACATTGCCTGTGATATGAATAGGACCTGCTGGAGAGACAAATATGTATCCCAGGGACTACTCCTTCTCTGGAACAGGCTCCCCACCCATGTGAATCAGAGTTCTTCCCTAATCCAATTCAAGTGTAACTTGGACAATTGGATGGGGAACAGGAACCTCATCCTTGATTTGCCACCTGTATCTCTAATCAACACAGGCAGCCTGTAAATGGTTCGTCGCCAAGGCCCCTGGTTGTAAATGTTTCAATTCCCAAGCCCCTGCTTACACTTATCAAGGGTACCAGAAACTGACAGAGATTTGGGATGCATGGCTATTTTTAAAAAGGCTCTTGTGATTGTTAGCTTACTAAACACCTATGGACTTAAATTCTCATTCTTTTCTTATTTCAAGAATTCCCCTCAACTTCATCAACATCAACCTTTTCTACTTTGAGTTATAACCTTCTGCTTGTTTTATGTATATGAGCCTTGAGTGCAGTTCTGTAGTTGAGTAGAAAAGTTTTTCTATGTACTTTGCAAATTTCTTTTGTTCAATGGGGAAGTTTTCATGCACTTCTTGTGGGCTGGTTTATATTGTATGGTGGGGGTGCAGTCCTGTGAGATAGTATGTGGAACAAACTAACCGTATGGTTAAAGTTAGAATTCTTGAACATCTGGACCATATTAGAACTAGGAATTTAGATAGTCCAGTAGCTAAACATTTTATCAACACACATGGGAGTTCTGATGCCAGTTTCTTTTTAAATTTCTTGACTACACCTTTTCTTGTGAGAGGGGGCAATGTTTTATCCAGTTTGTTAAGAATGGAAAGTAGATTTATATTAAATTATAATACTTTAAAAGCTAAAAGTATGAATTTAGAAGTGAATTTAAATGTGTAATGATATAATACTATTTATAATATATGTGATGTATTTGTATTGATAGATATTTGTGTATAAGAGTATGTTTATTTAAGTAGGCTAATGTAGTAACTTAATTGAATGATTAGATTAATTGTTAATTGGAGCAGTTTGAGATATAATGGGGAATGGTGGTGGCTTATGTTATTCCTGGAGGGCTGTATGCCTAGGTACCAGAAGCACCATTAAATTGTAGATTGTGTCTCCTCAGTGTCTTTTATTGTGGTTTCCTTTGCTGTTTTATGTTTATTGTGATGTAAACAGGACCTGCTGGAGAGACAAATATGTATCCCAGGGACTACTATTTCTCTGGAAAAGCCTCACCATCCATGTGAATCAGAGTTCTTCCCTAATCCAATTCAAGTACAGCTAGGACAATTGGACGGGGAGCAGGAAATTCATCCTTGATTTGCCACCTATGTCTCTAATGGACACAGGCAGCCTGTAAATGATTCATCTCCAAGGCCCCTGGTTGTAAATGTTTCAATTCCCAAGCCCCTTCTTACACTTATCAAGGGTACCAGAACTTGACAGAGATTTGGGATGCATGGCTAGGCATAAAAAGGCCCTTGTGATCGTTAGCCTAGTAAACACCTATGAACTTACATTCTCATTCTCTTCTTATTTCAAGAATCCCCCCCCCCCACACACACACCCAACTTCATCAACATCAACCTTACTTTGAGTTATAACCTTCTGCCTGTGTTATGTATATGAGCCCTGACTGCAATTCTGTAGCTGGGTAGAAAAGATTTTCTATGTACTTTTTGCTTTGCACATTTCTTCCGTTGGGTCTCCCCCTATCAGCCATGTCCATTCATTCCCTTACCCTGGGCAAGAGATGGGGTAATGCCATCATACAGACAACTCTTAACACTGAATGTTACAAGCTTGAAATGTCTTAGCATGCTAATGCAGCTTTGTTAATAAATGAGCTATGTTAAAATAGTGGTCTGTATCACACCTCTCAACTTTCCTGATTTTTGCTGCAGATTTTTGTCTGTTCCTCATAAAATGTGTGGGTTTTAGGCAAATCATTTAGGACTGAAGTCACTAAATAATGATAGCCATTTGAATGCCAGACTTCATATCTATTGGAAATGTATACTAATGCAAAGCATTTTATTCTAGCAACTATTTATATATGTTTATAAGAGCAATATTTAAAATGTGTTCCTATTTCTGGCACTTTGTCCTCCCCCAATTTCCTTTTGGCTTTGTACAAATTTCTTATGCTAAGAGGTTGAGAGGTATGGTCTGTGGACTTGCTACCGTCCTGTCAATGAGGGTACATTTATTTAGGTCTAGCTGCTCCCATGAGCATGGAGACAGATGAACTCTGTTACACAGGTACCACAATGTCTTTCCACTGCAAAATCATGCTCTAGCATACTTGCAATGATAGCTACTAGTAGGAAGGTATAGACACATTTACTGTTTTCATGTCATAAGTTCTAAACGGGGATCATATAGATAATCTGTGGCATTATAGAGACTCTGAGGTCTGTGCTGCAAATTAGTGGGTCAGTGTCATACAACTCAACCTCATAGCACAAGAAATCTGGACAAAGCCAAAAAACAGGGGGAATAAAGGCCTTACAATACGGATACTTTTTAAATATTGCTCTTATAAACCAGTAATAGACTTTGCATTAGCATTCATTTTCTGAAGGATATGAATTCTGAAACTTAAATGTCTGTCATTATTTAATGATTTCAAATCTCAATGTTTTGGCAGAAAAGCACAAGATTTATAAGGAACATGTAAAATACACCGAAAGAGGTAAAAATCTGGACAAGTTATATTTAGAATATGCAAGCTGGTAAGAGTAGGGCAATTACAGAGTATTTCTGATTGTAAAACTAAACAGTTTACAGTATATAATATTGCTTATGTACTTCTAGCACTGCTACTAACCTTGTCATTGATGCTGCTGAATGACAATGCTTCCATTTCTGTTTTAAATTAGATTTTTTAAAGAAAACTAATACGCTATCTATGAAATACACACTGGCATTTCTGATGCTCACCAATATTGTTGCTGAAACAGAAAGATGGTTCCTGTTTTAGAGCTGTAAATGAAATTCCACACATTCACATCATCAATTGGTGACACATGACCATGAAGAATGTACTGTCGGTGCAAATAACCGCAGAGGACAGATACAATTTTGAAAATTATTTTTTTTATGTTTCCGAAAGATTGTTTCGGTAAAATATAGATGTTCACTACAATAGGAACATCCACAGAGAAGCCAATTACAACAATAAAGATAAAAAAGAAGGCTGTCCGTTTTCCTTTTGACATGAAGGATAGTTTGCAGCATAATGACAATGTTTCTGTGGATACTGCTATAGGACAAACTGTTGCACTGAATGAAGTCCTCGACCTGTGGAACATTTTACTCCTTCTAGCCTCCTTTTTTTACAGAGGTTCAAGAGACTAGCCCAGAGAGCTCACAATATGAGGGCCTCTGTGACAACACATCATCGATTCAGGGTGCTCCAAACAGACCAGTCCTACATATCCTCCCCTTCAGTTCAAAGAACTTGATGCTATCAACCTCAGGAAAGGAAGAACACTTAGGAGCTGTCATTCAGACTAGTCATGATGGAATTTTAAATACTTGTTTTTGATACACTATCTTTAAGTACAGTAGTATTTCTTTGACTCCAGTGCGCTTTTTTATTTTCAAAAGGGTTCACAGTAGTTCCTTCTTGATGTAGTGGACACATTAAGCGAGCTTAGGTTATTTACAAGAAAGTTAAACAAGTATATTATTCAATCTTTCATTTTTGGACTGTGACACTAAAGTTTTGAGAAAAAAATAGTTGTTTGAATCCCCCCTTACACCCTTTAGTTTTAGCTTTTGAAAAGCATGTGAAGCTGACTTTCATGCGCTAGCAAGATCATCTAAAACTCATCTTTTGGCTACTTTTGAAACCTGCCTATCAAAACATTTCCCATAATTTTGTGTGATTCATGGTATTTTTTTGAAAAGGCTATATGCTAACCTGTGGAACCCTAATATTTTTAACTGCACATGTTATTGATTTGTTTAGCTTTTTTGCAAAGAGAGAAGGTCTAGAATATTTTCAGTAGGCTAAAAAATTGAACAAGCCAGATATGCAACATAATTTATTTCAGTAAAAACCTCTAATGCTTTGGCTAAACAGCCTTCAATGAGTTTTTAGGATTGCTGTATTTGTAACTGTTTTCTACTCTTGTAGTTGCTATTTTCATTAGGATATTGTTCAGCTTAAACTTTTGACTACCACTGAAGTCTATTTAGTGGGAGATCTTATGGCATAGTATTGGAACATAATGTTGTCTTTTTTTTTGAAGGAGAGTTATATAAACAAATTAGAGGTGTGGACATTGGGGCAGCTTGTGCCCCATATATACTAATTTATTTATGAAAACTTGGGAGGAGAAATATGTCGTTTTTAGTAATTTTTTTCTACTTTGTAAATTATATTTACATTTGTGGAAAGGCTCTGAAGAAGAAATAGAAGAATTTATTTATCATATAAATGGAACTATTAGTTTTTTTACATGTTACTTATTCTACTAATTATTCTGTTATGAATTATTTAGACATTACCATCACTAAAGAAGATCAAGCTTTTGCATCTAATATCTACAGGAAAGCAACTTTTAGCAACTCATACCTTCATTTTACAAGTGCTCACCCCTTTCACCAGAAACACAGTCTGGTGAAAGGGCAGGCTTTTAGGCTTTCACGAATGATGTTTTTGTAACTCGGTCTTTTTTGATGAACTTGTTAAACTTAAAGATATGTTATTACAGAGAGGAAACCTGATGAAGTTATTAAACAAAATTTTTCAATATGTTATAAAACATCGCCACACTAGATATGTTCCTCTCCTTGGAAAATCCAGTACTGATAATGTCTCTGTGGAAAATGTTAATGCTGACCACTACTTTACAAATGCTATGGTTTTAGCCAGATCAAAGGCAAGACAGAATGCAATTGCCCATAGCAGTAATTGCGGGGGACTTCCTACATATACCCCTTTAACACCTGATGAGGGATACCTCCTGTCCATAAGATGAGAAGACTAGGACATTGTTAAGGATGGCATGAGCATAATCAGAGATGATGTGGACACTGGCAACTACCTGCATAGAGTCATAGATTCATGGACTGTTACTAGGCTAATGACCTGGGGGGCCTTTCTAAGCCTAGCCAAGTTTTCCCAAAAGAATAATGATGCCCTTCATCCAAATAGGACATTGAGAGCCAGGCATTTATAAGCTACCTCTGTGCTTAAGAGACTTGGTGCCAGGCCTAGTGTAAATTTCCTGTTCCACATCCACTTGTCTAGGTCGTGCTTAAACTGGGTAATAGATTAACTCCACTACACATGGATGGGAAGCCTGGTCCATAGGAGGGGCAGTCTCTGGGAAACATATTTGTCTCTCTGGTATGTTCTGTTTAAGTCACAGACAGAATTCAAGTCTTTGTAATTCTGGTACTCTTTGCCTGTTGCATTTGTGGATGCTTTGTAAGCCAGGCATAGATCACCCCTCAGCAATCTATAGCAGACTGAGTAGAGGGAGAGGACTTTAAGGCACTCTTCATAAGGCAGGTTTGTTACACCTTGTATTTTTTTTGTAGGGAAAGTTTGAGGTTGCATATGCCTGGTCAGGTACATACCAAAGGAACACTGTACTCTATGATTAGTCTGATAAGGGCGGAGTACACTAGGATAATGGCCTCTTTCAACCTAGATGTCATGCGCTTACTTATAAGTTGTGCAACATAACAGGACTTCCTTACCACTATAGCCATGTGTTGATTGAAGGTAAGGCTACCTTCTCTACATGTGTACCCAGATCCCTGACCACTGGGTCGACTCTTAGAGGTGCATTACCAACATTGTAATTAGCCAGGAAGACTGATTTCTCAAAGGGTACACTTATGCATTTCTTAGCACTAAGTTTAAGACTATGACTTTGGCACCATTTGTTAGTCAGAGATAGACCTTCTTAAAGAATGCTAGTGTCTGTAGGGGAGCTGTTGATAACCCCCAGCCTGCAATTATCTGCAAACTTAGTCAGCCATAAACCTTCAGCATTTGCTTCCATTTTAGAGAATTAGATGCCAAAATGGAACAGGCCCAGTACTAAGCCCTGGGGGGCACTGCTAGTGACTGGCCTCTTGGTGGAGGTGGCCTTACCTATTTTGATCTCCTGGGTCCAATCAGTAAGTCAGTTGTCTACCAGTGGGTGATAAAAACATTCATACCTAAATTAGTAAGCTTTTCTATAATGCCTGAGTGGGGTACTGTATCAAAAGCCTTGGCAGTCAAGGTAAGCTGTATGTACAGTCTTACATTCATCCAGTGCTACCAGATATAATAGGTATGACCTTCCTTTAACAAAAAAAAAAAAAAACAAACTGTGATGGGTCCAGCATTTGCCAGTTACCTATATCCTCTTTTATCATGCCCATGATGATTCTTTCCATGGCTTTACATATGAGGCTGGTAAGACTTATGGGCCTGTAGTCACCCAGATCAGTGGTTGGACCTGCTTTGTGCAGGGGAAGGACTGTAGACATCTTCCATTCCTTGGACACAAAACCTGATTGAAAGCTCCAGTTGAAAAGTGATTCAACTGGACCAGAGAGGTCATGTTTCATGCTATTTATTAAACATCCCAGGATGTTATCGGAACCCATCAGTGCACTATGTTTGGCTTCGGAAAGTGCATTAATGACATGTTCTCTAGTAATGGTTGGGGGGGTTGTGTTATGTGGTATTTCTTTTGGACTATTGGGGGGATTAGGGGGGAGAAATTTGAGCTGAGCCTGTCAGCCGAAAGACTGGCAATGGCCTCCAGTTCAGTGTGAGTGATACCATTTACAATACGTTCTGCACATTGTTGTGTATTTCCTGAGGTTGCGGACATAGCTGTAGAAAGGTTTGTGGTTGTCCTTTGCCTGAGAAGTTATTTTTTTCTTCAAATTTAGCCTTTGAAGTACTAATCAACCCTCTTAGCTGTCTGTTTTGATTTGTGAGAGGGTTTTGATATGTATGGCTTTGTTCCTCTTATGCTTGGTCAAGTTTATTTTTATTTTGTTTAAATGATTGATAGTGTGATTCTGCCAGGGTGGCTTATCTTATTCTTAATACAATTAGGTACAGTCACTTTATACAGCGATTAATATGGCTGTACAGACATTTTATAAATAGCTCAATGTATTCCGTGGTGTTTTCTGGGTTTGGTGGTGCCCGGAATTTAGCCAATGTGTTGCTTAGTGTAGAGAGGTTAGTCTTGAAATAGTTCTTAAAGGTTTCTGTTTTTGATGGATCCCAGGATTTAATTTTTATTTCAAGTAATACTGCCTTATGGTCAGATCTGCAAGCAAAGATATTGCATAAGGTGAGGAACATTGGCCCCCCTCATTCGTGAGTACAAGGTGAAGTATTTTTGTACCTCTGGTAGTAATATGGACCAACTGTTCCAGGATGTTGGTATTAACAAAGTTTAGGAATCGCTGGGCTTGTGCATTAGAAGTAGTGTAGGTTTCCCAATCTATAGAGAGGTAGTTGAGATCCCCCATGAATATTCTATTGGGCTGAACAGTGATGGAGTCTAGTACATTGAGATAAGTAATATGGGTTTCACAGGAAATGTATGGGGACCTATATGTTGCAAGGATATGGTATGACACCCTGTTTATGGTGAGTTGCACATGTATATTGAGCAAATTATGTAAATGCTATTGAGCAGTACCACCTTCAGATATTCCTACATAGATTCAGTTAAGTTGGTAGAGTTATTAATTTGGCATTGCCTAAAAAAGGCACTATGGGGGTGAAAAAGGTCTTTGTCAATATCTGAAAGCCTACAGTAGATAATTGCAAACCATCCCTGGGAAATCAGAGTGGTCTGTCAACCATGTCCTCTCATTCCATCAAATATTGTACTCCCTTGGATTTACACCAGAAATTAAGCCAGTTGTTAAAATCAATCATTTTTTGTTGCTAACATGGCATCATCCTTAGAGAAGGTAGTATGCTGCTCAGTGCTACACTCGTACCTGCTTGAGACACATAATCAGCAAGCTCAATCATGTCTCACTTCATATAGTCAAGAAAGGTATGTCTCAGGTCATTAATACCTGGATGGACTATGGCAGAGTCATATTGGTACCTGTGGTTCAATGACCTGAGTGCCTGTGTGACGTTATGGATCCTAGGCCTGGAAAGATAGCCAAGCATGACTCTCTCCTTACTCAGTCTAGTGAGGTGAAATCAGTGTGCAGGGTCTTTACCTTGTGCAGTAGGCATGGTGCATACTGAACCTTTATATGGTTATTTCTGGTTCTATGAGAGAGTTTTGCCTCCGGCATTAAAGTATATTTATAACTCTCACATACACCATCTGTTTTATTAAGAATAAGTGGGTTGTCAGATGCACATGAGGCAATTGTTGCAATGCCTCAGAATATTTATCTCAACCAGATTGACCACAGAGAGAGTCTGGAAGTGCACTTCCGTGGCCACTGATCTACTGGGGCAGAGTGAGGAAAACTTAAATATTGAACAAGTCAATAAAACAAGCAACTTGATGAGCAATGCTCAGGTATGAGCAAACCAGATGCTCTAGTATTTAAAGAAAATCTGTCTGGACAGTAATGCTACAAGAGTGCAGACCACAAACCATAGCAAAGACACTTAGAATAACAGGCGCAATAAGCCTTCACCAGCAATTCCCAGCTCAGAAGAGTGAAGGCTACTCTCTACTCTCATAATAGTGTAGATCACAAACCTTCCTAATGTAAAATAACTGGTTTGGAAACAAGTGCTTAAACCAGAACAAAGGCACTTAGAATAACAGGCAGAATAACCCTTCATCACCAATTCTCAGCTCAGAGGGGTGGAGGCTACCCTTTGCTCCCACAAGAGTGCAGCCCACAAACCATCTTAATATAAAACAAGTGGTCTGAAGCCCAAGTGCTTAAACTAGAATTAAGACACTTTTTGAATAACAGACACAGTAAGCCTTCAACCAGCAATTCCCAACTTAGAAGGGTGAAAGCTACCTTTCCTGCCACAAGAGTGTAGACCACAAACTTTCCTTATGTAAGATGACTAGTTTAAAGCCCAAGTACTTAAATCAAAACTGAGGCTTAGAATAACAGTTACAATTGAATCAGGCTACTAACAAGCAGTGATAAATGCAACAGATTAACTGCAACTTTACAAAGGACATGCAGCAAAAAGAAAAATAAAGTCATAATGTAAGAAGAAGCACATATACAGTAAAAGCAGCTGAATAAAGTGTATTTTTTGAGTAAGTGGGAAAGGAGGAAACAGAAGATAACTCAAGCTTAAGAAACTAAGAGGGTGGGCCTTTCCAGCTGATCTCTCAGTACTCAGTAGGATGACCTGATGAGATGAGACTGGGAGATGTGTCCAAAATTAGAATTATAGTAGGGGCAGGCAACTGAAAAGCCACTAAGTTAACAATACAACAACAGTAGAATGGGCGCATACCTCCCAACCTCTAAGAGCACAAAATCTGGACAAAGCCATAAATAATGGGGTGACAAGTACCCCAAATAGGGACAATTTTTAAATATTGCCCTTACAAACTTAGAAAGTTGAGAGAATAACAGGTTTTGCATTAGCATATATTTTCTGAAGGATGTGAAGTTCAAAACACAAATGTATGTGACTATTTCCTGACTTCAGCCCTCAGTGATTTCCCAGTGATTTCCCAGAAACTTAAAATGTTATGAGGAGCAGAACAAAAAGTGCCATGCAAAAATCTGGACATTCTGTAAAAATCTGGAAATTTGAGAGGTATGGATGGGAAAAATCAAATGCAGACAGCCTTTTAACAGGTTGGAGCCTGAGGCCTCTGCACTGACAAGAAGCACTGTCCATGGGTGAGTTTGAACTACCAGCATTTCAGTTATCAATCAAATATGCTAACAGATTGTGCCACAGCAGCATCCACAGATGTGTTTAGAAAGCTTAATGTATCCACCATGACATAACCTCATTAAGGTGATGACAGCAGAGGTTAACTGATTACATGCAACATAAGACATTTGCTATCAACAGGTGAACCCACCATTTCTGCCAGTCTTGAAAGTGAAGTGAGTGTGCATGGTAAGTGTCTACCACAACTCATTACACATTATTCAGAGGTGTGCTCCATTGTTTCAGTACTAATGTAATAAATTAATTCATCACAGGGTTAGCAGCAGTAAGTAGCAGTTCCCCTTTACCAGCAGAGCTGGAAGAAGTCAGCCGCAGAATGGCTGTTGATGATGATAGTGTTTTTATAGGTTTACTATCATAACGCACAATTGCACATAATCGAATATGTAGTATATGAATGCATATCCTTAAAATGTAGATACATTGTAGCATAATATTTTGAATTACTTTTAAGGAATGAACAGACTCATTCATTTAGGAGAACTCAACATTTTGGAGATCATGGTACAGTGAGGATCGGGAAATTTACCCTTTTCTACACTGTAGCGCGATCTCGGAGTTGTTATATATAATTTATAGGGGAGGTGCAGAGGGGCAAGCCCCCTGCAAAAATGTTTAAAAAAATGTAGATTTTTGTGTTTGTTTGTGTTTTTTTTTTTTATGTCTGAGTGCCCTATATCTCAGGCATCTTCATTGCCTTAATCTATTAAGCTATACTGCTGGTATTACAGAAGGAAGGTCAGTTACAAAAAGGTTAAAAAATGTAGATTTTTGTGTCTGTGTTTTAATGTTTGAGTGTCCAGAAACTTGAACATCTGACATAGACCCTTGCAGACTTGGTGGTTTTGGGCTATGTCACGATTCCACAATCGAATACAATTACAAAAAAAGCAAATGCTGACCATCACGTTCAGTGACTTTCGACATGTTTATGGTTCAGAAACTGAACGAGGCAAATAGTCATTTTTTAAATAAAAATATGTGCTGTGATTCAGTAACATAATAGTAAACCATTTTTATATTCATGAGACAGCCTGAGAATAGTGACACAAAGTCGCCAAGTTAATGGCAGGAACACACACCCCATAGCGAGTACATAACTCTGCAAGGAGTGACCCTGGATGACAAAATCAGGTAGCTAGGGACATTACATTGCAGGTTGTACAGGAAGAGAACCCATGCACTTTAACACCAGTGGCTCCTCAATCAAAGGAACACCTTCTCAAGGACAGAACCGACTCAAAGGTACCAGTGTCCACTGTAGCAGCTGTGCAGGGGGTTGTCAGGTGCAGGAACATGTCACAGCTACCTCCAAAAACATGAAAAGCATTGGCTGCTCAACAGAAAATGTGTCTTGACATTGCTCAGGCTCAGCTCACTGCTACAGAGTCAGCTAGTGATGGTTAGAGTACTGCAGGGCATAAGTGAGGATTTTTAGCAATGCATGAAAATGGCACGGAATAGGGATGATGCATATGTCACACTCATGTGCAATATAGTGGCACACACAGCAGCCATCTCTGCCTGTATGCATACAATTGTCAGGCCCTGCCAGCCTCACATACGAGTCTTATATGGAGACTTATATGTAAAGCAATGGAAAGAATTATCATGGAGATGATCAATAGAGATATTTTAAACCTCCAGACATTGGGCCCAACCCAGTTTGGTTTTGTAAAGGGCAGACCATGCCTACACAACCTGATTAACTTCTCTGAGAAGCTTACCAAAGCAATGGATGAAGGCAAAATTGTTCACACAGTGCCTACCCTGACCTGACCAAGGCATTTGACACAATACCCCACTCAGGGATTGTTGACAAACTCAAGAGGTTAGGTACAAACCCATATGTCACCCAGTGGATAGCCAACTGGCTCACAGACAGGACCAAGGAAGTTAAAATTGGGGAGTCCACCTCTACAAAGAGACCAGTCACAAGTGGAGTTCCTCAGAGATCAGTCCTTGGATTGTTCCTTTTTGGCATTTAATTCTCAGACGTCAAGGCTAATGTCAGTGGTATCTGGCTGACTAAATTTGCAGATGATTGCTATCATTGAATCTCACACTTACACAAACGTTCTCCAGGAGGGGCTGACACAAACAAACAATTGGTGCCAGAGTCATGGACTAAAACTAAATGCCAAGAGATATATAATTGTATCCTTTGGGAAGTCATCCATCTCTGGTAACTATCATATTGACAACACACCCCATAGAGTTGACCAAGTACTCATGGACCTAGGCACACACATAGATAGTAATCTAGCCTTTGATCTTCACGCGTCTACAGTGGTGAGAAAATCTTTCTATGTTGTGCAACTTATAAACCAAGGTAACACATCTAAGTCAAAGGAAGTTATTGTTCCACTGTATTTGGCATTCATCAGACCTATCATTGAGTATAATTCCCCCTTTGGTATTTACCTAGCCAGGCTGCAGACCGCCTCAAGGTCCTATCCCTATATTCTGTCTCCTACAGGCTTTTTGAGGGGAGATCTATGCCTGGCATACAGGGCATTGTCAGACTCTGATGGACCTCCTGCATATCCACAAAACAAACAGCACCAGAATTACCCACTCTAAAGACTTAAACCTTGCCTGTGATATAAATAGGACCTGCTGGAGAGATAGGTATTTATCCCAGAGACTACCCCGTCTATGGAACAGGCTCCCCATCCATGTGAAGCAGAGTTCCTCCCTAAACCAATTCAAGTGCACCTTGGGCAATTGGATGGGAAAACGGAAATTCATCCCTCGTTGGGCACTTATGTCTCTGATGCAAACAGGTAACCTGTAAATGGTTCATCTCCCAGGCCCATGCTTACACTTATCAAGAGTATCAGAACTCATCAGAGATTTGGGATGCATGGCTAGGATTAAAAAGGCCCTTGTGGTCATTAGCCTAGTAAACATCTATGAACCTATGAGCCAGTTGTGGGCAGGGACAAGGATGGTGTACTATCGGGCATGTGGAGCATATCAACTCTCACTACAAGTGCTTCTCAGAAAAGTACAGGAAATAGTTGTGGGACCTAACAGAACAGAATTCATGCAAGCTATTCGATTGCTCATCTACACATAAAAAATCAATCATTTGAGGTCTTGGACATGCAGCAGTCTGAGATCAATGACTGTAGGATAACCTGAATCCAGTAGGTTCCATCATCGCAGCAAGCCAGCATCAAGCTCACATGGTAGCACTTCCTCATGATCAAAGGCTCAGTTGCCCTATTCTTTAGGAAACATTGTGGATAACATATTTGACCTTGATGAGGATGGCATAATGGTTAAGGTGTTTACCTTACAAACACAAAGTGCAGGGTTTGATTTTTACATGGGATAATTGGCTAGGCTTAAAATGGCCCCCAAGGTTAGTTAGCCTAGTATGAACTGAGGGTTGACATTGTAGGTAATGAAAATATGATATAATTTAATTCACCTGCATGCATTTCAGTAGACTAATATCAATGTTTAAGGTCCAAGGCAATGTTAAAAAAAAAAAGATGAAAAAAATTATATATGTGTTTATAACTGCAGGATTGGGGAGGAAGAAGAATGTCTGTGTGCAATGCATTTCAGTACTAAGAGGCATTTCATCAGCAATGTATTTCAGTTGAATAATAGTAACACTTACAATAAAAGAAAAAAATCAAATGTGGAAAGAAAAGTAGAGAGAGAGTAAGATGTAGAGTGTGGGTTGGGGTTGGCTTAATTTCCCCAAGTGATCCCTTCAATACTATGTCTAAGTATGCACAAGCACCAAAATGAAACATTTCCCCCACAGATCTCTTCGGCAGTATGTCCAAGTATGCACAAGTACCAACATGAAACATTTCTCCATGCAATCTCTTCAGTACTACGTCCAAATATGCACAAGGAACAAAAATAAACATTTCCCCTCTGATCACTTCAATAGTATGTCCAAGTACAACAAGAACACACAAGCACCAAAATGAAACAGTTCCCCAAGTGATCTCTTTAGTATTATGTTGAAGTGCTTACAACCACCAAAATGAAACATTTCCCACTCTGAACCTTCAGCAGCATGTCCAAATATGCACAAGCACCAGAACGAAACATTTCCCCAAGTGATTTATTCAGCAGTATGTCCAAGTATGTACAAGCAGTAAAATGAAACATTTCCTCCAGGGATCCATTCACTGGTTTGCCCAGCTATGCACAAGAAACAAAATTAAACACTTCCCAAAATGATCCCTTTGGTTGTTTGCCCATGTCTGCACAAACACTTCACTGCCATAAATGAAACATTTCCCCTAACAATTCCTTCAGTAGTTTGTCCAGGTATGCACAAGCATGTCCCTGACACGGAATGAAACATTTTCCCCCAGTGATTCCTTCAGTAGTCTACCCATGTATACACAAGCACTTCAACACCAAATGAAATATTTCCTCTAATGATCTCTTCAGTAGTCTGCATATGTATGCACAAGTACCTCCCTGACACTAAATGAAACATTTCCCATAATGACGGAGCCACATCATGGTCAAATGGGGTCCTAGGCAGGGTAATGGATCATGCCTCCTGTCTCCCCACCTCCCAGTGTTCCCACTCCCCAGCATCCCTGCCAAGCAGCCATTTCAGTGTCCTATTACTTGCCTCTCTCTCTCTCTCCCCAGTTACCATAAAACACTGCTCAAATCTGTCAGTGTACACACTATTTTCTTCTTTACTTCTTCAGT
Organism: Protopterus annectens; assembly: GCF_019279795.1. Lineage (NCBI taxonomy): Eukaryota > Metazoa > Chordata > Ceratodontiformes > Protopteridae > Protopterus > Protopterus annectens. The sequence continues at coordinate 592,680,109 of NC_056729.1, forward strand.
GATTGCAAATATTTACATTTAATTTAAAACTTGTATTTTAAATTTTATAGCAGAAACACTAATTGCCATTTGCTAAACAAAACAATCTAGTTTAATAATGAAAACAGACTTAGTATGAGCAACAGTAAACTTTGCCTTTGAAACTCACATTCATTGAAACTGCATCTAGCCAGTGATAGACTAACTGAATCTTAGGGCTGTTTTTAAACCATGGGCCCCTTGCACACACTTTTAGGACCACACATAAATGCATGCATTCTTTGATCCACCTTTTTGATTGAATTACATTATATTCTTTGTTTAATATAACACCACTTGTTAGAGTGTGCTTCAAATTTGTAGTTTTGAACATTTTCCAGTAAGCAGTGAAACAAAACATACAAACCAATAATGACAGGACTCTTCCATTTCAGAACATTCCAGCCATGAAAGGCCACTCAAACCGCTGTCACTATAATCCACCAATAACTAACTGTCAATATGTAGAATCTCTGCAGAGGAAACAGTCATCTGAATAATTCCACATTAAAGAGATTTGTAGCTAATGAAGAGATTGCTGCTGGCAATCAGCTTTGCATTTTGGTGCTTAATTTACAAATTCAGTTCCTGCTGCCCTTGAAGAATAAAATTGCCTATGTTACTTAAAAAAAAAAAAAAAAATTGGTGTGCTCTGATGAAATGCATAGAGAATGGATGGCAAACATACAACAGATTCACAGTTAGTAGGCATATCTCAACCAAATGAGCAGACACTCAGGAGTGCAGCACTGCTGCCAAACACTTATGATGCACTGTAGTGTCAGCAATCAATCCGTTTCATAACAGAAGAGAGTCCACAGCCATCTGCACCAAAGGCAAGTATGCTATTGTACCACTTACACTGAGCAATGCAAGTATGAAATTCTATGCCTGAAACTGAAAGAATGTAATCTTCTTTTATTTACAAAAACAAAATAAATAAATAAATTAATTAAAGGAGACCTGGCAGGTGGTGTGGAAGTTTAAAGCACTTATGTTCATTATAAGCCCACTTAACTGGAGCATTATCAAGGCTCAGGGTTTAACTCAGAGCAAAGTCACTCAACTACACAGCCCAACCAACTGGGGCATTACACACACACACACACACACACACACACACACACACACACACACACACACACACACACACACACACACACACACACACACACACACACACACACACACACACACACACACACACACACACTCCTTTGCTATTGATGCAATCACTGTTTCAGCAATTTGAACACTGTAATCCTTCTGCTGGATAAATCCCCTTTGCTTGCTTCTCTGATTGCCTCAGCTTTGACTATCAAATCAAATCTCCCATGATTTATGTTAGGACGTTATCATAACGTTGTGCTTTCTAGAACATGTTTTTATTTACAGAATTCTCCTGTGAGGTCCTAAAGCCCTTCTGTGTTTATGGAAGTCTTCAGACTTGTTTTATTTACAAACAACTTTATTTTTTATCATCCTCCCCAAGCCAACACAGGTCTTAGGCAGCTGCCTAGGTCACCTCTTGCCGGATCCTGCTCTGCCTAATGCTCCATTCAGTAGTCTACCCATGTACACATAAGCACTTCCCTGACACAAAATGAAACATTCCCCCAACAATCCCTTCAGAAGTTTGTCCATGCATGTACAGTTACTAAAATACTATAAATAATTTCTTTAAGTAAGTTCAATAATTGTACCACCTTTTAAAATGTATGGTATTAGAAATTCCTTTTTCCCTTCTCCTCGCAACTCATTATTTTCAAGTTAAATTATTGCTTACCACTATAAGTTTAAGACCATTTACATTTAGCAAACAAATGAGCTAATTTTTGATTCATCTCTATGAATTTTACTGATACGCAAATGTGCAACTCCCCTTATTTGTGTTGTACTTCTCCGCCTGTCACTTATGCCTTAAGCATATTAGGCTTTTGTGAAAAGGAAGGTATTTATAAAAAGGCCTCCACATTTTTGCAGTCATCCTGAAAGACTGTGATTTGCATAACCATGTAGAGCTGCTCTTCATGGATCACAATGAAAATAAAAAATCCCAGACTATGAATATTGGCCGTAGAGAAAAAAAGAAAAAAAAAACTCATGTTTTTTTCAACATTCAAATAGTCTGCAGTTGGGGTTTACTGGCATATTTCATGGAAAAAAATGAAAAATCATGTTCCCATAATATCTATTTTGAACTGTAATAAGAGAATAAATTACAAACCAAATAGTAGATACTAAGATGTTGTTCAAAAAGCTTAATATATTTCTTTGTTTTATTAAGATGAAATATAAAAAAATAATATTCACACACACACACACACACACACACACACACACACACACACACACACACATATATATATATATATGTGTGTGTGTGTGTGTGTGTGTGTGTGTGTGTGATAGAGAATATAACAGTGTAATGCATCTATACTTTCCCAGGTTCGACCCACCTTGGCCCCAAACTGAACGGCATACTATGCATGAAAGATATGCCCTGCTGTCTCCCACATTGACAAGAAAATAAGCAGAACTGACCTGAGTGGATTACTTGTGGTCGGAACCTATTTTTATATACAGAGACCAAAAAGGTTACTATCTAAACAATGCCATCAGTTTGTAGCTGCTTTTAAACTATACTGGGTCCATAGCACATCTAGCTAACCCCCAGGATCAAAACAAGCTAACAACTGGCTTACCTACAATTGTTTAAATTAAACTATTTGAGCTATTGTAACCATTAGGGTAAGACAACACTATATACATTTTAAGTAGTCTTACCTGGAAATATAAGATAACCTCAGCTATCTCGTGGTTTGGTTAAGCCCCACTATGCTTGGGCTCGCTCCACGCCCCACCCTGCCCCCAAATCTCACCCGCCTCCACTATCTCTACATTTGTACTCTAAAACACTCCCCCTCTTTCAAAACCAATCCCCATCACCTAGGCCACTAACTTACCCCTCCCTAATTACATATCCCAATAATCCCACTAATTAAGTAGTTTAACAGCAGTAGCTCACTGCTGTGCAACACCTCTATTATGCCAGTTAAACATTTCAAATTAGTTATAGTTACCAGCCTACTATCCCTGCTGATAATTTTATCTCTCTTTACCTTATATGAAAATACATCCCATCAAGGCTACCATTATCCGAGACACCAAACTTTCACCCCAATAACAAAAAATGAAGTAGACCACTTTACATTCCCCATTAACACTAACTCCTTTTGCTCAAACTTTGACCAGCCCATCAGAAGCAGATATTTAAATCCCAAAGCCAAGAATCACCTATGACTTTTGTTAAAATTCCTGAAACTAACAAATAGTCTGCAAAGCAACCTCACACGTGATGGGGACATTCATCCAAACCCATCAACACAAGTCAATACTAACCCTAGAACTACTACTCCCACTACCACTCAGACGTTAAACCCTCAAACTCACTTCTGGTTTGCCACCTAAATATCAGAAGCCTAAACAAGGTTCAACACCTACACGCACTATTAGACACATATTCCACAGATACACTAGGTCTTACAGTAACCTGGTTAAAACCATCTACCTCAGATAATGAAATTCTCCCGCCAGGCTACAACATACTATGGAAGGACCGCACCAACAGGAAGGGTGGAAGGGTAGCAATACTTTATAAAACTACATTGGATGTGACCTCGTATTCCACACAAACATTCCATGTTAACAATGCTGAAATTCTTATTTCTAAGCTCCAAGTCAATAAAAACAAAAGTATATATATAGTATGTCTATACATTCCCCCAGGTAATAATACAGAAACCCTAGAAAACATCCTCTCTTGGCTATCTGTTAACTTCCCTCAAGAAACCATTGTTCTAGGGGATGTTAACATTGACTAGTATAATTGCTCCTCAGAAACTCCAGCTACACAAGTAAATTTACATGGGTTTACTCAAATCATATCCTCTCCAACCAGAATTAGCAAACCTAACAAGAAGGAAAGTATCCTAGATTGGATGCTTATTAACAGCCAACTCCATATGTATAGGGCAGGCATTCTACCTGAAGCCATAAGTGACCATTTTCTTACCTACATTATTAGGTGTAAAACTGATATCCCTGTCAAACCCACCTACAAGACAATTAAGAACAATAAAAAATTAAACCCTACTAGTTTCCAAAATGAACTCAAGGCATGTAACTGGACCGAACTAAAACAACTTCCACTCAAAGAAGCTGTACTAAGTTTTAACACCAAATTCTTGTCATCCTTGACACCCATGCACCAATCCGATCTATTAGACCCAAAACTAAAACTGTGCCATGGCTTTCTAGTGAAACCCGACAAAAGATCTCACTTAGAAACAAGGTATGGGCAACCTGGTGTACCACTAAATCCCCCTTAGATCAACTTAAATATAAAGAAATTAAGAACAACACAAAAAGCTCAATAACCATAGATTAAAAAAATATATTACTACCATTTACAACAGAAACATCAAAACAATCCTCAGAAATTTTGGGCAGGTATTAATAGACTTACTTACCCTGGACAATCCACTACTCCTACCCCCACAGCTACTTACCAAAAGCCCTCAGAGGACATTGCTAATAGCTTCAATAGTTTCTTTACAGAAACAATTCAATCACTAGCAAACCAATGAAATACCAGTAGTACATGCCCAAAAGCTACCATAAATAAAAGCCACTACCCCCTTTAACTTTCAACCAGTCCCTACAACCCTAATCTGTACTCTACTTAAGAAACTAAAACCAACCAGAACTGCAGCAGATAATATCCCGGCTGAGTATATAAAAATAGTAGCAGATGCCATAGCATACCCAGTTTCTATACTAATCAATAGAACCATATCAGAAGCCACTATCCCCTCCATTTGGAAGACATCCCATGTCATTCCATTGCACAAGGGAGAAAGCTCCACTGAATTTTCAAATTACAGGCCCATAGCTATCTTATCACCTCTGGCTAAAATTATGGAAAAGTGTATCCATAAACAACTCTTAATCCATCTCATTCAGAACAATCATCTGGCCAACTCACAACATGGCTTCAGACCTTTCCACAGTACAACCACTGCTCTTCCCTCCTTCTGCAATGTTATTAATCAAAACCACAACAGCAATAAGCTCACTTCTGCTCTCTTTCTTGATTTTTTTCAAAGCCTTCGACATGGTAAATCACCAATTACTCATACACACACTTGAAACTATCCTTCTAGAGGGCCAAGCTATCCAATGGTTTAAATCTTACCTGAGTGGCAGACAACAGGCAGTCCAATGGCAGAATAAACTATCTACACTTCTTCCCACCACCACTGGCGTCCATCAGGGATCAATACTAGGACCCCTATTATTTTCCATATTTATTAATGACCTCCATAAGGCCATTCCAACAGCCACCTGCATACAATATGCAGACAACTCTACTTTGATTTGCTCTGCTACCTTCCCCCTAAGTCTGCAGGCTCTTTCCCAAAATGTATTTAACACTGTAGAAAACTGGCTATGCAATAGATGTCTCTTGCTAAACCTCAACAAAACAAAGCTTCTTCCCCCCACTCATAAAACCCCCACCTCCCACCTTGACTATAAAGTCTAACAATGGCACTGTCATAGTCCCAGAACCTTGCACCAAACTCTTCGGTGTAATTATTGACAATAACCAAGTTTGATACGCATATAAATCAAACCATCAAAAAAGTTAACAAAAAACCTGGCTCTCTATGCAAAATCAAACCTTTTCTCACTCCCACAGCTAAGATGGTTATTGCCTGGACACATCTACTTTCCACCCTCCTCTATGCATCCCCCCTCTTCACTAACCTAAGTAAGTTCGAACGAAATAAACTTTCAACTTGCTTTAATCATATCTCTAGATTTGCCACCGGATCCACATATTGAACACACCACTGTCTGAACTTACAGACTGTAGATTGGCTTGAACAGCCTAACTAAATTCAGTTCAATCAGTTAATAGCAGCCCATAAAATTTATGTCACCCAGAAAACACTCCTATACTGAAATATTATCACCCCTTACAGTAACCTTAAAGTGCTGCGCTCATCCAGCAAAATTCTAGTTCAAACAATCAGTACCAACAACTCAGCTGGTGATGCCCTCTATGCTAACTCTGTTGGCAAAGCCTGGAACTCACTTTCTGCTGAACTTACTTCCATGCCTATTCTAACCCAATTCAAGAAAAGCCTAAATCAGTATCTAAAAATGAGATGGCTTTGCCATTGTGCTAATCCTGACTAACACATACAATATAATCATGTCATAAATAGGTCTTTTATTCAACTCTGTAATGTTTTTTTTCCATTTTGAAGAAAGTAACACTCTATTTTTGTATAATGCTGAAGAAAACAATTCTCCGGATTCGGGAAAGCTTGCACGGAGTGCAAGATGAGTTTAGGAGCTCACGCCGGCAATATGTCTGCTGTGCGATCCAGGAACAGCAGTCAGGGGCGTGCATGAGTGCTGCTAAAGCTACTCTTGCACGGACAGTGACATGGTATGTAAATTACCTCATTTGCTGGTGAAAGCCATGCTAATGAGGTAAATTTGCGATCCAGGAAACACTAACCTGTCCGTGGAAGATTAGTGTTACCTGCAGAAATGTACTCCGTTGGTAACGGAGTACATTTCTGCAAATAGCTAAATGGAGCTATGACAGCTCCAAATAAAGGATGCATACAGTTGAGGAAGCATGCCAAGGCCAAATATAAGGCCATTGGCATTTTAAAATGTTTAAAAATATAACAAATGTACTTTTTTCCCCCCGATCACCGATGTTTAAGCATAGTGCAGCACCGTGCAAACGTGCGGCACTTATAAAAACAAGAAAATAATAAAAAAAAAGCCAAAAATAGGCATTTTCACTAAAAAGCTTATTCTGCCATGCAGGTGAATGGCAGGCTGAAGACAACATGGCTACTGACTAGTGGTTGCTAAGGGGGGAAAGCTCAGTGTGAGAGATGTAACCATGCATTACTAGGCAATCCTATGCAAATGAGGATAAGGTTAGTGAATCCCAATTTTCCCCAGCACGTGAGCCATGTCCCAAGAGTGTAAGATTAGGAGTAGGTGAATAGAAGACTAGAATATAGGTGACGTCATGAGGGGGTGTGTGTCAGATGGGCTGTAAGCTATTTGGAGTACAATGGCTCGTGTTTGCCCTGAGTTGCTCAGGATTGCAAAGAGGAGTGCCTACAGTTGTCCTATTTGAAAACCTCAAACCCAAGGTCCACACTGTTAAAAGATAGGAAACTCATTGCAAACATGCACACAGTGTGTATGCTTGTGTGCTCTCGTGTGTGCCGGCGCGGCACTACCCCCCGGGCAGAAACAGAAAGGCAAAAGGAAGGAAAAGAAGTAGTAGGAAGTTAACCAAGGAGAACTAGCAGAGCTGCCAGGTGAAATATATCAGGATCAGCCAATTACACAGGCAGCAGACTAGCCCAGCCCCAGCCCAGCACTTTAAACTCTGCAAACACCATTCTCCCCTGTTTTTTCTCAAGAACGCTGTAACACTGAGTATACAAAGAGGGAAAGCTTAAAAACCTTAAGTCAGACAAAATGGTAGGGGCTGCTCTTGCTATCATAAACCAACATGTGCAAGGTACTGAGGGTGGTGATGTTGTGAATGCTGCTGAGCAACCCACAATGAGGAGACAGAGAAGAGTGTACAGACACAGGGTAACCTACCAGGGGCTACATGAGCTGGAGATAGTAGAGCCCTATAGGGTGGGCAGAGACCTCCTACAGCAAATTTTTGAGCTGTGCCAGCCACGCCTCACACACAGAACCAACAGAAGGGAACCAATCCCAGTGGATACCAAGGTATGTTCTGGCCTAAGAATACTAGCTACAGGTACCTTCCAAAGACCAACTGGTGATATGATGGGGATTTCACAGGCATCAGCATCCAGGGTACTCCACCACTTCCTGGATGCCATGTCAGCACATGTTGGTGACCACATATATTTCCCCCAACACCCGTGAGGCATTGGCCAGCAATATGCATCTTTTTCACCAAATAGCACAATACCCTGAAGTAGTGGGTGCAATAGACTGCACGCACATACACATCAAAGCACCACCCAATGAGCGGGGTAGGGTCTACATCAACTGCAAGGGCTTCCCCTCCATCAACTGCCAGTTTGTGTGCGGTGCCCAGGGCATATTAATGAATGTGTGTGCTGGATGCCCCGGAAGCTATCATAATTACCACATTTGGCATCTGACCCAGCTGTACCAGTTATTTCTCAATGGGGACATTCCCTACGGTCACCTAGTAGGGGATGCTGGATACACACTGGAGCTATGGCTGATGACACCCATCAGAAATACATGCATACCTGAACAAGAACTCCATAATGAGGCACATGCACAAACAAGAATCATAATTGAGCGTGTGTTTGGGATGCTCAAGTCACGGTTCTGATGCCTGGACACATCTGGTGGAGCCTTGCAGTACTCACCAACTACATGTACCCAAATTGTTATAGTGTGTGCCATGTACACAATATGATCCTGCAGAAATGGCTGCAGCAGGAACAGCATGAGGCAGGGCCAAACAGCCCTCCACCATTGCCAAGGCCTGCACAGGCACAGCATGACTCGGTGTAACAACCTGGGCCTGCCCCAGTAGGCAGAAGGAGGCGTGCCCAGTATGCCCTGGCCTTGGCAAAGAGGCAACGTATAGCACATACACTGACTCAGTAGGAACCCTGGAAATGACACCTCTCTCTGACTCGCACATACACTAAAAGGGATGCCTAATTTGACACTACCTGTTTTCAAACATGTATAGGGAGTGTACTATGTGCATCCGACATAGGCAGCCCTGCAGCACCACCTGAGGAATGAGTATCCCATTTTAAGCAATATAAAGCACTGCTAAGCACATTTTACCAGTATTGAGCATATTTAAATACAATTGCGCGTAGCTGTGCACTGCACTGACCAGCACAATGTTGGGCAATTTCAGGAAAAGTTAGGCAACATTGAGCAAAGTTGGGCAACGTTGAGCAAAGTTGGGCAATGTTGAGCAAAGTTGGGCAAAGTCAAGCAAATTCAGGTAAACACGCTCACACCTGCTTTACTGTTCCTTAACCAGTCAGGTCTGCCCAGCAGGAAAATAAAAAACAGCGACAGGGCAAGAACTCAGGTTACTGTGCACTATAGTCGCAATACTGAACCACTTAGCCATGATAGCATTTTACTGGCACAGACACAACTTAAGTCACTCACACATGCCAGTTGAGGGGGTCACATTCCTAACAGTCACAGCCAGCAGGACAGTTGTAGACAAACGCAAACACAAACAAATGCTGTATCATGCCCTCTCAAGAGGCATATGGGTAACCTCCCCCCGGGCCTATGCAGACAGATAACAGCAGGCCAGGCAGTGTGATGTGGGTTGGGTAGGCTATGAAGTCACAAACTGATATGCGTGTAATTGGAAGCTAAGGTCTGTAGTACAGTGGTATGCCTCAAGCCAGTATGATAGGCATCAGTACAGACTGAAATGGAGTACCTGACATAGCAGTGCAGGCCTAGCAAATGTGTATAAGTGTCAGGTGTACGCCTCATCCTATGTACACCCACAGTAACAATTAGGTGTACCCCCAGGTAGAAATTTACAAATAATAGCTGTCCCCCCTGTATGTAGAAATGTTGATAAGTCCATGCAAATTGACTCATGGAAGCCCTGCAGGCACAGCGTGCTTCCTGTTGATGTACAACACAAAGCAAAGGTGAGCCCTGAAGTAAAAACCAACTTGATTTTTCACACACATATAGTATATATGCCCATAGTGGACATGCTCACACACTTAAACAAATTTAGCAACTTTCAGTCAACAACATACTGAAAGGTCATACTGGGCATGCTCACACACAAACGAAGCAAATGTCAGTCAACAACATACTGAAAGGTCATACTGGGCATGCTCACACACTTAGGCCATGTCTGAGTACAGCAGTGGGCCACACATGTCTGGCAGTTGCAGTTCTTACTCCAGACACATGTCACTATTCACCAATCCTGCCTTGCGCACACAGTGATATGAAAACAGACCCATATAATATATTGGACCCCTGTCATAATCAAACTATGTAATGCAAGTACTTAAGTTGTTCAAAGAAAGTTAGAAAGAGGATTACTGGCCTTAAACAGTTGCCCCATGCAACAAGACTGAAGTAACTCAATCTGTACTCTGTTGCATACCATCTACTCAGGCGATCTCTGCCCAACAGACAGGTCCATGTCCAATGCAGAACTGATGTACATGCTCTATCTGAAGTAAACCTAAGCTAACTGTGCCACATGCTCTAGGTATATAATCATCACAACAATAAATAGAACATGTTGGAGGGATACATTACTAACTCACAGACTTCCCTTGCTTTGGAACAGGCTTACAACCTACATTAAGCTGAGTCCCTCACTGACACTCTTCCAGAGGTTCCTTGATGAGTGTATGTGAAACTGAACTGTCACATCATGGATCACTTCATCAGCTGTACTACACACAGGCATAGGGAACTAACCCCAGGTGTGGTGATAGCTTCACAGTCTGGCCATACTAATATATGCCTTCAGGCAGATAGCCTATTACCTACCTATGTACCTATATATGTAGGGGGAACACAGTATAATAAGCCAAAGATGGATGGGCAGAGATGTGTGTAAGAAGGTGACCATGACAGGGAGTCATCCAGAACTGTCCCACCCTGCACACATACCAATGGCACAAAAGACATGAGGTGCACATCTCACCCACTGTACATAATAGCCACCAGTATCTGTAAGTATTATAGTGTATGTGGTGCTTGTGCCTGCTGTACAACATGACTGTACAATGAAGTACACATGTACTATCTGTAGACATGTACCTGTCACATAGGTTCACAGGTATGTAGTAGACTATCTTCATGAAGGCATATATTAGCCTAGGCAAGTTGTGCAACTTTCACCACCCCATTGGTTAGTCTCCTAAGCCCTAGTTCTAATAGTTAGTACCCTAAGCCCCTTTCTAGTGGAGCTGCTGATGTGATCCTTGGCGTGAATTGTCTGTTTCCCATCCAAGGTTCCTATTGAAGACTGTCAGCGAGGGGCTCTGTCTGATGTACATTGGGACTCTGTTCCACAGTAAGGCAAGTCTCTGGGATGGTACTCTATCCCACCAGCATGTTGTATTCATTGCTGTGATGAGGTTCATATCCCTGGCATGTGTAGTGCGACTCAATTTTGTTTTCCTTAGATGGAGCATGTTCAACAGTTATGTGTTGGACATGGCTCTGTATGTTAGGTAGAGTTTGCCTCTGAGTAGGCGGTACGCAACAGAGAACAGATTTAGTTTTTCCAGTTGGGTTGCATAACACAACTGTTTGAGGCCAGTAATCCTCTTGGTGAGGTACCTCTGTGGTCTCTTCAGCTGCTGAATATGCCTAGTCGAGTACATCCAAAATGGTGCATTGTACTCAATGATGGGTCTGATGACTTAAGAGTAGAGGGCCACCACTACATCTTTTGATCTTGATGCAAACCCTTTGTTGATTAGGTGGGCCACATAGGATTTACTAACCACTTTGGCGACATGGTTGTCAAAGGAAAGATGACTATCTACTTGTGTCCCCAGATCCCTTATTACCGCATCAGTTTTTAGGGGGTAACACCTATGTGGTAGTTTGTGGGTACTTTGTTTTTCCCATAGGGGATTACTATGAATTCTTTCACATTGAGCTTGAGGCCATGATTCTGACATCACGCATCTGTCTCAGAGTCCCTTCTGGAGAATATTTGTTTCATCTGGGGAAGCTATTATGGCAAACACTTTACAGTTATCAGCAAACTTAGTCAACCAGAACCCTCCTGTGTTGGCATGTACTTCTGAGAAGTATATACCAAACAGGAGGGGCCACAGGACTGAACCCTGGGGGACACCAGTTGTTACTGGTTTAGAGTCTGACATGTAGCCAGCAACTCTTAATTTGTGGGATCTATCTGTGAGCCAGTTTACAATCCATCTTGTGATGTATGGATTTATGCCCTGGTTGGTGAGTTCATCTATGATACCTGACTGGGGAATGGTGTCAAAGGCCCTAGCGAGGTATAGGTAGGCTGTGTGGAGCTCCTTTCAATCATCTGTAGCCTGGGTAACTGTCTCAAAGAAATCCACCCAGTTCAGGAGGCATGACCTGCCTTTGGCGAAGCCAAACTGGGTGTGATCAACTGTGTGAAGGTTGAATGTCTTTATCGTTGAGTTCCATTATGATTGGCTCCATTGCCTTGCAGATCAGACTTGTCAGGCTCATAGAGCAGGAATGCCAAGGGTCTATTGTGGCCCCACCCCTGTGGAGTGGGAAATATATTGCTGTGCAACATTCTATGGGTACATATCCTGTAGAGAGGATGTAGAGAGAGGTGTAGGTATCCTTGATGAATATGGATACATCCCCACCCTATGTGCTATGATCCAGGTTCTGATGCTGGAAGGTATGGAATGAGTAGTATCCTGGTAGTGCTGGTGTGCTCTCTGGAGCCTTGAACTAGGTTTCTGTTACTGCACAGATATCAATATTCTCCATACTGAGAAGTGCCTCGAGTGTGTGCATTTGGAGGATTAGACTTCTGGCAATGAGTAGCATTTAGCTCACTTTGTGGTTATTTGTGTTGGTTATGGGGTTTGGTTTGTCCTGAGTGACCAGTGTTCCACACCTGAAGTCAACGCCTCATTGGTCTGATCCAACCATAAGCTAATTACCCTACATATCCACATTCTGCCCCCCCCCCCCATTAAGGAAACCATGGTAAAACATTTCTCCAAAGCCAACTTCATGCTTCTTAAGACAGAAGTGGTGAATTTCATGACACCCATGCAGATGGACTGAATCCTACACAATTGCACTTGATAAGCACTTACATGAGTGCATGGATCATGCTATCCCAAACAGAACCAAGACACTATCCTCCAAAAAAAAGGAAGCCAATCTGGTGGTCCCCTGCCATAAACAAACTGTACAACAGAAGGAAGAAAATGTTGCAAAAGAGAGTAAAATTCCATGAGTGGAGGATGTTAGAAAAATATGTATTTGAACATGTATAAAGTGCTAGTTTAAAAGCAAATAGTATATAATGCATTTTATTCTATTTACAGTATGGCAATAAGAATGATTTTACATGTAATTGCTTGAAGCTTTGGAGCTGCAGTGTATTTGAACTCTGACCCTGGCAGTAGCCAGCTCAGCAAGCTTATGTTTTTCACTAATAATTATCTGCTGGGTCAGGAAAATTAAATGTATAAAGCATTGAATATTCTTATTCCTTCCTCTGAGATAATTGACCTTGTGAATGTATCAGAGATAAGACACAGCTGCTAAAGTAAAAGTTGCAAGAAGAACAAAGAAGTATATTACAAGAGTGAACCGACTATTGTATTCAAGCTAGCCTGAGACCTTGGAAGAGTAACATTTACAGAAAGACATTATAACGAACCAGGTGCTTTGCAAGGCTGTATTATTCCCATGGGAAAACTTTTAAAATGTATAACATCAGCTTTTTCTTATGAATAGAATATTGTAGACCATAGTGATGTAGGTGCCCTGTGACTAACCACGTCAGTAAGGTGGGCACAGCTTGAATGTAAGACTATATAAAATTGTGTATTTCCTGCATCATGTCAGACAAAACTCTGTACTTGTATGTTTTTTTGCCTCCTGGTGTACACTAGTAAACTTTGCATCTGAGCCTCCTGTGTTGTTATCATTTGTTTTATTTAACAGTTTGGTCCTCCTTGAACCGAATTCCCTTGGTAAGCTGCAGATCAGAGTGTATCGGTGGTTGAATACTGCGCAGGAGAAGTTACCAAAAGGGTTCTTCTTGAAACACAAAGACCTCCGACTGAATTGTCGTCTTGAGAGGCTGGCCACTTTCTGATCTGCGTCAAGAGCGGTCTCGAACTGGTCGACCCAGGAGGCTCAGGTAGGAAAATATTTGCCTTTTTTCTGTTTTAGATCAGGGACTAGGTTACAGTAAATGTCATTGTCAGAAATTTGTTATACAGATCAGGGACAAAAGGAAATTACTGTATATTTTGTCAGAGATCAGGGAAGCAGAATAAGGTAGACAGTTATTCTAGATAAACTGTGTAAGGAACTGAAATACCACGTGGTGAAAAGGGTTACGTAACATTTTTTTTAGAATGGGAAATCAGTGCACTAAAAAATCGCGAGATCTAACTGATGACGCAAAATATATGCAATTACAACGGACTGATAATGTAAGGTATTATACAAAATGGGTTAATAAATATGGATTTGATGGTAAATTAAACAAGATTTCATTAGTTAAACTTTTAAAACAGCTTAAATCTGATGCAGAAGGTCAGGCAAAAAAACAACAACGATTAGGCATTCCTCAAGCACATAGGTGGATTGAGGAAGTAAACCGAAGGGAACAGAAAACTAAAAATGCAAAAACATTATTTTTAGACAAAGAGGATAATAATACAGTAATAGTGACGGCCCCTCCCCCTCCACCCCCTCCAATGCCTTTTTCAGGATATGAAGCAGGAGGACAAGCTGGTCCACCTCCACGTTATCCTGAAGTTACAAGAGTACTAAAACCATTTGTTAGAGATCCTATTGAAACTAGGTCCCGGACACGTAAAACACTTGGGGACACAGACTTATATCAAATAGGGAGAAGCACACTAGAAGAGAGTGAGGAAGAAATCTGTCCACTGATCGAGGTACCAAATCCTCAGGCAGGACAGGAAGGGCAGGACCCAACTCTTCTAGTATATAGACCATGGACACCGGAAGATATTCGAAAGCTACAGAGGAATCCCTCATCCAAAAGTTAATTACACAAAGTTTTTACAAGATTTACAAGGTATGAGACTAAGTTACCACTTGAATGGGGAAGAAGTAGAAAAGGTAGTTAGACAGATTGTGGGTCCAGACTGGCACATGATTTGTGGCACCTGGAATCCTCGTAATGCAGAGCTAAAACCACTCCCACATGGTGACGCAGAATTAGACAACAGAGTCAAAGGTCTTACAGACCGAATTTCTGAAAAATGGAAACCTAGAGCAGATTGGACTTGCATTAATCAATGCATACAGCAAGAGAATGAAACTGTAGATGGGTACTATGGTAGATTATTGGAATGTTTCAATAACCATAGTGGTATGGCTATTCCTGAAAATCAGACACATGATACCTCATATGAACAGCAACTGAAAAATGCGTTTTGAAAGGTTGCATTGCACCTATCAGTAGCTTTATTACAAAGCATATGATAGATCATCGAACAAGTAGGCTACAAGCCTTACTTGAATATGCCAGACATGCTGAAAGACACTTTAATAGTAAAAAGAAAAAGAAGAAACAGGTCTTCACAGCTGAAGACGGAGCAGAGGTCTTTGTAGTACAGTCAGGTAAAAAGGGTAAGAAAAATACCCAGGAAATAGACAATCTGACAAAAGGTCAGAAGATTTTGAAGAGAGAAAAAAGAAAGGTGAGTGCTTTAAGTGCGGCAAGAAAGGACATTTAGCAAGGGATTGCAGGCTAAATAAAAGGTGACTACAGAAAATAAAGGTGATGAGGACTGACTATATGATAGTGATGAAAATCAGAAATCATCAGGGAAGGAAAACAAACAAAGGGCAAATGTAAATGTAGTGGAAGGAACAGAGGAAGTACAAGCAGATGTAGAGGATGAAGAAAATGAAATTTTAGATTTGGCATTACTGAGCTTAGAGCTCTATTTGGCAGACACAAAACCGGAAGTTACACTTCTGGTGGAAGGAAGGGAAGTGAAATTCTTGTGTGACTCAGGAGCATCACGAACTTTGATACACCCTTCAAAGTTACCAGAATATTCTGAATCACCTGACTATATATTAGTGAAAGCAGCAAATGGACAGCTATATAGGGAGCCACTCTCCCATGATATAGCAATAACTGACCCTGTTTCAGGCATGACTCAGAAAAGTAAAATTGTAGTTTCTGCAAAATGTCCAGTAAACTTACTGGGAAGAGATCTTATGCAGATATTTGGCATAGCGGTAGTTCCCACTATGCAGGGTATGGAAGCACAAAGACAAATGGATACTTTTGTGGTGCGACTGGAGGGTGAAACCTTTACTGGTACAGCCAGGACCTAGTTACTACTGGTCCAGGGGCAGTAACCGAGAACTGATGAATGTAGCCATCAGTAAGGCCCCCTCCCTTAACACTGACCAACAGCATTTGTTACATTGTACTCTATACTACTGTAGCATGCCAGGACCTGATAAAGAATATGAGCAAGAGTTGTTCAAAAATCCTGCTAACAGATTAGTATTGCGAACCTTGTATTGGGATACTGAGGGAAACAGTGTGGTAAGCTGTTCACTACCTCAGGAATTCATGACACTGTACAAATCTAATAGACTACCACATGTCAGCTTGACAAAGAATAAGGATGTGAGATGGGCAGACTTAGGAGAAAAAGTAACAAGATGGGAAAAACAAACTGATTTAGAATTATCAGAACAGGGAATACAAAAACAGAAATTGAATTGGCTAACACAAACACATCCAGCTGTACACTTACAAACTAGTGAAGACAGCTGATTAGCATTCTTATTAGAAGAAGAAGAAAAAGCCTTGTGTGATATACCAGATATTCTTTGGTCAACAGGTAAATCAGATGTAGGACTTATTCAAACAGCAGGACCAGTAACTATTACACCAAAATCAGCATTTAGACCACAAAAGACAATACCCCTTGAGGAAAGATGCAGAGCAAGGAATCAAGCCTATAATAGCAGCATTACTCAAGGAAGGAGTACTGGTAGAATCTCTTGATTCACCGTGTAACACCCCTCTATTTCCTGTTAAAAAGCAAACGGGAATGGCGGATGGTACAGGATTTACAAGCTGTAAACAATGCAATAATACCCAGAGCACCTACGGTGCCAGACCCACACACCTTGTTGAATGATTTAAAACCACAACAAAATATTTTACTGTGGTAGATATAAGCAATGCTTTCTTTTCAATACCTATACATCCTGATAGCCAGTATTGGTTTGCATTTACATTTCAGGGTAAAAGATATACCTATACTGCTACCACAGGGATATTGTGAAAGTCCAACGATATTTGCACAAGAAATGGCAAGCAACCTGGCAGGGTTTACTCCACCAGGAGGTAGTCAGATTCTACTTTATGTAGATGACATCTTGCTAGCAGCCCCTACCCAGCATCAATGCAGGGAAGATACGATAGCATTATTGAAATTTTTAGCAGCACAAGGACACAAAGTAAACAAAAGTAAGTTACAACTTTGGAGAAAACAGGTTAGATACCTAGGATATGTAATATCCAATGAAGGTAGAATATTAGATGAAGACAGAAAAACAGTGATTTTACAGGCACCCAAACCAGCAACCAAGAAGGAAATGATGTCCTTCTTGGGAACGACTAATTTTTGTCGAAGCTGGATATCAAACTATGCTTTAGAATCTGCTCCACTGGCTGATTTAATATATAAAACACCAATGGCAGCACAAGATGTATTACAATGGACCCCTGAAGCAGAAGCAGCTTTCTGCAGACTAAAACAATTGATAGCTTCATCACTAGTTTTAGGACTTCCAAATTACCACAAAAGATTTTTTCAGACCGTAGATTGTAAGCAGGTATAAATGACGTCAGTTTTGACGCAACAGCATGGGGATAAGCAACGCCCCATAGCTTACTATTCATCACAGTTAGATCCAGTGGCACGATCATTGCCTCACTGTGTGCAAGCAGTAGTCGCAGCTGCAATGGCAGTACAGGCTTCGGCCTCAGTGGTGTTGTTCCACCCTCTCACATTGAGAGTGCCTCATGCAGTCGCGATAATTTTACTGCAAGAGAAAATAGCATATCTATCTCCTGCTAGACATCTTTCATGTATGACCATACTGCTGAGCCAACCTCATATGGTAATTGAACGTTGTACAACATTAAATCCATCAACGTTACTTCCAACTCCTGTGGATGGCACACCACACAGTTGCCTGCAGGAAATTGAGCAAATAACTTTGCCCAGACAAGACCTTACTGATATGCCCTTGGATGATGCTGAGGTGACATTTTATGTGGACGGTTCATGCAGAAAGGGTCCTACAGGGAAAAATCTAGTAGGGTATGCAGTAGTCACAGATACAGAGATTTTAGAAGCCCAACCCTTACAGCATAACCTGTCTGCTCAAGCAGCAGAACTGATAGCCTTAACACGGGCTTGTACTCTAGCGAAAGATAAATGTGTGAACATATATACTGACAGTCAGTATGCTTTCTCTATAGTGCATGTTTTCGCACAGCAATGGAAAAATAGGGGAATGATAACATCTACTGGCAAACCGATTAATCATGCGCAACTTATTTTGAACTTGTTAGATTCCATTCAGTTACCTACTAAAGTAGCTATTTGTAAATGTTTAGCTCATACAAAACAACAGGATGCAATTTCAAAAGGAAATGCAAAAGCTGATGCAGCTGCAAAGCAAGCAGCCTCAGACTCAGAAATTTTACTTTTAACCGAGGAATTACAACCCTCTGAGATTTTAGATTTAGAAATGTTAAAAACAATGCAGACATTAACTACAAAAGCTGAGAAACAAAATGGGAGAAACGAGGTGCAATCCTCGAAAATGGACTGTATATCTCCAAAGAGAAAAACAATATTGCCGTCTAATTTATTTAGATATGCAGCTTTGTTGAGCCATGGGCAGTGCCATGTCTCAACAGGGGGGATGGTACAGTTAGTAAATCGAATATTCCAAACATATGGATTCACAAACTTTACACAAAAATTTTGTGCAGCATGCCATGTCTGTAATAAACATCATGCACAAGGAGCATTCAAACCCAAGCAAGGGAGTTTTCCTATACCACCATATCCGTTCCATACTATCTGTATGGATTTCATAGAACTGAACAAATGTGAAGGGAAAAAATACTGTTTAGTAATTATAGACATGTTTTCCAAATGGGTAGAAGCTTTTCCAACTAAAAATCCGGATGCACCAACAGTGGCAAAGGCCCTAATAAAATAAATAATTCCTAGATTTGGCATACCGGAAAGAATCTATAGTGACAATGGGACACATTTTGTGAATCAGACGATTCACCAACTTGGGAGATTCTTTGGGATCTCCTTGAAAAATCATTGTGCTTACCACCCACAGTCTGCAGGACTGGTGGAAAGGTACAATGGAATTCTAAAAAACAAATTGAGGAAGTTAGTAGATGATACACAGAAGAATTGGATTTGCTGTTTGCCTTTGGCACTGCTGAGCATGAGAACAGTTCCAAATGTAAAGGGTTTGACCCCCTTTGAAGTGATATTTGGAAGGGCATATTATGTGCCACAGTGGAAAGCTCTCATGCCTGCAGAATTAGAGGCTGACAGCTCATTAGCTAGTTATATGAGGAAACTGTTAACTAATAAAACTATTTTGCAGTTGAACTCTTTTTCAGATAAAAGACAGACCAGACCGTTGGAAGCAGTGCTGACCCCAGGGTCCTGGGTTTGGTTGAAGGTCACGAAGAGGAAGAATTGGGCGAGTCCAAAGTGGGAAGGACCATACCAGGTACTGTTGGCGACGCCTACTGCAGTCAAAGTTGCTGAGAGGTCGTCCTGGGTCCATCTGACGCACTGTAAACCGGTAAAGAATTTTCAGCTTGATAAACATTTTGTGACTGACACACAACAAAGGCAGGATGGCCAAGAGCGAAATGAGTAAAAATACAGATCAACCCCGAAGATATTGTTTAATCATCTTGCTAACTATGCATTTATTGACTATGATTGTGATGACTTTCCTTTTGTTGTGGTTCTTCCTACATATAACCACACAAGTGAAAGTGGAAAAACGTGATGAACTGTCTATAGACTGGCATCCAAACTTTAACACATACCTAGCTATGAAGCGTGTATATGTAGAGACTATGAACATTTCAAATTGCTGGGTTTGTACTGCCATACCAACAGCATATGGAGGACTGTTGATGTCCGCTGCTCCCTTGGGGATAAATGCGACTTGGGAAAATTTGCTTTTGATACAGGTTCTGTAAGATCACAGGACAAAATTGCATTGTATTTGCCTATTACACAGAGGGAATTGTATGTTTCTATAAGAATGATACACTCCAAGTGGGTTGGAGTAACTGTAACATAACTGTATCTTATAAATGCTATATTAAAACTAAAGATAAAAGCACTATTTGTAACGCAAATTATGATTCATATTTGAGCTTAATGAAAACAACATTAAGTGAAGTGCAGAGAAATCCTGTCTTGCATAAACAATTGTCTGTTATAGACAAGAAAATGTTTCATTCAGAACTAACCTGCATCAGTACCAAAGTAGAAAACTGTTATTTTATTTGTGGGAAAAAAGCATACAAATGGCTACCTGAGAATTGGTCCGGCAGTTGTTTTTTGGGTTATCTGGTTCCAGCTATAAGGCATACTGCAGAATTACCTCTAGGTAAGATACGAAATGTAAGAGATGTAGCCCGAAAACCTGAAGATCTTATCGGAAAACCTGTAAATCCAATGGGAAAAATTGAAGCTGGTTGGAAAAACCATCATTCCGTGAAAGATAAAGAAAAATTGACTCATATGGACTTGAGTGACAGTGTCATATCCTGGGCTGGAATATTTCCAGCATATGGAGCAGTCAAATCGATCTGGGAGTTGAGAAAACTGTCGAAGCTTCTCGAAGTAATGAGTAACGCAACTTTTTCTGCTCTCGAACTAGTGACTGATGAACTGAATGCAATGAGAACTGTTGTGCTACAAAATCGAATGGCTCTTGATTAATGATCACCTAGAGGTAATACAGCAGGTATCGGCCATGACTGAACCAGGCCCAAACCCACTGACAAACTTTTTCCAGAGTCTGTTTGGTGGGTGGGGTTCTATCCTAATGAATATTTTGATTGCTATTTGTGTTGGTCTGCTCCTATTAGGAGCATGTGTCTGTTGTGGGATCCCCTGTATGAAAAGATTAGTCAAAGATTTTGTTGATATATCTGTAACTGAAACTTTGTACCAAGACATTAAATTGGAACTATTGATTCCAGACGAAACTTGTTCCGAAATATAAACTAAATGACTTGCCTAGTTAAAAGTCCTTAAAGGAGAAGGCTAGGAGACGATATAACATTGTTTATGTTTCTGAATAGAATAAAAAGTATTAAAAGGAGGAAAATGTTAGAAAAATATGTATTTGAACATGTATAAAGTGCTAGTTTAAAAGCAAATAGTATATAATGCATTTTATTCTATTTACAATATGGCAATAAGAATGATTTTACATGTAATTGCTTGAAGCTTTGGAGCTGCAGTGTATTTGAACTCTGACCCTGGCAGTAGCCAGCTCAGCAAGCTTATGTTTTTCACTAATGATTATCTGCTGGGTCAGGAAAATTAAATGTATAAAGCATTGAATATTCTTATTCCTTCCTCTGAGATAATTGACCTTGTGAATGTATCAGAGATAAGACACAGCTGCTAAAGTAAAAGTTGCAAGAAGAACAAAGAAGTATATTACAAGAGTGAACCGACTATTGTATTCAAGCTAGCCTGAGACCTTGGAAGAGTTACATTTACAGAAAGACATTATAACGAACCAGGTGCTTTGCAAGGCTGTATTATTCCCATGGGAAAACTTTTAAAATGTATAACATCAGCTTTTTCTTATGAATAGAATATTGTAGACCATAGTGATGTAGGTGCCCTGTGACTAACCACGTCAGTAAGGTGGGCACAGCTTGAATGTAAGACTATATAAAATTGTGTATTTCCTGCATCATGTCAGACAAAACTCTGTACTTGTATGGTTTTTTGCCTCCTGGTGTACACTAGTAAACTTTTGCATCTGAGCCTCCTGTGTTGTTATCATTTGTTTTTATTTAACAGAGGAGCTCCCTGGTCAGCCTCAGTAAGAAGCTGCGATCCATGATAAAATCCTCCAAAGCTAGTTACAAAAACAAAATTGCCACTGATTCTAAAGACAACCACAAAGCATTCTATAGCTATGTTAAGAATCTCAATAGCAACACTCAGATCTGCTCTGAGTTACAGCACAATGGCACTAAATATACAGACCCAACTGATATTGCCAACATCCTGGCAGATAGGTTCAGTGCTAACTTTACCCCCCTCTCACCCATTAAAGAGCCCATTTCTATTCCAGAAGAATGCAAAGTTCCTGTAATCACGGCTGCACAGGTAAAAACCACAATCCAAAGGCAAGAACACAGCATCTATGGGACTAGACAACATCCCAGGCTGCGTTCTACATGAACTACAGAACGAACTGGCACTCCACCTAAGAACCATGTTCAATCATAGCTGCACCTCAGGCTTTGTGCCTGCTGAATGGTGCACAGCGAAGATTATCCCACTCCACAAGGGGGGAGCTACCATGGACCCCAGGAATTACTGCCCCATTAGCCTGACAAGCACGGTCTGCAAGGCCATGGAATGTATCATCATGGAACTTATAAACAAAGACATTGGTAATCTCCAAACTCTGGACCCCACCCAGTTCAGGTTTGTAAAAGGCAGATCATGTCTCCTAAACCTGACAGACTTCTTTGAAGCAGTCACCAAAGCCGTAGCAAGGGTAAGGTGGTTCACACAGCCTATCTAGATCTTGCCAAGGCTTTCGACACCATCCCCCACTCTGGAATTATAGATAAACTCACTAAACTAGGTATAAATCCCTATGTCACAAAATGGGTTGCCAACTGGCTCACTAACAGAACCCACACTTTGAAAGTAGCAGACTCCAAATCTGACTTCAGACCAGTGACAAGTGGAGTACCACAGGGTCCAGTCCTGGGTCCTGTCCTGTTTGGTATCTACTTCTCTGAAGTACAGGCTAACACAGAAGGTCTTTGGCTAACAAAGTTTGCAGATGACTGCAAACTAGGAGCCATAATCGAAACTCCTAACGATGTGGACATCATACAAAAGGGCCTCACTGAGACAGATGCCTGGTGTCACAGCCATGGCCTCAAGCTCAATGCAAAAAAGTGCATTGTCATCCCCTTTGGTAAAAACTCTCTACCCATGAACTACAACATAGGAGGTCGTATACTGAACACCGAAAGTGTGATAAGAGACCTTGGGACACAGGTGGACAGTAGTCTCTCCTTTGATAATCACATTGCCACAGTAGTCAGGAAATCCTTCTACGTGGCACACCTCATCACAAAAGGTTTCTCATCCAGAAAAAAAGAGGTCATTGTTCCCTTCTACTCATCACTCATTAGACCCATTATAGTGTACAACACCCCTTTTGGTATGTACCTCACAAGACATCTACAACAATTGGAAAGGCTGCAGAAATACCTCACAAAGAGGATTACTGGCCTCAAACAGATGCCCTACACAGACTGTCTCAAAAAAATCCAGCTTTACTCCATCGCATATTGCCTACTCAGAGGTGATCTCTGCCTAACATACAAAGTTATATCAAACCCAGAGCTGTTGGACATGCTCCACTTAAAGAAATCCTAATCCCTCTGAGCTACATGCTCTAGGGACCTAAACCTTGTCAGCACAATAAACAGAACATGCCTGAGGGATAGATTCCTGAACCAGAAACGTCCCATACTCTGGAATAAACTACCTATCTATATCAAACAAAGCTCCTCATTAGCACTCTTCAAGAAAAATCTTGATGATTGGATAGGAAATAGGAAATTCACCCTGGGGATCACCTCTATGGCTCTGCTCGACAGTGGCACAGGAAAATAATTTTCTTGGGTGGCAAAAGCCAGGGTATGTTTTTGGCTGGGTTGCTATAGGCCCCAGGGCCGATAGCCTAGTACCTACCTATGAACCTTTGAGCCTTGCCTAAAAATGGTAATATGGGGACAGCAAGAGCCTTGGCCAGTATTCAGAAGCATAAGGGTGACAGGTGCAAACCATCTCTAGCGAAGCAACGAGGCTGGTCTATCATGTCATCACAGGTAGACAGAGACTGGATCCCCTTTGAATGACACCAGAAGCTCAGCCAATTGTTGAAGATTATCATCTTTCTGTTATATTTCAGTATCATGTAGGTGAAGGTAAGATGCTACTCAAGGTCAGGGTCATACCAGCCTGGGCTACATGATTATAGAGCTACTATATATCTCTTGTCATGTTGTCCTGGGAGATATGTCTCAGATCATTCACACTGATATGCACAAAGAACACGTCATATATGTACCTGTTCTGGAGTGATGTAAGTGCTTGTGTTATGTGGCAGATCATAGCACCTGACAGACAACTGACAGTAACCTTCCCCTTGTCCAGCATAGTGAGTGGAACATCTGTGTGCCTGACTATGGAGTCACCTATTACTAGTGTGTTGGGTATGTTGTTTTGCCTTAGGGCTTGTTGTGAGGCACACTGTTTTGGTGTATTATGTGTTTTCTGGCATGTGCTTGGAGGTGCATGTTGCTTGCTTGTCTGCTTAGGAGGACACTTTCTCTTTTTCAGATTAATATTTGTATTCTCCGGGTATGGTAATGTGTGTGTTTTGCTAGTGATTATATTGTAGGTCTATGTGAGACTGTTGGTGTTGTGCTTGTATGACCTTACTCCTCTTGACTGTATTGTCCAGTATTGGGTTGACAGAGCTTAGTCACCAGTTTGACCCTGTGTGTGCCAGCATGTGGTGCATCAACCCATATATGATATGGTTATGGCCTATGCATACAATACACTCACAATACACCTAGTATGAGAAGCCTGCTGAGGTTAGCAAATGTGAAAAACCCCTTTGGGCAAACTGTCAGCGAGTAATGTCTGTATTGCATCCTGTAACTTCATATTGCTTGCTGAAGTGTAACAAAAAAGTGCTTAATTTGGATTAAGAACCCCGCACTTGCCAACTGTGAATGTGTGTGTCTGTCTCTCCCTGGGGAGAGAGCAACCTTTTTAGAGACTACTCTCACCCCTTAAAAGTGATATACTCATCTTTGTCAAGTCTGATGATGTCACCATCCTACAAATATACCTGTGGGAAGATGCAATCCTAACAATATGTATAGCGTATCATGTAAATGTGTACTGCTATAGTATCATAATGTAGTTGGGTAGAGGTTTGAATCCTGCACTTACTAACTGTGTGCCTGTCTTTCCCTTGGGTGAGAGGCAACCTTTTTGGAGACTACTCATACCCTTTAAAAGTGATATACTCATCTTTGTCAAGTCTGATGATGTCACCATCCTACAAATATACCTGTGGGAAGGTGAAATCCTAGTAATATGTATAGCATGTTGTGTGAATGCGTACTGCTGTAGTTAGATAGGAGTTTGAATCCAGCACTTGCTAACTGTGTGTGTGTGTTCCAGGTATATAAGTGTGTGTGACACCGCTGGTCAATGTGGAGTGGGTTTTGATTTTTCTAGTGTATGACATATCACAATGACAACTGTATGTGCATAACACATGTAAGGTAGCTGTGGGGCAAAGCCATATACATACATGTGACCTCAATGTTTTCATAGGTGGGTACTATGCTTTCTCCACGAAAGCATCTGTTAGCCTTGCCAGAATGTGCTGGCACTTTCCAGACCTTAGGTTACTTCTGTATGCTTGTGACAAGCTTAGCCACTGCAGTGATCCCTGGGCTACGTCTTCTGTTTCACATCCACTCATCACAGTTTCTATTGAAGAGTGTGAGTGAGGGTTTATGCTTGAGGTATATTTGAATCCTGTTCCAAAGCAAGCAAAGTCTGGCAAAGATGACTAATCATAGGTGTGCAACAACCTCTGTTGATCTGCATGCAAACCCTTTATTGCTTATGTGCTCCACAGAGGGATATCCAAAACTGTTTGGTAATGTGATTATCAAAGGGGAAATGACTAAACACATGGCTCTATGTATACATTAGTACCTGTTCCACATTTTGGGGGCTACTACCTATGTGGTACTCTGGGGATACTTTGTTTTCTAGAAGTGGATAACTATGCTTTCTTTGGCTTATAGCTTTACAGCATGATTTTGACACCAGGCATCTGTCTCTATGATACCCTTTTGGAGGATGTGTGTGTGCCATCTGGAGAATAAAGTATAGCCCACAGTATGCATTTTCATCAAACGTGGGCAGACATATCCCTACTGTGTTTGCCTGTACCTAAAAAAGCTAAATGCCAAACAGGAGTGGTCCCAGGACTGAGTGTAGGTGAATACCACTTGTTACTGGCATAGAATTGTACATGGAGGCTGCAAATATTACTGTGTGTCCTACATCTGTGTGTCAGTTGTCAATCCATCATCTAACAGTTGTTTATGGTCAGTCTGTTGAGGTTATGTATACCACCAGAATGTGGGATGGTTATGAATTGCTGTGTGAGCTATAGCTTGGCTGTGTGGACCTCCCCTCCCTTACCTATAGTCTTGTTAACTGGCTTGAAGTCTAGTAGGTGTAGGAGCCATGATCTGGCCTTTAGAGAACCTAAGTGGGTATGGTGCAGTGTTTGCAGGTTCATAATGTCTCTGTTAATGAGTTCCATAATGCTGTGTTCCCATAGCCTTCCAGATAACATTTGTCTGGCTTTTAGGGTGAGAGTTTCCAGGATCTGTTGTAGCTCCACCCTTAATCAATTTATGTTAACATTTGCACTGGGTGTGATGAGGGTGGGCAGGATTAGGAATAAGTATATTAGAGGGACAGCCCAGTTTTGAAGGTTAGTAGACCAAGCCAGATAGGCAGGATTACATTGGTTTGTACATGTGCTGAGGAGGGATGCAGAGTATATTGTGAAATAGATGCTAAGGATGAAGCTGACAAGTAACAGGAAAAGAGGAATGCCTAAGATGAGGTTTATGGATGTGGTGAGAGAGGACATGCAGGTGGATGGTGTGACAGCTCAAGATGCAGAGGGCAGGAAGAAATGGAAAGAGATGATCTACTGTGGCGACCCCTAATGGGAGCATCCGAAAGGAGAAGAAGAAGAAGTTGTAGCTCAACCCTTGTGGACTGTGAACACCATTACCGTGCATCATTCCACAAGTATGTAACCTGTATAGAGGCTGCATCTGGACAGAGTGTTTAGGTAAGTGGTGACTTCATATGTCAGCTTGTGTATGACACAGCCAGGGACACTGTCCAGTACCATTGCCACTGTGGTTTGGACTTTGGTAAAGAGATGTTTTAACTAGAGTGTCTGTGAATCATCAGGTTTTACATTCTTCAGGACTGGAAATGTGGCCCTTGTGTAATGACAGGGTGGTGAAATCCACATTCAAACTGTCTGACAAGATATTGGTAATGTCATTCAGATAAGTGTACTTTGTGACCATTTACATTAACTGTGACCTGATCTGAGATTTCCCCTCTATATTATAAACAACACTAAAGAAAGCTTGCTGTCTTTGGAATCCTTGCCAATTTGTATTTTGAAGCTTGCCTTGTATGATTAATGAAGGCTTGTATTTTCCCAATGATACTGACCAGAGAGGTTATCCATAGGTTCATAGGTTCATAGGTTGGTACTAGGCTATCAGCCCTAGGGCCTATACAAGCCTAGCCATAACAATTCCCTGGCTATTTCTTCCCACATTATTTACTTTCCTGGACCCCTGTCTAGCAGGGTGACTGACATGATCCCTGGGGTGAATTTCCTTTCTCCCATCCAATCGTCAAGGTTCCTCTTGAAGAGGTCCAAAGAGGCACTCTGCTTGACATGTATGGGCAATCTATTCCAGAGTCTGGGGAGTCTCTGGGTCAGGAACCTATCCCTTCAGCATGTTTTGTTTATTGTGATGACAAGGTTTAGATCCCTGGAGCGTGTACCTCTGAGGGATTGGGATTTCTTTAAGTGTAGCATGTCCAACATCTCTGGGTTTGACATGGCCTTGTATGTTAAGCAGAGATCGCCTCTGAGTAGACGATATGCGACATAGTATAGCTGGAGTTTTTTAAGGCGGTCAGCGTAGGGCATCTGCTTTAGGCCTGTGATTCTTTTAGTGAGGTATTTCTGAGGCCTTTCCAGTTGTTGCAGATGTCTTGAGAGGTACATACCAAATGGGGCATTGTATTCTATAATGGGTCTAATGAGGGATGAGTACAGTGGGACAATGACCTCCTTTTTTCTGAATGAAAAGCCCTTCATGATGAGGTGTGCCACATAGAAGGATTTCCTGACTGTTGTGGCGATGTGGTTATCGAAGGTGAGACCACTGTCCACCTGTGTCCCTAAGTCTCTTATCACACTTTCTGTGTTTAGTGTACTGCCACCTATATGGTAATTCATGGATACATGTTTTTTCCCAAAGGGGATAACAATACATTTCTTGGCATTGAGCTTGAGCCCATGGCTCTGGCACCAAGCATCTGTTTCTGTAAGGCCCTTTTGTAGAGTATCCACATCATTTGGGGATTCAATAATGGCTCCCAGTTTGCAGTCATCTGCAAACTTTGTTAGCCAGAGTCCCTTAGTGTTGACCTGTACTTCAGAGAGGTAGATGCCAAACAAGAGCGGCCCCAGGACTGAACCCTGAGGTACTCCACTTGTCACTTGTCTGGAGCTGGATCCCTTCATGGTATGTAACTCTTTTTTGGTACAACTTCTCACCTTCTATTATATATTTAGTTTATGGCAGGGGTCCATGTGACTAATGCACTTTTACTGTATAAGTGAGTATTTCTTGTGTTTGTGATAGCACGGTCCATGCAACCCTGTAGGTGAACAGTGTGTATTACTAAAGGATTATGCAGCTGGGACAGTGTTAACCTTAGGAATGCAAACCAATGACAGATGGCAACAACAGCATCACCCACAGCACATTGTCAACCTGTGTCATACACACACATGCGTACTCAAGTTCCAAAATGTGTGTAGTACAATGCATACTGGCCACCAATAAAAATATGGAGTGTTAACACTGGTCAATACAGGGCATGTCACCCTGCCCATGTGTCCAATATGCATGTACATGCAGACAGTGCACCTCCACCATGTTCACAAATGGACACCTGCAAACCTGTGTTGCACACACCCCACACTTACTGTCCACTGTATAACACATGCTGACACAACTACACACATCAGCCAAGTGACACATGGGCAAACAAAACACAATTGGAATAAACACTGGTGAAAACAATACAACATTGCTAATTACAGCTTTAATGCATCATGCCTGCTCAGCTACACCTTCAAGGATATCATTACACTTTACTGCTGACAACATGCTACACATCCAACCATTGCTATACTTTATTAAAGTCACCCTGTGCATCAGCACCATGTTAATCTGCTCCTGCATCAGTGTTACAGATGACAGGAGATGGCACAGGTTTCATCATATGCACAGGGTGTTTTGTTGGTTTGCCAGAGGCCTACACTGAGCCATACAATTGACATGTGTGTGTGAGTGTGTGTGTGAGGGCCATGAGTACTGTTATGGGCCAATGTTGATTGTCATGTGTGCAGGTATGTGTTTGCCCTAGGTTTCTGGTTTATGTGTGTGTGTCTTCATGCACACAGTTCCAACATGTGGCTGCCATATACGGGAATTTGTGAGACAGCTACAGACTGTACCTGGCAGGCTTTACAGATCACTGTCTCTGGCCACAGATATGAAACCTGTGCCTGGCAGGGGTGCTACAGACAGTATTAGGTACTAATCCAGATTGGGTACTATCTGAAGAGGTTGACAAATGTCCACTGGATCCAGGTCCCTGCTGGGACTGGCCAGAGCCACGTGCATGTGGTCTTCTCAGACGGTCTATGGACAGCTCCCTCAACATTGCTGGGGCTAGTACTGGCACTACGGGAGCAGCTGTGACTTGCTGGATGTCCACGGTGACCTCCAGCTGGTGATGTTTCTGGCATACATCCACATCGAAGTCTCAACCATCACACACTGTCCTGACACATGGACATGACATTATGGAGGACATCCAATGTCTCACCCCAACATCTATCAATGACCTCAGTGTAGTTACGTATGGCACCTGCTAGGTCACGGATACCATCATTTACAGAGGTGTAATGAGTCCTCTGTGCACTTAGCCCCTGTCTGGTGTACCACTCCATTCATGTCTGTGCCTCCATGACAGCCTGGAACATGCGTGTGGTAGACAGAGGTGTGGCACATCTGCCAGGGGCATGATGACCAGCAGTGCTCTGACGAGAAACCCTGAGCATCTGTCTATGTGGTACCATTCCAGACATCTGGATATGGCTGCTGTGTCCTGATACATGTGCCATAGATACCACACTGTCCTGGCCAGTGCCAACCGTACACTGTCCCTCAGCTAAGGGCAATGGTGATGATGGATGTACAGGCAGTGTGACTGTGCACATGGATGGGGTGGAGACTTGTGTACTATCAATCGGTGGCCCAGTAACAGGCCCTGACAAACCTGCCTGTGCCTCAACACCTATCCTCATGATCACTGTCTGTGTCAGTGACATCAGGTTCCCTGCTGTACTGAACCAGCCCCACCTCACCACCTGTGAGAGGAAAACAGGAAACGCACTAAGACCTGAACATGACTTCAGACCACATGCACACATACAAAACTACACTCCTCCCAAAAGCAAACACACACAACACCAGCAATCACAGAACATAAACAATAGCAGGTGATGGTGGGAGTACAGTATCACAAGCAAAACAGTCATATCACACCTGTCAGCATGCAGGACATGTGTTGCTCAACAGCATGCAGCGCAAGTGTAGTCAATCCTTGTTACTAACAGTATACATGGCTTTGATGCATTTGTTTTGTTATTAGGTGATGGCCCTCCCCCTGGAACACAATTCATACATGGACACAACATTGGTGTGCAGGTATTCATAACCCTGTGATGTACTGTGCACCATAACTCACAGGTGTACATACCATAACTGGATGTGTATCTGTGTGTCAGATAGGCATCCAGTGCTGATTACAGCCTCTGTATCTTTAGCAAATAATTGTGGACACGTGTTAATTGTGGACATGTTTTTAGCACATGCATGATGAGTATTCACACAACATCATCAGTGGTGCATGGATAATTGATAGAATACCATTCGGCCACATACCCAATGTATGGTACTTATGTTGAGTGCAGATCATATTGTGGACATGCCAGTCTCATCCATGACATGGCATGCTAAAACACAACTGCATATTTAAACACTACACATACCTAATGTGTGTCATATGACTTAGCCACTCAGTAGCATCACAAGACATATATGTGTCAGTTGTGCAAATGGTGATTGGTATGCATACTGTTTAGAGGTGCATATGAGTGCACACATGCATCATTATGGTGTGTAGCAATGACAGCTATGTGTAGTACTGTGGTTACAATAACTGGATGGGGTATAGTACCATAGGCCATCATCATGAAGCATCAGGTGGTCAGTCAAGGCTACAAATGTTTCAAAAACCAACACAAATCATGCTGTGCCGGAACTGTACTACCTTGGCTAAATTCAACATTTCACAACCAGTTGTTATGTGAGCTTGTAAGGAGGCCATTAAGGAGGATTCCCTGACATGAATGTGTAGGGTGTTGCAGAGTGTTTAAATGCCCCAGGATAGGCCTCTTCCCCTCAGGTATATTCTGTGTAATGTATGGATGAGATTTTGGATACTGGAGTGTGTCTTAACAGAGGGTTTGGGAATCCTTTATGTGTAGCATGTTAAAATGCTCTGTCTATGACATAGATGTGTATGTTATGTGGATGTTGAGTATCAACTGTGCCTATCCAATGGTTACTACAGTCTAGCCATATTTGTTTGAGATGGTCTGGGTATTGCATGTGTTTGATGGTGCTAATCACATTAATGAGATGTGCGTACTCTTTCACCAAACATGCACAGCATGCATTATGGGTAGGCGTGTTACATGTGTACATGGCCTACACCTTAACTATGACATGCACTTTTTATTTCAAATAATAAATATAGAACACACTCACCAGCATCTGTCTGCTGCCTTGACATCACCCCAGAGGTACCTACATAGAGATGAGACAGTTTGCCAGTGGCCAAAACTGTGGCATTGCTACTGTGTGTTTGCAATCTTACAGTACAACAACAGTTTACATTCACAGGGCTACAGATTATGTTCCAAATGATCAGTATTGCACAACAACAGGTTCTACATCTTTGAACGACACACTCCACATATCATATATGCATGATCTACCAATACAGATAACAGTAGTCTACAGATATGCCATGTTACCTGCATGCTCCATGTATGCTTGCTGGGTGGCTCCAACCTCCATCATGGTGTATGTCTGCTGCTGCTGTTGTTGGGCAGGTGCCACCAGGCTCATGAGCAGCTCCACCACTCTGTTGACGGGGGGATGAATGCTAACACCACCCCCTGCTGCAAGCTGTTCCGTACGCACATCAGCGGCACGCTGATGAACATGTCGGAGAAGATCACTGCAGTGGTGGCATACCTGCTCATATGTGCAGTTATGCAGGCCTACCTCATTGACCCTGTGGACAAGATCTTGCCACATTGCAGTACGCTCCTGTTGGTCCTGGCTGGTTCGTGAAAAGAGTACATGGTAGTGCTGAATCATGATGCTAGTGATGATATCATCTTCAGCCCTACTGTAGCTTGAGTTCCTGTGGTGGGCCATGATCCCTGGAAGACATAAATACAAAAATATGTCTGAGAAAGTCATATGGCACATTTAACATTATACAGTACAGACATCACTGAACTGCCATATATATATATATATATATATATATATATATATATACACATATATATATATATATATATATATATATATATATATATATATATATATATATATATATATATATATATATATATATATATATATATATATATATATATATATATACTTACATACATAATACAGTATGTTGTACCTGAGCACAGATTAAAATAACTACTCACACACATACATCTACATGTTGGAGTACATTTTCTGTAGTGTTGTATGATTGTACTGGATGTTATGTTTGTGAATACATAAATGACATGTATATCTGAGATGGCTTAGTGGCAAATCACGTATGCTGTGATGTGAATGGTTGTGGGTTTTTTCCTAGTAAATGCTTTTTATTTTGTTACTAGCCAAAACAAAGTTCAGGGGCTACAGACGGAATAAGGCGCATTTCAGCATTTGCAAGAGGGTTTTCAGAAGGGTAAGCACAGCTTATGGAAGTTTAGCAACCTATAAGCTAACCGAGAGTGAAACACTAACTGACACTTATCACTGTTCACCCCACAACTGCTTGAAAGTGCCTTGTTCACTCTCTTTCCAATGAACCATGCTCTGCACAGCAACAAAATAAAATCACTATATAAGACTATACAAGAGTACCTGGCACACTGTATGCAACACGATGCACCACCTAGCCACAGCAGATATACATCAAGCTGTTGTGTAAAGAAATATATCATCCATCACAATCGGTGTAAGGTACAGTAAATGTATTAATATTATAACACGCAATCTGTTAATGCCAAAACCGTGGCGAAAATATGTGCACAGTTGGGAATATAGGTCACATACTGCTGTAGTACACTATGAATGTTGCTAGATACACAGTTATATGTATTAACACACATATGTCAAAGGATATGTTACAGACATACCCACACACACGTCAGACATAATTACAGGACACAAAGGTATGACAACCCAGATAAGCTTTCAGTGTGTACTATACAGTACTGTGTGTCAGTACTTACACAACCTTAATCTTGAGAAATGTAATCTGTAATGAATAGAGGGACCACAAGAAACAGTGGATGCAAGCAATGTGGACATACACCATACTTTGCTGTACAGGCCCAGAACTTCAATTAGTACTACAGTACACACAGGATTTGCATTCAACATCGGTACTAATCAATAATCATACATGTAGTGCTTTAGCCTCCAATGGCACACCTTAGTTTAAACCAAAGGACTTAATCCCACTGTATGCAATAGCACTTGTTCTGCCTAGCAACAGAATACACAGCTTTTGCTAGGATCAAAGCAAGGACCCAGAATACCATAACATAAACAGTTTCCCAGTAAGCTATCCCACAGATACATATCTTTGACTTATTCACAAACATATTGACCATCACAGTCAGTCAACAATACAGAGAATCTATTGCAACAAGTAGATGTAGGTGTGAGTGTGTATGTATATATATATATATATATATATATATATATATATATATATATATATATATATATATGTACGTATATATATATATATATATATATATATATATATATATATATATTATGTATATATATATATATATATATATATATATATATATATATAGATATATATATATATATATATATATATATATATATATATATATATATATATATATATATATATATATATATATACACACACACACACACATATATATATATATATATATATATATATATATATGTATAGACACACACACACATTTCACCTTCCATAGTGATAATATCAATTATACAAAGGATGTAAGGTGTACAGTAATGTAATAACATCGCACAGTCTTGGGATAAATGCATTGAAGGTGTTCACAGCCCAGGTAGCTTTAGCAGGCCTTACTGGCTTCAACATTGCAAACTGAATGAACCACCCACAGTGTTTAACCACTACATGTCATATACCAGCACTGTATGCTGTCTTGTTTGTCACACACTAAAACCTACATACAAATATGCGCATACTAACCTTCACCAACATATATATCACCCCTTTGCAAATAGTTGCAATATGTCCCCTGCTCTATGCACATATACATATGTGAATATATATGACACATATATATTTCTCTGTATGTGTGTGGCATGCACACACATGGTCCACACTGTTGTAAGTCCCTGGACCTCACAGCTGAACTGTTGGGCCTTGCTGCAACACAAACAGGTTTCACATATGAACACAGACTAACATTAGGGGGGTATATATGGCAACAGATGCTAGATAAGCATACTAGACTGCTACAACACTTGCCAATGCTAAGCTACTCTTTAATATGGCTATCATTCATGTGTTGTTCTGTCACACCCATGTCTATATAATGTCAGCGCTAATTCCTCCAACAGCCATTGGCCACACTACTGTACAGAACACAGATAACATGGATCAGATCTTTGACATTTAATGCTGAGCTACACATTTCATAGATATGTCCCACTGCCCACAGGTACACACAGTAT
Organism: Protopterus annectens; assembly: GCF_019279795.1. Classification (NCBI taxonomy): domain Eukaryota; kingdom Metazoa; phylum Chordata; order Ceratodontiformes; family Protopteridae; genus Protopterus; species Protopterus annectens. The sequence continues at coordinate 592,715,378 of NC_056729.1, forward strand.
TGTCCATAGCTGTAGTTAAGCAGAACATCTGTGCGAAAGAAGTACTGCTGTCACATATAAATGTTTCACATTATGTAGACTATTCTTCAATAACATCTACTACATGCCAGTAAATACATATGTGTCACATGCCTTTCCTTTGTATAATTTGGTAATATTTATTTTTCCTTTCTCTCTCTGTCTCTCTCTCTCTGTCAGTCTCTGCAATAGAGTGATTGAGTTTGTTGCATAGATTGCAACCTGCTTTTGTAGGAATTGCACATGAGCATGTGATGGCCTCTGCACCAATTAGTGCCCACCATTTGCTAATTGCATGCAGCCTGCTGTGTAGTAATTGAAGTAATCACTGTCATAGCAACCCAGTACTATAAATTGCTGAGTCATGTAGGCATGGCCCTTTCAGCTTTCCAAGATGGAGATCATCCTTGTTTGGTATGGACATCATTGTTTAAGACAGAAGGTTGGTATAGTTCTTATATCAGAAGCCAGAGGTGTAGCCAGAGATTTACATTTTGTACTCAGACCTAATGTTGCTGCTTCCAGTACCCACTTGTCAGTGTAGAAATGTACTCACCCCTCAAAATGCTACCCCAAGATACATGGAAAGATTTACTTTCTTTTCAACTGTTACAATTAACTGCCATACAAAGCTAGTTATTGAGATGTATTCCTTTGGCACAAGAATTGTTTGTGAACTGCTATACTGTGAATATTCATTTACACAGTTCTAAATATTTTGTGCTTTTTTAGTGTTGACATTAGCACGTGCTGCTCAGAAAAACTGGACACATTTCAGTACTGTGAGTATGCTTACCTACATCCTTGGCAGACCCTGCACACACAGGTATATTCTACATTTGAATTAGTCGACTGAATAACACTATTAGTAGGATACCTTAGAAGTGAGCATGAACTGAAAAGCAATGATACCACCAGTTTAATGAAAGTATAACATAAATTTCAATTGCATATCAGATTTAACGCTTTCATCCACTGCAATGTGGACTTCTTCAGAATAAATTAATCAATTATCTCCTTTATATACTTTCTGGCACCAAATTAAAATTTCATTTCTTTAAAAAGACATGCACAATAAAAACATTTTATGTGTATGCCTATATCATGCATTTGATAAAAACTCAAAATGCTCTAGATGAATGAATATCCCAATAACATTAACTCTTGTTCTTACTATAGTAATTAATTCTATATTTTAGAGAGGAGAAATACAATAAGGGAAATTGATCAGCAGAGAAAGGGAATAAAGAGATGTGGAAGCTGTGGACAGTGTCATACCATATTTGAAAAAGAAGATATTACCTTGGAAAATACAAACAAGACCAAGATAGTATTCCAGTATGGTAACTGTAATATCAGGAATATTATATATATGGCTAAGTGTTTGACCTGTCCCAGCTTTTACATAGGAAAGATAGAAAGAATGTTCAAAAAGAGAACATATGATCATATATATGCTATTAGAAAAAATGACAGCACTAATGCACTTTCTAGACATGTTGCAACACATGGGGGTAGTCACGAATTCTGATTCGCCATATTAGAACAACTAAAGATGGGATTTAGAGGAGGCAATCACAAAGCCATCTTAGGAGAACGAGAAGTGAGATGGCAAATTTTAACAGATGCCTCAACTGCACCAGGATTAAATGACTACATAACTATAAAACCCATGTTGCAGAGATACACATAGGGAATGTAGAATAACAGTAAAAGATCAGTTAAGAAATCACTACACAGCAATATAATAAGTTTATTTTGGTGAAAGAGGCATACAAATATGTGTCTGAGATTACTTAATCTTTTAACATACCAAATTATTTATTTTTGTACTGAGCCATTATTCATGAAATAGAACACCATTGTATTTTTTCTATTTTTTCATCACGTCATACATTGTAAATATCAAATGTTGTGAAGTAACTAGCAGTGCAAGAGTTTACATACTCACTATAATTATATTTTTGTATAGTGTTTTTAAAGGAGAATGAAAAGTATGATATTTATATGTTTTTACGCCTTTTTAGAATTAATTACTATAGTAAGAACAAGAGTTAATGTTATTGGGATATTCATTCATCTAGAGCATTTTGAGTTTTTATCAAATGCATGATATAGGTATACACATAAAATGTTTTTATTGTGCATGTCTTTTTAAAGGAATGAAATTTTAATTTGGCGTCAGAAAGTATATAAAGGAACTAATTGATTAATTAATTTATTCTGAAGAAGTCCAAATTGCAGTGGATGAAAGCGTTAAATCTGATATGTAATTGAAATTTATGTTGTTATACTTTCATTAAACTGGTGGTATCATTACTTGTCGGTTCGTGCTCACTTCTAAGGTATCCTACTAATAGCGTTATTCAGTCGACTAATTCAGTAGTAGTTTTAAACACTATTTAACTGTTTTTTTTACTGTGGCTGTCATGGATACCCTAGAGGATGCCTCGACCAAGAAACGTACACCAGGAGATGGTGGCGACTTGCAAAGGCTTCGGTTGGTGGTCTCATCATTAAAAGGTGAAGTTACACGCCTTTTGGAACTTATGACACAAACTGAGCTGTAACGTCAGGTTACACAGAGCCAGAATAGAGCATCTAATCATTTGTGTGATAGTGATTTAGATGCGGAACTGCACAACGGTCAGAAATTCCGAATAGGTGCTTTCACAACGCTAGAAACTGTGGATTTACAAAGAACTGGTATGGAAAACAGTCGGTTTTCTGATAAAGAATTTACTTTTGATTTCTCATTATACAGTTTTGAGGATGAAGCTCAACGTATTGGAACCAAGCCTAAACGCAACATGGCAGTAAGGACTTATTCCTCAGCTGTGCACAATGGAACAGATGACATAGATACTGTTAGACACAGCTCTAGTCCTAGAGCTTGTGTTACCAATATTCAAAAAGCTAATAGTAATTTGGGACAAAATGCTGCTAAGTTGGACAATTTTTTACAGAAGGATGTGTGTTTTGACAATGTAAGTCAGGCAATTAGTTCAGAAAGTATTGATAGGGACACAATGCCTAGCTCTTTGAAAGAATTAATTTATGCCTTTGGGAAAATTTTAAACATGATCAAGGGCATTAAGATTGACAATGCGTATTTAAACAAATGTCTTGCACTGAAAGTAGTCCCTAAGGGACTACGTTTTTTTTAAAATGCTTGTGAGTGTTTGGTTAAATGATCAAGTATGTGATGAATTTGAGGTTTTATTCAATAGATTTGGTTTTGATTATATGAAATTATTAATCAAAAAGAATGATGAGAAATTGTGTAAATTGATTGAGAAGGTAGAGAAATTGAACAAAGCTATAACTAATGATTTACTGTTCGAACAGTGGGAGAGACTATATTTTAAACAATATATGTCAGCTGATAAGAAGGCTCAGGATATTTTTCAAAAGAAAAATAAAAAAATGAACAGGGACATTTTAGATTATAAAGCCAATAGAGTTTATCCATGGAAGAACAGAATTAGTAGGAATGAGGAGATTAACAAAGAGAGAGATACATATGGGTCTCACCTACACAATCAGGAGCAACAATATTTGGATGAGAATGTAAATCTTTATGGAGAATGGAAACAAAATTGATGCGGAAACTGGAAAAAGAATTGGAAATGGAGGAGGAACAGACACGGATGGGGATAGAGAAATTCCAACAATCAAGGTTGGAGAGAGTACATGAGATAGAGAAGGAAGATGGGACGAATAGTGCATATGATTTTAATGATTTAAATGATGTTATATTTTTGCAAGAGACTAATCCTGATGACATCACTAATAGCAAAGATAATTTTAATATTTACAATTATACTAGTTTAGTGGTTGAGGGTGAGTACTTCAAATTATTTTCAAAAGGTATGAAATATATACCCAAGAAGAAATTTCATGTAGTGGACTGTCTTACTGAGATAAAATTATATCTAAAAAAAAATCTATTTTAGCTATACATTTTCATAACAAACCACTACTGACAGGCAAAGAAGGGCTAAAGAAAAAAAGTACTTACATACCCCCCACTCATCCAAATGTAGCCATCTATGAGAAACTAGTGGTTAAGGAGATATATAGCTTACAGAATGAGGTAAGATATAAAAAAATGGACAGCAATTTATCTAAAGATGAGATTCATTTATTACAATGGCTTAAGGAAGATAAAAACATTAGAATAATGAAACCAGATAAGGGGGGGGGAGTAGTTATGTACAATGCACATGAATGTATCAATAAAATGTATCAAATCCTTCATGAATCAGGGAATTATATCTCAGTGTCAAAAAATGTAATAAACATTGGATATAGACGTAGTGATATGTTTTTAGAAGAGTTTTTATTAGATGGGCGTAAAACAAGTGACACTTACAAGTTTGAGTGTTGAGCATCCCATATTGGCAACGATAGTAGGTGTACCAAAAGTGCACAAAAATATTATAGATCCACCATTTCATCCCATTATATCAGGAAGTCATTTAAAAAAATTCCACTAGGTATAGCTATTGACAAATGGCTTAAGCACATTTATAACAAAATTCCACATTTAATTAAGGACTCTTGGGTTTTCCTTGGTAATATAACATCAGACTTGTAGAAAAATGGAATTATATTTATCATGGTGGACATGACAGATTTATTTTCAAGTATCCCTAAGGAGGATTGGAAAGTTTTTGTAATAGTACTAAACAATATTCAAACCTGAAATGGGATCAGATACATTTAATTATGGAATTAATGTTGATTGTACTAGAGTATAATTTCATCTATTTCGAAGGAGAACATTATAAGCAAACTAGAGGAGTGGCAATGGGGGCTGCATGTGCCCCTATTTTTGCCAACCTAGTTATGCTAGACTGGGAAACTGAAAACATATTTAAGAGCGAATATTACAAGTACATTAGACATTATTCAAGATTTTTGGATGATATTTTTATTTTATGGGATGGTCCAAAACAAACTATTGGATTGATTATATAAACAGTACGAGCGATTATTTAAAATTTACATATAGTTATAGTACTGAGGGTATTGCATATCTAGACACATATATCTAGTACAAGTAATGGAATTAAATCTCAAATTTATAGAAAGAACACGTTCTCTAATAGTTAGAGTACTCTAGTAACCACTTCTATAAAACAAAGAAGAGTATATTTAAAGGACAGTGTAGTTGTGCAGCAAGGATGACATCTACTTACAGAGAAATGATTGAAGAGATAGAATTTATAAAATAACTATTTAGGTCCAGAGGATACCCTGTAGAATTATTGAATGACATGAAAAAGTATGTAATTAATGAATGGGGGAAAAATATACATCAGTTTTAGGCAAACAACAATTAGATAGGCCAACAGTTGTCAATGGAGTTGATAAATACAATAGAGCTTGTATATTGGAATATACGCCTCAGGTAAAACAAATAAAAGGCATACTAAGTAAACATTGGAACATTCTCACTGTGGATAAGGAAATAAAGAATATAGTAGGAGAGACCCCTCTATTCGTTTATAAAATGGGAACTAATGTGAAGTTAATTTTAGAGAGGAGAAATACAATAAGGGAAATTGATCAGCAGAGAAAGGGAACAAAGAGATGTGGAAGCTGTGGACAGTGTCATGCCATATTTGAAAAAGAAGGTATTACCTTGGAAAACAACAAGACCAAGATAGTATTCCAGTATGGTAACTGTAATACCAGGAATATTTTATATATATATATATATATATATATATATATATAGCTAAGTGTTTGACCTGTCCCAGCTTTTACATAGAAAAGACAGAAAGAATGTTCAAAAAGAGAACATACAATCATATATATGCTATTAGAAAAAATGACAGCACTAATGCACTTTGTAGACATGTTGCAACACATGGAGGTAGTCATGAATTCTGATTTGCCATATTAGAACAACTAAAGATGGGATTTAGAGGAGGCAATCACAAATCCATCTTAGGAGAACGAGAAGTGAGATGGCAAATTTTAACAGATGCCTCAACTGCACCAGGATTAAATGACTACGTAACTATAAAACCCATGTTGCAGAGATACACATAGGGAATGTAGAATAACAGTAAAAGATCAGTTAAGAAATCAATACAAAGCAATATAATAAGTTTATTTTGGTGAAAGAGGCATACAAGTATGTGTCTGAGATTACTTAATATTTTAACATACCAAATTATTTATCTTTGTACTGAGCCATTATTCATGAAATAGAACACCATTGTATTTTTTCTATTTTTTCATCACATCATACATTGTAAATATCAAATGTTGTGAAGTAACTAGCAGTCCAAGAGTTTACATACTCACTATAATTATGTTTTTGTATAGTATTTTTAAAGGAGAATGAAAAGTATGATATTTATATGTTTTTACGCCTTTTTAGAATTAATTACTATAGTAAGAACAAGAGTTAATGTTATTGGGATATTCATTCATCTAGAGCATTTTGAGTTTTTATCAAATGCATGATATAGGCATACACATAAAATATTTTTATTGTGCATGTCTTTTTAATGGAATGAAATTTTAATTTGGCGCCAGAAAGTATATAAAGGAGCTAATTGATTAATTAATTTATTCTGAAGAAGTCCACATTGCAGTGGATGAAAGCGCTAAATCTGATATGTAATTGAAATTTATGTTGTTATACTTTCATTAAACTAGTGGTATCATTACTTGTCGGTTCGTGCTCACTTCTATGGTATCCTACTAATAGCGTTATTCAGTCAACTAATTCGGTAGTAGTTTTAAATGCTATATTCTACATTTAGGTAGGGTTGCAGAAGTATAGAGAGCGTAAGTAGTATTGCTGGACTTACAGTGTTGCTGTGTATATGTTAGTTTATCAAGGCATGTAGTCTGTCTGCATAACTCACAACTGTGGACCTATCCACACGATAGCCAGAGAATATCCTGTTATTTTTTGTGTGTGCACCACACAGGTCTTTTCAGCAATAGAGCAATGGCATTCTTACAGTTGGTTGCTACCAGTACATGGCTACATCCATTTGTATTTCAATGTTTTATTCCTACAGAAGGGTATGTTTCCAAAATTCCTTCCAAAGCTATTTGCACAGTGTGTAACAGCTGAAAGGCTAATATGCCTCTGTGTTTCTGCCACTGCCAGACCTCTCAACCAATCAGGTACATATTTGAACAGAATCAGGGAAAAGTCAAGAAAAACTCAGGGACAATCAGAGACACCTTTAAAATATTAGTGCCATTAAGTTGAAACATTGAGAGAATCAGAACATATGAATTAATACACCTTTTCTGAAGTAAAAGAAGTGTATAACTCTTAATTATTGTCATTATTCATTAAGTATAATTCATCACCTTTCTGCCCAAAGTCAATAGTTTTAGGAGGGATTCAGAGGGACAGAAGTAAAATTTGGGTCAAAGTCAGGGACATTCCTAAAAATTAGGGACAGTTGAGAGGTATGGCCTCTGCCCTAAACAGATATGCCAGTGTTTGTCCTGCTGTGATACTGTGTGGGATTGTAAGGTGAAGGTGTAACATAATTTCCTGCTAGAATGGCTGCTTCTCTTATCACAGTCATGTAATGTAATCCCACAACAACTGTTGGTCAACATCCACAGAACAAGTTGTGTGGTATGGTATTCCTAATTTTCCTTTGCATTCACTCATTCTGATGCATGATATAATTATTTAAGCACCAACTTGATGTATATCTACCGTGGCTTAGTAGTACTTCATGTTGTGTAGTGTGTGCAAGGTCCGGGGTTTGAGACTTACAGAGGTGTTTTATATTGTTCCTGAGCAGAACAAGGGTCCTCACATACAGAGTGACTAAGGCACTTTTAAGCAGTTGTAAGTGGGTTTGCGCAATGCTGAGCATTGCTTAGCCAAGCACAAACTCGCACAAACCCACTAACTACTACTTAATAGTGCTTACTCCTGCATACCCCCGTGCTAATTTCGTTGAAAGAAAAGAAAAATGGGGAGATAGGAAAGTGGTGAAAAAGGGGCACAAAGAGGGAAAGACAGTATGGAAAATAGCTCGGGATGTGCAGGACGAATGTAGAGAAGACCCATAGCTGCCCATTTCTTCAACAGCAACAGCTGTGCATATGCAATAAATTTGGAGGTAGATATGAACCCTTCAATCCCTGGGAGAGGGGTGAGGACAACAAAGTATGTTGTAATGCCAATTAAATAACATTTCATGTGTCCAGTGGACATGTGTGCAAAATGGGCAGCTATGTATGGGACATAATTATTTTTTGGGGAGCAGATTGTCCTTTTTTTCAGGTGAGAGTGGAATGTGGGGTAGGGGAAGTAGGCATATTTCGGGAGGTAGGTTGGGGAGGCAAACAGACAAGACAAACAAGATACATACAGGGGTGGTATAGGACACATGTGGTGGGTGAACACCTTTGACGGGGAGGGATGTTTGGAAATCGCAAGCCCATGAGCCCCAGATGGAAACAGTGGGACTGAGGTCCCAGTGGGACTGAGGTCCCCACCCATGGTCAGTCACCACTGTACCTTCACGGCCCAAAAGGTGGCTGTGCTGGGTGCTGTGTAGGAGGGGCAGGCTGACCCAGGAGTTGCACCACTCAGGCCTCAAGCTGGCATAGAGGTTCTGCAACAGAACATTCAATCTCTCTACGCACCACAGCCCGGACTGTCTGAAGGGTGATAGGTGCCTCTCCACCCACGCTTGCATGGAGGAGGGCCAAGCCCCATCCCCTCCAGTGCTTCCACCCAAAGGTGGCACAGGGGCAATGGAGGAGGAGGAGGCCCCAGGCTGGGCACCGGATCTGCTGGTGCCAGGTGCCATGGCCAGCTGAGTTGGGACAGGTGGGTCCGTTGGGACTGGCCTTCTCATATGAACTATGTTTTGGAGAGTTTAATAAAGATATGGGTTAGTAACAGTCAACAGCACTGCCAATTAGTTATAACAGCATGCAGAAGTATTCCCATTAACCCAACACACCAGATTTTCAGCAGTTGAAAAGCAAGCATGACACATGCATATATAGAACAATAGTGGACATTACAACAGCATACAGGTTTAATTGATGGCAACAGGCCACCAGTATTGTGGTATTTTAACAGGGCACATGCATAGAAATAAATGCAAGTATTTATAAACCAATAGGACATATGTCCCAACAAATGTTTTGAGATTAGACACACCAATTGAGGTGTGGAATTGCATTTTTATGCACATACAGAAGGGTGGAAAAAGATAGCTCAATTAACTTATATATCCTTCTAATTTTCACTACATTCCTATTAACTGCAGTTATATGTCCCTTACATGTATTATTACACTACCCAATGTCCTTATATTGTGCAATTGGATTTTGCTAGATCATTATATACATGAGCTGTATCTTACATACAAACTGTCCAAGATGCAGATGTTACTGCAACATATTTTGAGAGTTGCTCACACACACTACTGCTAAGATGGTACACTGACAGCTCTACTTTCATATAATTAGATATGTTCAGGTGAAAGTATCAGTTATATGTTAACAGCTTCCTACATTTCTGGCAGCACACTGACATTTCTGGGGAACACAATACCAAGCTACTCATGTGCCAGATTAACCTGTACATGCTGGGCATGAACCAACAGCTGAGGGCTGTAAATATGCATAAAAACTACTGGCACTCCCTTCATCCATATTATATGGGCCTTCCCAAGTGTGGGTTGACACTGCTTAATACAACACTACTATTTGTAGAATGCAACAGTACAACAACATATCAAAGAAATTGACACAGACACACTCCAGGAATTATACATTTATTAAAGGAGTATTACACCTTTATTTGTTGAGGTAAAACACTTTTTGAAGGCTGTCTCATTTATTTTATATAACAGTAAATGCAGAATAATTACTAACCTGCCTCATGACGCAGCCTTTGCAGCCTATCTTCATGGGCTTGCAAATTCATAGCCCGTTCACCTGCAGCTGTGAAGTAAATGCAGTGATATTGAGACATATCTATCCATAGTATAGACAAGCATGGCAAATCTTAACTACTTAATACAATGGCTTAGCTGATGTTGGCCATGTTTAAAATCCCTTTGATAGATATGGGTCTGTTGAAAGTGCATGTTTGTGAAATGCTGTCATGGCTTAGTGGTTAAGTACTGTGACTATAGTGCACAGTATCCTGAGTTCGAGCCATGTCACTGCGTTTTATTTGCCTGCTGGGCAGACCTGACTGGTTAAGGAACAGTAAAGCAGGTGTGAGCGTGTTTACCCGACTTTGCCCAACTTTGCTCAATGTTGCCAGACGTTGCGCTAGTTAGCTAGGTGCGCAGCTATGTGCAAAGATGTTGCGCTGGTTAACACGGTGCGCAGCTACACGCAATTGGATTTAAATATGCTCAATACTGGTAAAATGTGCTTAGCAGTGCTTTATATTGCTTAAAATAGGCTACTCATGCCTCAGAATGCATAAACATTTCACCTTCATATATATATATAATTTGTGCACTACTACATTTAACATTTCAATGCTTTTTACAAAACTTATACATAAAAAAATGTCAGGAAATATTTTTGTATACAGATTTCTCACATAAAATAGAACGTGCAGTAGTGGGACTCAAACTGGGAATGCCTCCTCTTTGTGCGAAAGCTCTAACCACTACGCTATCACTATGTTGCTTAATTTGCATATATTTTTCTTATTATCCTCTTCTGGTGTCTAAGCTGCTAACTGTAGCTAAGCAATTGGCAAACCCGCTCAAATCTGCGCAACTACGGGCAGCTATATCGGAAGAAAAACATTTTTTTATTTTTTATTTTGTATGTTGTTTAACACATGGGGGAGTGTAGTGTTACCTTGTACACATGTGAGCAGACTCGCTCATGTAAATGGAAGTTGTGGCATTTCTTCATTGCAGGGGCATTGATTTTTGGACTGCTCCGCAGTCCGACATGCCCCCTACAGTTGTCCACACTCCGTGTAAGGTTTATCGTTGAGGCAGCGCGCCCTCATTAATATGCATGGCTCGCTGCCATCATACTCTTACACTGGTGCTTCCGTGTAGGACTAATCTAGTCTTACACGGAAGATTAGAGAATCTGGGGGAAAGTCTTTGAAATGCTGTAATTTGCAAAATATGCTTTGAAATAGCAGTATTTTGAAAAATAACTGCACTGTAATACTACACAGACTTGTGAGCACTGTATACTTTGGATATTTTGAATGGCTTTAATTAATGCTAGCTTTAATTAATGCAAAAAACTAGCTCATAGCAAAAAAAAGTGGTTGTTTTTTTATTTTATACATTTTATGTGATTCAGACATCATTTCAAACATTTTCATTACTATTTGGAATGTTTTTATGAATATGTCGCAGTTTCCGACAGTTTGTTTAACTAAAAATTCATTTTGAGCATTCTGAGTGCTTTGTTTTACATTTTTTAGAGCAAGAAATTATTTAAGCAAGTTTTGATGCCTGGAAATTAATTTCTGACCTGTTTTGTGAGTTATACATGTAGGGATGATCCATTCCTCTATACTCCTCCAACAGTAACTGAGTGCCTTCTGGTCTTGAATCTGGATACCATTTTGACACCATGTCACTTGTCTTGGTTTACAATTGAAGACAAACAGGTGGGTTAGTTTGTTTATATGCTTTATTACACAAACACGTCAGGATGGATAGCAGCTGTATAAAATATAAACAAACTGATTAACTGACAGACTACACAGATATGCATGCTTACATCTCAACAGCTTACTACAAAATGGCAGTTAGGCTTGGATGTGCTCAGTATTTATACACATGTGCAAGCCCATGGAAAGGTTCTTAAAGGTATACATACATATTGATCTATAGTATGTACCTAACCAGGCATATCCACCAATTAGAACATCCTCACTAAATGAATACAGGGTGTAAGTAAAATGTCCTGTGCAGACCACCTCAAGACCATATCCTGTATTCTGTCTCCTACAGGCTTTTGAGGGGAGATATATGCATGGCATACAGGGCAATGTGAGACCCCAATCTGCTGGACCCCCTGCATATCCACAAAACAGACAGCACCAGAATTACCCATTCTAAAGACTTAAACCTTGCCTGTGATATAAATAAGACATGCTGGAGAGACAGGTATGTATCTCAGAGTCTACCACATCTATAGAACAGGCTCCCCATCTATGTGAAGCAGTGTTCCTCCCTAACCCAATATAAGTGCAGCTTAGACAGTTGGATGGGGAACAGGAAATTCATCCCTGATTTGGCACTTATGTCTCTAATGGACACAGGCAGCCTGTAAATGGTTCATCTCCCAGGCCCCTTCTTGTAAATTTTTTTATCTCCCAAACCCCTGCTTACACTTATCAAGGATATCAGAACTTGTCAGAGATTTGGGATGCATGGCTAGGCTTAAAAGGCCCTTGTGGTGGTTAGCCTAGTAAGCAGCTATAAATCTATGGGAGATCGGTGTTCCACCACAAGTGTGCTGCCCTTCCTGGTGAAGTCTGATAATAAATCAGTCTTGTTCAAAGTAATGATTACATCAGATGCCCTTCCAGGTGAATTTAGGTTAAAACCTTCTACAAAGCCAACTACAGTCTCTTAAGAGATGGCATTAACAGCTTCAAAGCTCCTGTCTCCACTGACAGCAAGGACATCTTTACTGGGATACACCATTGCTCTGTATAATCATCTATATAATTGTATTGACTCAACTGTTCCTGATAGGGCCAAAGTAAGATCCTCTAGAAAGAACAAGCCTGCCTGATAGACATCGGCCATAAACAGGCTATACAACAAAAGGAAGAAATTGCGGTCTAAGAACATGAAGGAATGGTCTCAGAACTGGAATCACACCCTTCTCAGTTTGAACAAGCAAATAAGACAGCTTGTAAAGTCTTATAAAGCTAGCTTCTTTGCCTTTCAGCTTCTCACGTTAGGGGTCACCACAGCAGATTACTGGTCCACAGATTGATTGGCAGTGGGGTTTTTACAGTGTTGATTTACCATCCCAGTGCCCAACCTTCACAGAAGGCACATGCACATACACATGCACCTACCTGCAAGTCTTTAAAACTCACTTGACTGCAGGGAGGACATGCAGACTCCACACAGAAGGCACTCCAGCCAAGAATCAAACTGGAAATCCTCTTGATGTGAGGTGACAATTCTAAGTGCTGCACCACCATAGCCACCAACCCTCTAAATGCTAACTACGAATCTAAATTAGCATCCCTGGCTAAGGATAACCACGAGGCATTCTTTAGCTACATCCAAAACCTTAAAGGAAAAGCCAAGATTTGCTCTGAACGTATGGTGAATGGTGCCACATATACTGAGCTTGTAGAAATAGCCAACTTACTAGTGGACAGGTTCAGTGAAAACTTCTCCCTCTGTCCCCACCACATACACCCCTGAACATTCCTACCACCTGTTCCCCACCTAGTATCTCTAAAGAGCAGGTCTTAACTGCTTTCTCCAAAGCCATAAACACAGCCTTTATGGGACCTGATAACATCCCAGGCTGTGTCCTAAATGATTTAAAACAGGATTTAGCCATGCCTTTGAGTACTCTCTTTAACCACAGCCTAAGCACTGTTTTTGTGTCTGAAGAATAGAAGACAGCTACTGTCATCCCCTTGCACAAAGGGGGATGCATCCACCAACCCTGGGAACTAAAGACCCATAAGCCTAACAAGCCTCATCTGCAAGGCCATGAAGAGAATCATCATGGACCTTATCAACAAAGATACAGGAAGCCTTCAAATGCTTGACCTGACCCAGTTTGGTTTTGTCAAGAGCAGATCATGTCTGCTGAGCCTGGTGGACTTCTCTGCAAATGTAAACAGAACCCTGGAAGAGGGAAAATCTGTGTATACAACCTACCCAGACTTAGCCAAGGTCTTTGACACAATCCCACACTCAGGCATCACTGAAAAATTCACCCAGCTGGGGATCAACCCATATATTATCAGATGTGTTGCAAACTAGCTCACCAACAGAACACATGCAGTCTAAATAGGGGACTCCACCTCCACCAGCAGATCCATTAGCCATGGTGTTCCACAGGGATCAATCATGGGTCCCTATTGTTTGGAATCTACTGTTTGGAAGTACAGGCAAAAACAAAAGGTCTGTGGTTGACAAAGTTTCCTGATGACTGCAAACTGGGTGCAGTCATTGAGTCCCCAAATTATGTCAACATTCCACAATAAGGGCTTACTCAAACCAATGACTGGTGCCAGAGTCATGGACTTAAACTCAATGCAAAAATGCATTATCATCTCCTTTGGAAAGGGTGATGCCCCTGTATATTACCATATTAATAGCAATGCCCTAAGCTCTAAATCAGTGCTGAGAAATTTGGGCGCACAGGTTGACAGCAACCTTACCTTTGATTATCATGTCTCCACAGTGGTTAGGAAGGTCTACTTTGCTCACCTCATAAGTAATGGCATAGCTTCCAAAACAAAAGGGGTTATATAATCAGGCCAATAATAGAGCACATTGCTCCCTTTGGTATTGTACCTTACCAGGCACCTGCAGCAACTAGAGAAACCTCAAAGTTTTCTCACAAAAAAAAAAAAATCAGGGTCTTCAGCACAAGTCATACATAGGCAAACTGAAATCACTGTCACTATACTTTGTATCATATAGACTACTCAGAGGAGACCTGTGTCTTGCATACAGAGCAGCCTCTGATCCTGCCTTAATGGATATGCTGCACATTCATAAGTCAAATGGTACACGATTCACTCACCCTAGGCACCTTAACCTAGACTGTGACATCGACAGGACTTGCTGAAGAGACAGATATGTCTCAAAGAGGTTGCCTGTCCCCTGGAACCGACTTCCAATTCAAGTTAAATAGAGCCCCTTGTTGACCCTATTTAAGCGTAACTTGGATGATTGGTTGGGAAACTGCAAATTCAACTCAGGGGTTACACCAATGTCCCTCTTGTATAGAGGCAGTCGATGCTGATTTAGCTCAGCTTGTAATCCTTGACCCTACATCTAGGCCCTATATAGAACAAAGGTTGAACTTGGCTAGGCTTAAGGGAACAAGGTTCAAACTTGGCTAGGCTTGTATGGACTCTAGGGCCATTAGCCTAGCAATCTCCTATGAATATACGATCCTATGTTATTGGCCATAAAGAGCACACAAATGAGCTGCCCTACTGAGAATAAACACTGAGTAATGTTTTTCATGTATACTTTAGCTGATGGCCAGTGGCAACAGGGGTGACCTGTGAGAGAAACTGTCAGCTAGCAGATTTGTATGTTCTCTCTGGTTGGATATGTCTGATGTCATCCACATATAGCTCTGTTCTTAGTTGTGTATTCTCCTTAACATTTAAAATTTATTGGAGTAAATGATTTGTGAAAAGACCTCCACATACAACTTTGGTTATTCTTCACATTCCAAACACTGGCACTATTCACACAGTCATACAAGTGTACCAATGTCCTGTAATTACATCAGTTGTACAGCATATGCCTTTATGTGTTTCATGGGAAAGCTGTGTTTGAGCAACCTGTTGACATATAAGAACGCATTACAGATCAGTTGTTTGCAGCTCATGCAAAACATTTCCTGACAAATGCTAACAGTCACACAATAGTGCTGTTAACCACCTCAATAATCCTAGGGAATAGCAACACAACTGCACATACAATGAATTCCACAATGGTGCAATTGAATCAAAATGTGATAAATTGCTGTGTATTATCACAGCATAACAAGATGTGGATGAAACAAGACTTGTGTAACCATGTAATCAATATGAATTTATACTGATGCGTGTCACACATCATTAAATGATGGTATGTCGACACATGCACAACTGTGCCATACTGCAAATGTCACTGTGATGGTGGAATGTGAACTGTGTAGAAGGGTGATTTGCTTCACTACAACAACACTTCCTAATATGCCAGCAATATATAAAAAAATGATATCATACCATGGCAACAGTTCTCAGGAGGCATGTTAATACTGTTGCTATCGAGGAGCATGTAGTGAAATGGCAGCAGTTGCCATCCATACATTAGCTGACATTAATACCCTTTTGTCGCCATACTGTACATCCACACCTCACTATAGCACATGTCAATGACAGCTACAATGACATGTCAACTGTTCACACGGTCATAGGACATTATTAGGCTAATGGTCAACATCACATAAAATTCTAGCTAGTATTATACCATTTAAATCAAACTCCTTATATCTGTATAGGTTCATAGGACTTTACTAGGTTAACGACCACAAGAGCCTTTTTAAACCTAGCCGTGGATCCCAAATCTCTGACAGGTTCTGGTACCCTTGATAAGTGTAAGCCGGGGCTTGGGAAATGAAACAATTTACAAGCAGGGAAGGGCTTAGGAGATGAAACATTTACAGGCTGCCTGTATCCATTAGAGACATAGGTGCCAAGCCAGGAATGAATTTCCTGTTCAGCATCCAATTGTCCAAGTTATACTTGAATTGGGTTATGGAGGAAATGTGCTTTACATGGATGGGGAGCCTGTTCCAGAGAAGGAGCAACCACTGAGATACATATCTGTCTCTTCAGCAGGTCCTATGTACATCACAGGCAAGGATTAAGTCATTAGAATGGGTAATTCTGGTACTGTTTGTTTTGTGGATATGTAGGAGATATATCAGAGTGGCGGGGTGATAGTGCCCTGTATGCCAGGCATTTAACTTCCCTCAACAACCTGTAGGAAACAGAATACAGGGATAGAGCCTTGAGGCAGTCTGCATTAGACATTTTACTTACCCCCTGTATTCTTTTAGTGAGGAACCTCTGTGGATGTTCCAATTGCTGGATATGCCTGGTTAGGTACATGCCAAGGGGGCATTGTATTCAATGATAGGTTTGATTAATGCTGAATACAGTAGAAAAATGAATTTCTAGGACCTAGATGCCAAACTTTGTTTATACGTTACACAACATAGAATGATTTCCTCACTACTTTAGCATGTAAGGGTCAACGGCTAGATTACTGTCTATGTGTGTGTCACTAAGTGCCTGACTAACTTAAGGGGTGTGTTGTCGCTATGATATCTACAGTAGTTACGAGGGGTGGACGACTTCCTGAAGAATTCTATTATGCATTCCTTGGCATTTAGTTTTAGTCCATGGTGCTGACACCAGTTATCTGTCCATGACAGCCCTTCCTGGAGAACATTTGTGTCAGTGTGGGATTCAACGACAGTTCCTAATTTGCAATCATCTGCAAATTTAGATACCCACAGACCATTCACATTAGCCTTGACTTCAGAGAAGTAAATAGCAAAATCAAGCATTCCAAAGACTGATCCCTGAGGTACTCCACTTGTGACTGGCCTCTTTGTAGAGGTGGACTCCCCAGTTCTAACTTCTTGGGCCCTGTCTGTGAGCCAATTGGCTATCCATCAAGTGACATATGGGTTTGTACCTAACCTCTTAAGTTTGTCAACAATGCTTGAGTGCGGTATTGTGTCAAATGCCTTGGCCATGTCAAGGTAGGCAATGTGAACTATTTTGCCCTCATCCATTGCTTTGGTGACCTTCTCAAAAAAGTCCACTGGGTTGAGTAGGCATGACTTGCACTTGATAAAACCAAACTGGGTTGGGTCCTGTGGCTCTAGGTTTCCTATATCAGTATTAATCATTTCCATAATAATTCTCAAAATGGCTTTGCATATAATGCTAGTGAAACCTATGGGTTTATAGTTTCCAGGGTATGAAGATAGTCCACATTTATGCTGAGGGATGACTGCTGCTGTTCTCCATTCATGAGGCACAAAGCCTGTTAGGAGGCTAAATTTAAATAGCAATTAGAGAAGACCTGATAGGTCATGTTTCATGCTATTTAGAAGGCATCCTGGGTTATTGTATGGGCACACTGATGCAGTGTTCTTGGTCTTAGAGAGAGCATTAAGGACCTGCTCCTAGTGATAGTAGGGGGAGTTATGTTTGATGATATTTCCTAAGGGAAGGTTAAGGGGGAGAGAGGGGTAAAGTTAGTGCTGAAGTTATCGGCCAGTAGGTTTGCTATATCTTCTGGCTCAGTATAGGTGGCTCCATTTACAATGAGCTCTGTACATAATTGTGAACTGCCTTTGAGGTTGTGGACACAGTTAAAGAATATCTTATGGCTGTCCTTGGCCTGGGAACCCAAATGTACCTCGAATTTGGCTTTGGTAGACTTTATTTGTCCTTTGACGTGTCTAATTTAATGAAAGTGCTTTTATCCTGCTGGGTGCTGCACCTCCTAATTTTTGCCATGTTTTTCTTCTTTTTGTTATACAGTGCATTGATTTTGAAATTCCACCAGGGTGGCTTGTTTTTCGAGTTAGTTCTGTACTTCTTCCATGTGGGTACACCTGCTTCTATGCCACTATTAACATGCATGTATAGGGTTTTTGTAAACAGTTCTGCATAGGCAGCAGTGTTCTCAAGGTTTATGGGGGCTTGGAATTTTGCCATGTTATCACTTAATAGCAGGAAGTTAGCCTGAGAGTAGTTCTCTTTTGTGGCCTGACCTTACCAGGCAAGACATTACACTATGGGGTGTGCAGCACTCTCCCATATTACTGAGGACCAGATCCAGTATGGTTACACTCCTCGTTGGTGTATTGACAGTCTGGTCCAGGGAGTTGTGTTTACAAAATCCAAGAATCTCTGTGCCTGTGCATTTAGTGTTGTATAGGATTCCCAGTTAATAGTGGGGTAATTAAAGTCACCCATGAATATGGTATTAGGTTGGATGGTGAGTGTTTCCAATAAAGTTAAATACATATATGGGTTTCCTGGGTCATAGAAGAGGACCTATAGCTTGCAAGGAAGTGGTATTGGATTTTGCCTATGGTGATTTGAAAATGGAGTAGCTCAAGTGCATTGTCCTGATTGACCAGCCTTGAGGCATATTTATTTTTGATGTAAATCGAGACCTCCACCTTTATTCCCTGTCTGGTTAGTAGCCGGTCTAAATGTGTGAAAGGCATTATAACCTTGCACTGTTGGTGTGCTTCCCATGGCTTTAAACCATGTCTCTGTGACAGCACAGAGGTCAGCATTCTCTACGATGAAGAAAGCTTCTAGGGAGCGGGGTTTTTTGTTTAGACTTCTAGCATTGAGCAGTAATACCTTTAGATTTTCTTCATTTTGATTTGCTATGTTGGAAGTATCATCAGTTTGGCATTGCCTAAAAAAGGTACTATGGGGGAAGACAATGTTTTAGCTAATATTTGAAAGCGTAGAGGTGAGAGGTGCAGGCCATTCCTGGCAAAGCAGCGTGTTCTGTTGACCATTTTCTTCCATGCTGACAAGTATTGCACTCCCTTAGAATGAAACCAGAAACTAAGCCAATTATTAAAGTCAGCCATCTTTTGTTCATAGTGTGGCATCATCCTTGGACAGGGTAAAATACTGCTCAATGCTAGGCTTATACCAGCCTGGGACACATATTCTGAGAGCTCTATGATGTCTTTCTTCATATAGTCTAGGGAGGTGCATCTCAGGTCATTTACATCCACATGGACTAGGGCTTAGTCATACTGCTACTTGTGGTCCAATTACATTAGTGTGTGCATAATGTGTCCGACCCTAGTCCCTGATAAACAACTGACCATGATTTCTCCTTACTCAGTCTGGTGAGAGGGACATCAAAGTACATCTCATGATGGAATCTCCAATGACCAGAATTTTGGATTGTGTGGTGACTTGCCTTATAGACTTAGAAGTTAAGGCTCCATGAGATGTAGGTGTATGTGTTGCTGTGGGTGTTGTTTTGAAAGAGTGCATTCGGGGTTGCTGATGATATTTGTTATATATACTTCATCTAGGAGGTCTTTCAAGGTTTAGGAAGGTTACATTAAAGTGCCTCAGCATATGTGGATCTATATGCCTGCTTTAAATTGTGTATGATGGGTAAAGTGTATATACTACTGACAACATTATTGACATTAGGAGTACTTTTATGCGAGATCCTTGCCTCCAGTGACATTGAGTAAACACATCTCTCACATATCATATCAGTTTGTTTGAGAATTAACTGGTTGTCAGTAAACCTGAGGTAATTTCTGCATTGTCTCAAGATGCCTACATCCACCAAGCTGGTAATGGAGATAGTGGGAAAGTTAATATCCATGGCAACAGACTCTTTTTTTATGGATTAGACAGGTGGAGTGAGAATATAAAGCACTGTCAGGAGTATCCAGTTTGCAGCTCTGGGGACAGTGCTTGTCACTGCAGACTAGGTGTCCTGTGTGCAACTAGGTATTGGTGAAATTTCAATTATGACTTTTCAGGAAAAATGTCATTCAAGATGTCTGTGTCTCTACAGGGCACTGCCAGACACTTGAGGTGAAACAAATAAGTAGACCCTGAAAACTTAAGGATGAAGTATTTAGGCAGATATTCTGAAGTTAGAACCAAATTCAACAGTACTTACTGAAAACAAAGAATTAGCTTGTCAAGAATGATGAAAACAGGGTAGTTGCATGGATGGCTACTGCCTGGCTACTACTAGCACTGGTCTCACCACAGCTTCACTCTGCTGGGATATAATGCTCCTTTGCGTCTTCTCTCTCCAGAAGCAAAGCAATAGCACCAATCTCCAGATGAGAAGCAGGCCACAGCCTGTTTGGTGATCCACAGTCTTGTCACAGATGATGCCAGGATCAGTAGGTTTGTTGTAGCCTTTTCCTGGTACATGCCTTGAACAACAACTAGACCAGTCAGGCACAGACCCTCACTGCCCAACCAGAAACAGTCAAGAATCTATGCATTTGGCTCCTTCTCTCACCAAGAGCAGAAAACAAGCACAGATTCCAAGTTGTCACCTACGAAGCAGATATTAGGCTTTTCAATGATCAACCGTCTCCAGGAAATAATGTCCCTATGCTCCTTCTCTCAACAGGAGAAAACAGAAGCACTAATCCCAAGATGACTACTGAGAGGCAGAATGTGGACTCTCCAATAATTGGTGGTCTTAAATAGATGTTGCAGATTTTATGAAAGATAGTAAGACTATTGTGCACATGTGTATATTTCTTGGATTGCATTAAATACTGCCACTGTCCATATGGGACAGGTGCAACACACCATGACAGAATCATCAGTCACACATGTAATGTTCTGGAGATGGCTTGAAGAGGCACATGGAAGGACTCTGCTTCATGATGTGTGTGCACATATTTGACATGAATACACCCCCCTTTTTTAATTTCTCCAAAGCTTTTGTGTTTCTAATAGCATGATGGGAATGGACCCCATTCCTAAGTCAAAGTACGATTAAAGTTCATGAAATTAGTATTATTTCACTCTTTGAAGTCAGCCAAAAGTGCTCTTCACAGCACCAACAATGTGCCCAGTAATGACTCCTTCTGCAATTCATATGGAGTTACATGTATTAGTAGCATATCTAAATATGATTGTAGAGTCAGTAGGAAGGATGCCATGTGGCCAGAGAAAGGAGGATGGTGGATGCATGGAGCTATGTGAAAGGTTCTCCTATGTTGTTGTGAAATGAGGAACAACTCCAAAGAGCTTACAATGACCATAATGTACCACCAACCACATACTCACAGCAGTAGACTGGGCCTGATTTGAACATTACATCTGTGTATGTGTAGAAGATGAATGCCATGCAATGCAACAGTAGCAACACCACATATGTCTGGCTTTAACACAGTCACTTTGCACTTCATGGAGTACAATAGCATCACTGTATGCTGAGAAGAACATGTTGGGAGGAGTGTCTGATATGGATGCAGAGTCACATGTCTGTGTTAAGTTTGTCTCAAAAGTAATACACATTCAAGTTGCCTGTTGCCAGATAAAATCCCCTATATATGCAGGCAAAGTGCCTTCTGTGTGGAGGCGTTCGTGAAAATTTACTGCTAATCATTAGCGGACCGGAGTTCCTCTGTGACAACCCCTAACTGGGAAAAGCCGAAAGACAAACAACAACAACATATGCAGGCAAAATAGCTTAAATGCAGTAGTTAATGTTACTGCCACAGTTCAGGTTTGATTCAAATGCTGTCAGAGTGCATGTTATACAGAATGACATCATCGGTTATGTTATAAGATGATGTTTGGAAGAGGATCTGACATGTCTGTGGACTTGCATGTCATTCTAAAATTACCACCATACTGACTGTTGAGGGCACACACACAGTTGTACACAGTGAGAAAAGAAATCCTACCTATTTACAGAGCACAGTACTTAACACTATTGCCACAGCAAATGTCTGGATTTTAGTGTCCACCAACACTTTCTAGCTGATGACATCAGCAGTGTCTGATGAGAAGAAGATGGTAGTAGGAGTATCTCACATGCTGGTCTAAAATGGTCTTTTGAATGTCAACCATGTAAACACAGATCAGTTGACCACATACACAGTCACAGCCCTTAAAGCTAAACAACACACCTGATACACTTGTAATATGTGACTCTATCGTCAGGCACACTGACGTCCCGCTCACCAGGCTGAACAAGAAGAAGGTCACGGTGAGCTGCCTGTCGGGCGCTAGGATCCGCCACATAACACAAGCACTCAGGTCACTCCAAGGCAAGTACAAATATGACTCTGTCATTGTCCATGCTGGTGTGAATGACCTGAGATGTACCTCCCTGGACTACATGAAAAGAGACATAGAGGAGTTCTCTGAGCATGTAGCCCAGGCTGGTATGACCCTGACCTTGAGTAGCATCTTACCCTCACCAAGAATGATGCCACAATATGAAGACAAGATGATCAATTTCAACAATTGGCTTAAGTATTGGTGTCATTCAAAGGGGATCCAATGCCTGTCAGCCTGGGATGACATGCTTGATAAGTCACGAAGCTTCGCTAGTGATGGCTTGCACCTGTCACCCCTGGACTTTCTGATATGGGCAAAGGCACTTGCTTCCCCCATAGTGCCTTTTTTAGGCAAGGCGCAAAAGACAAACCCACCTCCATAGGTATCACAAGGGATAAGAAACTAAGAGTAATGCTACTCAACGCCAGAAGTCTAAACCTCAATATGCACACACTCGAAACTCTCCTTAGCATGGAGAACATCGATATCTGTGCAGTAACAGAAACCTGGTTCAAGGCTCCTGACAGCACCCCAGCACTACCAGATTATACCTCATACCATGCTTTTTGGCCCCAAAACTTGGACCGAACCACAAAAGGAGGGGGGAGTATCAATATTCGTCAAAGATACCCACACCTCCAGGTTGGTGGCACAGCACAAAGCATCAGAGACTATCCATGTGCAACTAACAGTGGGTAAAACTGCCTTCCAGTTTATAGCCTGCTACAGACCACCCTCCCAAACCCAGGAACCCCACTCGGCCTTCCTGAGAACACTGGAAAATATGAAGGTCTCTCCAAACACCATTATATTGGGCGACTTCAACTACCCAAACATAGACTGGGAGCATTACTCTAGCTCCAACACCCTAGCCCAAAGGTTCCTAGAATTTATAAACTCAAATGCTATGGAACAACCTGTTACCACTCCCACAAGAGGGGAAAACATACTGGACCTGATCATCACCAACATGGGAATCTATGCTCTAGACCAGAATTGTATCCCTCACTGGTAAGATCAGACCATAAACTAATCTCACTGGATATTCACATCCCAACCCCACCCCCTGCCCAGAAAACCACAGTGAAAAACTTCTCTAAAGCAAATTTCACACTCCTCAAAACCGAGGTGGAATCCTTCAAAGCCCCCGAGCCTGTGGAAAATACAGCCCAGACCGCAGATACCTTTATAAACGCATTCTATGAACACCTTCAGGAATGCATGGATCATGCAATCCCAAATAAAACCAAGACCCAATCCTCCAAAGGCAGACATCCTGTCTGGTGGACTCCATTCATAAACAAACTATACAATAGAAGGAGGAAGCTACTACATGATAGAGCAAAATCCCAAAAAGGGAAGGCATCTCTGATCAGTATTAGCAAAAAACTATGGGCACTCATAAAATCATCTAAGGCCAGCTTAGAGAGAAAAATTGCACAGGACACTAAGGATAATCACAAGGCTTTCTTTAGTTATGTTAGGAACCTGGGTGGGAATTCCCAGATATGCTCAGAATTAGTCCAAAATGACAAAAAATACATCGAACCCACAGACATTGCCAACATCCTAGCTGACAGGTTCAGCGCAAACTCTCCCCCCACCAAAAGGGCAAATATCTATCCCAGCAGAGTGCTGCCCCCCTGACATCTCAGATGCTCAGGTAAGAGCCGCCCTCTCCAAAGCAAAAAACACAGCATCAATGGGACCAGATGGTGTCCCGGGCTGCATCCTACATGAACTCCAAGAAGAGCTAAACCCAAACATAAAACTACTGTTCAATCTCAGCCTTACTACAGGATATGTACCCAAAGAGTGGCGTACAGCAACAGTGGTCCCTCTCCACAAAGGTGGTGCCTCAACGGATCCTGGAAACTATCGCCCCATTAGCCTGACTAGCTTGGTCTGCAAGGCTATCCACAAAGGTGATGCCTCAACGGATCCTGGAAACTATCGCCCCATAAGCCTGACTAGCTTGGTCTGCAAGGCTATGGAAGGATCATCATGGACCTCATAAATAAAGATATTGGGGACCTACAGACACTGGATCCTACCCAGTTCAGCTTTGTTAAGGGCAGATTCTGCCTCTTAAACCTGGTTGATTTCTTTGAAACAGTCACCAAGGCCATTGATGAGGGGAAAGTGGTCTACACAGCCTACCTGGACCTCGCAAAAGCCTTCGATACAATACCCCACTCGGGCATTATAGATAAGCTCACCAGCTTAAATATAAACCCCTATGTCACTAGATGGGTTGCAAACTGGCTCAAGGACAGAACCCACATGGTTAGAATTGCTGGAGCCATGTCAGACTCCAAACCAGTTACAAGTGGCATCCCACAAGGCTCAGTCCTGGGACCTCTCTTGTTTGGTATATATTTCTCGGAGGTTCAGACCAACATGGAAGGACTGTGGCTGACCAAGTTTGCAGATGACTGCAAACTGGGCGCCATAATTGACTCTCCAGCTGACACAAGCATCCTCCAAAAGGGCCTCATAGAAACAGACAACTGGTGCCAGAGCCATGGCCTCAAGCTAAACGCCAAAAAGTGTATAGTCATCCCCTTTGGCAAAAACAAAGTGCCCACAAATTACCACATAGGTGGTAATCCATTAAGTACAGAAGAAGTAATTAGGGACCTGGGGACCCAAGTTGATAGCAATCTCTCATTTGACAACCACATGGCCAAAGTTGTTAGAAAAACATTTTATATAGCCCACCTAATCATGAAGGGATTCACATCTAGACCAGGGGAGGTCATCGTGC
This sequence comes from Protopterus annectens, assembly GCF_019279795.1. Classification (NCBI taxonomy): domain Eukaryota; kingdom Metazoa; phylum Chordata; order Ceratodontiformes; family Protopteridae; genus Protopterus; species Protopterus annectens. Next base: position 592,740,739 of record NC_056729.1, read on the forward strand.
CTCTTTACTCATCCCTCATCAGGCCCATAATTGAGTACAATGCCCCTTTTGGGATGTACCTTACCAGACACCTGCAGCAACTGGAAAGACCCCAAAAGTACCTCACCAAGAGGATCAAAGGGCTCAAACAGATGCCATATGCTGCCCGGTTAAAGAAACTCCAGCTCTACTCAGTGGCATACCGCCTGCTCAGAGGCAATCTGTTCCTGATGTATAAAGCCATGTTTAACCCGGAATTAATGGACATGCTGCACCTCAGAAAATCCAAATCCCATCGAGCTATGCGCTTGAGAGACTTGAACCTCAGCAATGAAATAAATAGGACATGCTGGAGGCTCGGATTCATAACCCAGAGGCTCCCTTCACTCTAGAATAAAATCCCAGTCCAGGTTAGGCAGAGTCCCTCATTGACTCTCTTCAAGAGGAATCTTGATGAGTGGATGGGAGATCATAGGTTTACCCCGGGTATCACTTCTGTGTCACTGTTAGACAGAGGCACAGTATACTAACCACAAAAAAGGGCATAGCAAAATTAATTTAAAATGGGTGGCGAAAGCCAAACACACTCTGGCTAGGCTTATAAATGCCCTAGGGCAGATAGCCTCGTATGAACCTATGAACCAATGAACATTGAGATTAGATTCCCTACCTATGCCCTCTAGCAAGCTCAGTACTTAACACAAGTGTCACAGCACAGCTCTTGACTTTTCTAATGCTGCTGGACAATTTATAGTGGATGACATCATCACTGGATGTTTGACAGAAGATGTTGGGAGGCCTGTATGAAATGTAGTAGAGAGAGAAGAGAGCAAACGCTTATGGAAAACCCAAGAAATGCTACAAATATGTTTTCAAAGAATGGTGCTTTCCTCCTTGGCTACTGCTGTTAAAATTCTTGTTAAGACGCTTCTCCTTGTTTCTTCTTTAAAAGAACTTTTATTAAAATGACTTAAAACAAAAAAACAAAATAAAAGCTACAACCTAACCAAATTCTTGTTAAGATGCTTCTCCTTGTTTTTTCTTTAAAAGAACTTTTATTAAAATTATGTAAAACAAAAAACAAAATAAAAGCTACAACCTAACCATTTGAAAGTTAACGACGTAACGCAAAAAAGAGAGATGAGCACTTTTGGTTTATCAGCCTTCTTCAGATCTGCTTAACATTTGCAGATACTTCTATTTATATTCATGCTGCTGACTTAGAGTCATCCCCCACAACCAATGGGAGTCTCTATGCTAATTCTTGTTGTACTTGTAATCCAATCCGATGTTCTGGTTCTTATTTCTTGGAAGCCAATCACATTCTTCCATGCAAATAAGTTTTAATAAATCTACCAATATTTATTCATTCCTTTCTCTCACTTAATTTGCTATTCTTTTTCTTCTGCTCCAATGGCTTGTGTGTATCCTGTTGCAAGATGCAGGCTCCACCTTTTTATGTCATGTTCTTATTTGCCTTTTATAAAAACTAAACACTCTCCCTGCATAGCATTTTTCATGTATTTCGCCTCTATATTGGAGGCATCTATCTGCCTATAACAGAGCTACAACCTCTTCTCTTTCACAAGTTGTCTTCATTAGGTAAACCACAAGTACAGTGGCTTTCTCCTTTGTTTTAAAACATAGGATCAAACACTTTCTTGTAAATGCTCTTACTTCCATGTCATCAGGTCTCTTTCAAACTGATAGCGCTTACTTAACTACATAAATGCACTTGCTAACTCACATCATAAATCACAAACTTTTTTTATTTTGTGTCTTGCTTCTTAATATCAAGTCTCTTTCTGACTAAGAGCACTTGCTTATATTCAAAGATGTACTGCTGATTCCTGTTATTCTATCTGAGTTTTACTTTGTGCAGAGCTCTTTACTCAGTTTTATTAAGAAGCTATCCTAATTGTTTTTTAATGTTATGTAATCCATTGGTTGGCAAATTACACTTCTTCTCCCATACTAATTCCAAACTCTCTACTAATTCAATGCCTTTTCTTCATTTGCTGACAAATTTCCACTAACAAATGTCTTTGATCTCCGTAAACATCATTTCTCCTTTCTAATTGATGTAAATAATGGATGAACAACACTCTTTCTATTCCTTTATCGCTCTAAGTTTCAATATTTTCCAGACTTCTACGTGCACAATCAACTTGATTTAAATTTGTTTATAGTTTGGGGTTTACTCTCCTTCCATCATGATGTTCAAACCAGTGCTAGAACCCTGAACCCTTTGTTTAAGGGTCTAATGCTCTACCAACTGAGCTATGTTGGTAGATACATAGTTCCACTTCCTCTTAGTTTTCTTTTCTTTCTAAACAAGCTTGAGGAGGACTGTAACATATAGGCCAAAAACATATAATAAGCAAACTACACTCTTTTTATTTCTTTTGATGCTCTTGGTTTCAATGTTTTCCAAACTTCTTCTTGCACAGTAAACTTAAATTCAACTGTTTCATTTATGGTTAGAAATTTCTTCTCCTTTCACCATGGTGCCCAGACTGGGAATCGAGCCCTGGACTCTCTGAATAAGGGTCTGATGCTCAACCAACTGAGCTACATTGGCAGATGTATAGTTTGTTTCCCTCGTAGTTTACTTTCTTTTAAAACAGGTTTAAGCGGGACTATAGCATTTAGTCGAGGGAATTGGTTGGATCGTAAATTAATTATCCATTGCAACTCAATTTTTTCTGTTCTATTCACTATATCGCCTCCTCTTTCCATAGGCTTAATCTGTGCCATAACCATAAATCTAAAGTTATGCTCTGGATTTTCTTTAATATGTACATAAAGAGCATTAGCCTCTATTTTATTATGAATGTCCCGTATATGTTTTAATGCTCGTTCTTTGAATTTTCTGTTAGTCTTACCTATATAGAATGCTTTACATACCATGCAACTTGCTACATAGATCACATTCTCACTGTTACAAGTTGCTCTTTCTTGAAAGATGCAAACCTTATTTGTCATTGGATGCTGAAACCTATCTGTGCTCATAATGTACTGACATGCTTTGCATTTTCCACATTTAAATGTTCCTGTTGGCATAGATACATTATTTGCCTCTTGCCTATCTATGTCACATAGGAGCCTCTTTAAGTTCTTATTTTTATAAGTATAACTAGGATGTTCTCCTACTATGCCTTTTATCTTCTGGTCCATTGTTAGTATAGGCCAGTATTTCTTAATAGTTTCTCTTATAATAACATTATCTGTACTGTACATCAAAGAACATCTTGCTATTTCCTTTCTTCTGTTCAGCTCCTTTTCTTTGTTCTCTTTATCAATTTTAGCTGAATAGTATGGTATCCCTTTCTTCCTTTGGATATCTCTAAGCTTGTCTTCATCCATTTTTTCTTCCTTATATCCTCTCGTTGTAAAGTTGTTCATTAATCCTTGTATTTCTTCTCGAAATATATTATCATTGGTACACAATCTGGAGACCCTTTGCACCTGGTTGTCCTTAATATTTTTAAAAATGTGGCCTGGATGCATGCTAGATCTATGTAAAAGATGTTTTTTCCAAGTTGTTTTTTTATACAGGGCTGTTTCCAATCCTTTGACCTCATCCATAATAATGTTAACATCCAGAAATTCTATTTTCTTCCATGACATTTTGTTGTTGTTAGAAATTGAATGAATTGCTGCAACAAACTTTCATGCCCTCTCCATATAAGAAGAATGTTCATATAGTGTCATCAACAAAGCGTCCATAAAATTGTATATGTTGTTGCCAGATATTATTTTCATCTTTGCTCCACTGGCATTCCCATTGAGCTAATACTATATTTGCATAACTATTGGCACATGGAGTGCCCATGGCTACTCCCCATTTCTGCCAATAGACTTCATGCTCATATAGAAATACATTGTTTTGTAATATAATTTCTAGTAGCCCACATATCCTTTCCACATCCTTATTCAGTTGGTTAGCTAGTATAAAGTTTCTGACTGCTTCTATACCATATCCATTGGGTATGCTAGTAAATAAGCTATTCACATCAATTGTTGCCAATACCATATGCCTATAATTGTCACACTTGTGAGCTTCAGCATACAATTTCTCTAATAATTGCGCTGTATCTTTTAACACTGTAGGTGCTTTCTCTAACAGATTTTAAGCTCATCTTCTATGTAAATGGAAAGAGGCTCCATGATCCACCCTCTTCCTGAAACTATAGGTCTTAATGGCGGATCATTTAAATTCTTGTGTACCTTCGGTATGCCTTTTATTTTTGGTATAAGTGTATGTAATGTTTCAAAAAATGCATACAAGTCTACATCTATTATTCTACACATTAATTTTTCATACAGATCTTCTTTGACTTCCTTTACCAATCTTTCTATTTGTTTAATACCTTAGTATATGTAGTTTTATCTCTAACAAGCTCCTTCATCTTGTTGTCATATTGTTCCTTTTTCATGATGACCAATGCACCTCCTTTGCCAGCTGGTTTTATCACTATTTCTTTGTTAAGTTGCAGTTCTTTCAATGCCTTGTGCTCTCTATAGTTCAAATTGTGGAATTGTTTTCCTTTTCCTTCATCTTTGTGTTGTGCTATTTCATTCTCACAAAGTTTGATGAATGTTTCCACCTGAGGATGATTTATAGGCACAAACATACTTGGCCTCTTATAGGTTTGTTTAAATCATCTAAACCCATACTTTGTGTATTTTTGGTGCCATATATGTATTTTAACGTTACATTTCTTCCAAATGTTTTTAAATTTATTACCACCTCACTAAGCTGAGACCTAATGGAGGGTATAAAGGTCAAGCCTCTTTGCAGAAGTTGGTTTTGTTCCTCACTCAGTACATAGTCTGAAATATTTATTACCAATGACTCGGTATCTTCTTTTCTACTTCTTGTTTGCCTCTCCTCTAGGTTGCCTTTCTCTTTTTCCTTTCCCTGCTTAGGGATCTTGGGGGTCTGTTGTTCTGTTGATGTATAAAAAAAGGGAGTTGTTGAAAAATTGGTGCATATTTTTCTCCCTTTTTAGGTACCGCTCCTAGCTTACTACTTTCTTTATGATTTTCTTTATTAACTATCTCAAATGTTCTTGATCCCTCCTTCTCTGTTGTAAATACAACTTCTAATTCTTCCATGTCCTCAGTGACTATACTGCCATTCGTTACTACTCCTTCCTCTTTATTATCACTCCTCTGTCTTGGTGGGGCATGGATTTCTGCTTGCACATGTTGTTTTCTAGATGTTACATCCAATAAGGACATTTTTCTTCCATTTTCTTTTGTATCGCTAGTTTTAGGTTAATCTTGATTCCTTGCTGTTCTTGGCCATTCAAAGAGCTGGCCCGCCTTAAAGTCATCACAATCTCTTCTTAGTTTGTTAATTTTTATCATTTTTAACTTACTGTCATAAATGTTCAATTTGTCTTGGAGGTTCTCCAACCTCATAAGATTTTCTTCAGAGAGATCTAGTTGTTCCATCTCACTCTGCTTTATTTGTATAAGTTCTGAGATTTCATTTTCCTGTGGCTTAAAGAAATCTATAAGTAGTCTAATATAATTAAAACTGGTTTCTATGTTGATCTGTTGCCATTGTGCTAAGAGCTCCGGATAAGTGTTTCCATAACTTGGCATACATCTGACCCTTAGTCCTCTAGTTATCAGGTTATGGTGTAGGCATGCTTCCATGTGGAAATGCTGCCATTGCAATCTCTTTAACTTATATGCTGCATTTTCCACTTCTTTGTATAAGTTCCCGAAAGTACTATTTGTTCTAATATTCACTGTCCTCGTTCCTTCTGTGATATTAATATCAATCAACGGATTGCAGTTGTTTATATGTAAGGTGGCTGCTTTCTTTTTCATATCCATCTGATTTGCTTTTTGTTCACTTTCCATATTTACGGAGATCAAAGACATTTGTTAGCAGAAATTTGTCAGCAAATGAAGAAAAGGCATTGAATTAGCAGAGAGTTTGGAATTAGTATGGGAGAAAAAGGAGAAGAAGTGTAATTTGCCAACCAATGGATTACATAACATTAAAAAACAATTAGGATAGCTTCTTAATAAGACTGAGTAAAGAGCTCTGCACAAAGTAAAACTCAGATAGAATAACAGGAATCAGCAGTACATCTTTGAATATAAGCAAGTGCTCTTAGTCAGAAAGAGACTTGATATTAAGAAGCAAGACACAAAATAAAAAAAGTTTGTGATTTATGATGTGAGTTAGCAAGTGCATTTATGTATTTAAGTAAGCGCTATCAGTTTGAAAGAGACCTGATGACATGGAAGTAAGAGCATTTACAAGAAAGTGTTTGATCCTATGTTTTAAAACAAAGGAGAAAGCCACTGTACTTGTGGTTTACCTAATGAAGACAACTCGTGAAAGGGAAGAGGTTGTAGCTCTGTTATAGGCAGACAGATGCCTCCGATATAGAGGTGAAATACATGAAAAATGCTATGCAGGGAGAGTGTTTAGTTTTTACAAAAGGCAAATAAGAACATGACATAAAAAGGTGGAGCCTGCATCTTGCAACAGGATACACACAAGCCATTGGAGCAGAAGAAAGAGAATAGCAAATTAGGTGAGAGAAAGGAATGAATAAGCATTGGTAGATTTATTAAAACTTATTTGCATGGAAGAATGTGATTGGCTTCCAAGAAATAAGAACCAGAACATCGGATTGGATTACAAGTACACCAAGAATTAGCATAGAGACTCCCGTTGGTTGTGGGGGATGACTCTAAGTCAGCAGCATGAATATAAATAGAAGTAGCTGCAAATGTTAAGCATATCTGAAGAAGGTTGATAAACCGAAAGCGCTCATCTCTCTTTTTTGCGTTACATCGCTAACTTTCAAATGGTTAGGTTATAGCTTTTATTTTGTTTTTTGTTTTAAATCATTTTAATAAAAGTTCTTTTAAAGAAGAAACAAGGAGAAACATCTTAACAAGAATTTTAACAGCAGTAGCCAAGGAGGAAAGCACCATTCTTTGAAAACATGTATGAAATGTATGTGTAGGCATGTACAACTGTCAAAATATTTGCACTCTGTGGGACTGAACTGCTGACAGTAAAATGCACAGCTATCTTCTACTGACTGTCCAGACAAATCCCAGTGGACCACAGGGAGATTAGAACTCTTATTTAAGTAAATCAGCTAAATAACTCAATACTTAACACAAGTACTATAGCACAAGTCTGACTTTATAATGATGCTGGATGATTTATAGTGGATGACATCATCTCTGGATGTTTAAGAGAAGATTTTGGCAGGGCTGTATGAAATGGAAGTGTAGGCATGCATGAGTGTCAAAATATTTACACTCCATCAGCCTGTATTGCTGACAGTAGTATACATAGTTGCAGTCTTCTGACTGCATACACACACACACACACACACACACACACACACACACACACACACACACACACACACACACACACACACACACACACACACACACCAGCTGACCACAATGATATTACAACCCCTGCCTAACTAAATACACCAGCTAGAGAACTCAGTACTTAACACAAGCATTAAAGCACAAATCTGACTTTTATAGTGCTACTGGACAATTTACAGTGGAAAACATCATCTTTACATGTTTCAGCAACAATGTTGGGAGTCCTGTATGAAATGTATGGCCAGTCATGTATGACTTTGAATATATTAGTTCTGCATGGGACCAGATTGATGATGGTAGGATGCAGACTGATGTTCCTCTGACTATCCACACATACTTACACATACAGAGACACACACATAATGTGACTGTTGTGGTTTTCTAACACACATGTAAGTATTTTGTTACCATCTGCAAAAAGTATTTAATGACTGCAACACCCTGAAGTATGCATTTGCCTTGTCATGGTGGTATTTATAGAAGATGCCATAACCATTATATGATCTGGTTAACATATCCTGTTATGAGTGGTGTCCAAAGTGTGGATGTACTAGTTCCTGTTGCCTTTCCAATGTACAGGTATACATTAAGAGGCAGCTTATCAAACTGATGTAAATGGCTATCAGGAATGCATGTGGCAGAAATGAGACATATGCAGTCCTTTACCAGTATGTTTTGTACATTGCACACATAAATTGTCAGATACAGATACACACATTTTCTGTGATCATATTTGTGTTTGTATTTATGAAGAATCGCTACCCACATTAATACAAGTTTAAGTGTCTGAATGTGTATTGTCATATTAAAGGTGTACATGGTATATAACAAAGCATATTTTGTGTTTATTTCTGTAGTGTAGTTGATATTTGGGAACAAGTACTGAGATACCAAGTTTTAAGTGCATGGGTGCAGGTGACACATGACTGAGTATAAATATGTGTTCAGTCATTAAAAAGTGCTTTCCCTGTGGATGTGTTTTTGTATGGACTTAAATGGGATGAAGACTTACTGGGCAGTAAATATAAGTAATACATACGAATAAGCACTATCCATAGCACAGGTGGGTTGAGCAAATTGTGTCAAAGTGTTTGTGTATACAAGATACACATTTAAGGACTCTACTTGAACTTGAGAAGTACTTATCCATTCCGACTATGGTGGACACAGCAAACAGATACTATGGTGTTCATAACTATTGGATATTGTATGCGTTGTGTCATAAATTGCATAACCTTAAAAAAGTATGCATACTGCTTTCCCTGTTTGGGTGTAGTTAAGCTATGAGTAAACACGGGTCTCTGTTTCATTCAGAAATTTATGACTTGTATCAGTTTGTTTTCTTCTCTGCAGACACACTAAGTGGAGAGGTGTGCCACTCAGCACTTTGGACATTACTGACTAGAAAAAACACACTTGCTGTCTGGCTGACTCTGTGGCAGCAGGTGCAAGAGCATCAATTTCTTATTTTGAACCCAGATGATACAGGGTTTAAATTCAGCTCTAATATTTTTAGTTATGTACTCATACATGTGATTATTTGAAATATGAGAAGAAATGGCTACAGAGAAGTACTGTATAAAAACAAACAGTACTCATGTGACTTATATGAACAGTACACATAGGGAGTTACATATTGATGCAGTCATCAGCCTAAATAAATAGATTTTTATATGAAATTATTAATGGGAGTGCCATTATGCTACTTCAACTGTGTGTTTCCTTCATGCAGCAGGTTTAAGCAGTATTGCGCAGAGGCAACTGCATCATGCCATAGGATGTGAAGAGCCATTCACTGTTGCTCAGCATTGGTACACGATATAAAACTCCACACAACTAAAGAGGACAAAAAGTGAAGGCTTCATTGGAAATTTCTTATTTTTGTGTGTAGTGTGTGATTCTATTTTTTGACCAGATTAAAATTGTGAAACTGTAGTACATAGGAAAGTGGTGAAATGGGGGGGGGGCAGGGGAAGAACAAAAGGAAAGCAATATAGGAATGTGCAGGAGGGAGGTAGGAAAGAACCATAGCTATCCACTTCTTCAAGAGGGTAAAATGAATATGTATAGAATATTGGCTGAATTTTGACTGTCACCTCAAAAAAAAAATGGGTGACAACATCACATTCATGTTGCACAGTCAATTGGACTGAATCAAGTATGTTGAAAAGACATGTGCAGAGTGAAGAGCTATGTATGGGACATTTTTTTTTTTTTTTGTGGATACATTTCCCATTTTTGAGTTTTTATTTCTGTAAGATATGAATGTTGGGTAAGGGATGTAGGTATTTCAGGGTCAGGTAAGCAGGGTAGGTGAGGAAGCAGATGCAGACAAGCAAATAAAAACATGACGTGACAGGGATTGTGAGGGACATAACAGGTTGGGGGATACAATGACTGGGGATAGGGATACAATATCAGATGCCCATACCCATCATTTCTGGGGACAGTGAGAATCTATTCCTCCCCTCAGACTTGTCATCACTGTCCACCTTCTCAACTTGCTGTTGGAGCGCTTGACATTTTCACTTGCCCAGCATCCCAGCAAGTGTCTTCTACCTCCAGCTGAGGCATGCACCAGTGGTGTTTTTCACAACCCCACGCACCATACCTGGCATCTCCTGGTGGGAGACAAAATCACCACCTCCATTAATACTCCCAGAGGGTACCACTGCACCAGCTGCCAGGGTAATGCTACTTGATGTGGAGGGCCCAGTTAGTGCAGGAGCTGCAGAGGTAATACTCTGCCAGGTTGGGTCCCAGATATGTAAGGTGTTGGTGCAGCAGCTCTGTTGGAGTGGGGGCAGGCTGAGCCACACTGGTTAGTCTACCTCCTTGTGCTGTAAACAATTTTGTGAGTTGGCATAAATTGATTACATCAGAACATTGTGACCACACATATAAAAATAAAAAGAGAAATAAGGGGTGGGGTAAGAGAAAAAAATATATAATTAGTACCATCATGTGTGACATACAATAAATTACTGTGATATAAATAAAATAATTTTACTTTTACTTAAACTCTACTTTTTAACAACTACTACAAACTATGACTAATAATTGTTCCAAGTAATCCATACAATATGCATATATTGCAGACAAACTATGACTGATGATTGTTCCAAGTACTCCATACAATATGCATATATTGCAGATATGCTTGATCAAATAATACAGATTAAGTTAACAGCATGGCATGTATGCGAGTTTTATTGAAAGTATTAAATTATTGCACTATATATTTGTTACTGGGGAGATCTGAACCCACAACATCTGAATACACTATTACAATTGGCTTCTACAGTTGGCCTGAACTACAGACTGAAGCATGCATGTGTGATTTTATGGTTCAGATATGCATGCTTAATTTAATTATGTATTCAAGAGCAATATTTTACCTAAAATAATGTTATTCTTTTGTGCTGCATACATACCCCTTGCTTCTCTTAGTCTTTCCAAATGCTTGGCATGGGCATCTTTGTTCACTGCTGTCTCCTGGCTGGCTGTAAGATAAAAAGGGTAGAAAAAGAGAAGAGCATTATGCATACCAGTCTTGTCTATATCCAGCTTTTTTTCTAATTTTCAGTATTATTATCTGTATGCTTACACAACTGTGGTACGCCACCAGTTCTAAACTCATCTAGCCACTGGTTGGGTTGTTCCTGCTTGCACCTTTTCAGGTCACTATAGTGGTACCTGGTTTGCTCTCCAGCACTTGTAATGCCAGTTGTGCTGCAGACAGCCTTGGACAAACTATTCTAAGCCTCTGATTTGTACTGAGACTTGGTATAACCCCCCTGCAGTAGCCTACAGCTGTGGTGCTTCATGAGGAGTGCAATGGAAATTCTGGACTCCTCTACACCCCACCTTTGAGCCCTCTATTGGGCACCTTCATTTTCTAGCTCCTGCCATGTCCACACAGGTCCAACAGCAACAGATAGAGTGTTTTACTACCAGTTGGGCACCTTCCCTTCTTCTACCAGACAAGTCCAACCAGGGAAAACAACAATACTTAAGATTTCTGGCCAATGCATGTTATTACATTTTCTACTAGTGTGCAAATCCAAACAACCATCCCTGCTGCTTTTGTGCCATGTTAAGGGGAGACAAGATCCTAGTTTATACATTCATGTGTGTGTGACTGTCATTGAAGTATGAAGGCCAGAAAAGAAAATTATAAATACAGAATCATAATTATCAGTATACCCTCACTCACATATATAATTCATATGAACTCCAGTGCCATATATAATTATTTTTACTTATAATTATGTTTACATTGTTCTTTTTTTTTAAACTGAGGAGACAAACATTGATAAAATTGGGGGTGTGCTAGACTAGAACCCTGGTTCACCTAGATTGTAAGCATTAACTTACAGCATTTACCACAGGGAAGGATAGGCTACAGAGGTATTTTTTATATCCAAAAAGAAAAAGAAAACTGGAAACACTCTAAAACAACAAATGTTTAATCCAAGTACACAACGCTGCTTAGCTGGTTTGCGTGATGGTGAGTAAAAGATGCAATAATATATCTTTTTTGAAATTGACAAGTGTCTGGACCTTCATGTGTTGTGGAAGCTTGCTGACAGCTGCGTAATGCCGCTAAGCAGTTTTGTATGATAGAAGCTGTAACAATATATCTTTTATGAAATTGACAATGTCTGCTTGTTGTCAGGACTGTTAGACCATGTTTGCAGGAAAGTAAGCAACACACAAACATAACAGGCAAAGCTAAACATGCATTATTCTTGTAACACGTGTTTATTAGGTTTCAGAATTAAAAGATAAATGTGGGACTTGAACCATTATCTAAATGTACTAAATACTGTGCCCTTCATCATGTTTACCAGGTATGCTATACACAATTTGATTCACAGCTGCAATTTATGCATTCTTTAGCATGCAAGTAACTTTTCATTTAATGTACTTAATTGTTTCATTGTGTTTGGGCTAAGCAACACACCATGTAAATGCTAATAAAATAAAACAAATAAGATTACAAAACACATTATAGGGTTTTGGATTTGAACTGCCAGACTACTGAACCTGCAAAACACAATAAGGGTTTCTTAGCTCTCTTTGCCACAAAAACAACTTTGCAGCAAGAATGAAAATCATTGTACATATAAGCAAGTCTCATTTCCAGTGCAGTATTATAAAGACATATACACTTGTACACTCTCAATTGTTTGTACATGTTTTGCTTAAATATTTAATGCAATGAATGATCACACACCCATTCACAAGTACTGTTTGCAGCAGTACAGCTCTGTCTTTTCTGTATATTGTGTTCATTCTTCTCTTGTCTGTGCTGTACTCTCTGCATGAAGTCTATAGGGCATTGTGTATCATTGTTCTTAAAAGTGTATGACAGTATTACATGACACTAAAATACAATTTTCATTAAAGGAATGAGAGTTTGGCTATTAGTAGACAAGAACTGAGAAATGTGTGCTGTTCACTTCCATTTCAAATCTTGCTACAATTACTTCTATACTTTGTAAATGTATCCTGGCTGACACAGCCACTCCAGGTAGGGAGTCTGAATTGTTGCTGTGTATTCCTTCTCCCGCCCACTAATCATTCACAGTTGCAATCCATTAGCAACAAACACTGAGGTAATGCCTATACTATGCTGCACCTGCTACTCAAAGCCAGAAGTTTGTGATTCAGCAATTCTAATGAGTTCACACCTCATTTGCATCTTTGATATGCTCACAGGCCTGAATCTACACTTTAAAAAGCTAACCCATGTAGCTAGGGAACCTGAAGGTAAGGAGAGTTGTGTATGTGGAGAACACTGAAGAAGATGGCTTTTACTTTGGATTTATTGGCACAGATGGCTTCTGGTCTTGCTAAGGTATGACTGTACTTTTCAAGTGCATGCTAGATATGTTCATATGTTAATATTTCATATACATGCATTAGAAAATGGAACATTTATCTGTATGTAGGTTTTATAAGCTCACTGTTGGGATAAGCATTTTTTGCCAGGAATTTTACTTTCTCAGATAGATAGCCTTATTAACTTTCATCAGAAGTAGTATTGTTACAATTGGGTTATTTTACAATCTTTTATGTTATTTCAGTGAAATGTAATGTCCTATGTTGGCAATGACATAGGGTTATTAGTCTTCTAAGATGGACCATAATCACCTGTAGGGGAATGCTGGGTACTGGGAGAGGTGAATGGCAATCACATAAAATCAACTTTCTGTTTATAAATGTGTACACATTTTGTGAGAAATTTTTTGAAAGCATTTATACAAAATGATTAATGTGTTCTTCCTTGCTTGGTACAAACTATCATTTGACTTTGTTTTTTTTTGGGGGGGGGGCAAATACGATTTTGGTGTTGCCACAACAAAAATTGTGTACCAAGAGGTTTGCCCTTAAAATTGTGTAGTCATCCACTGTGGTAAATACTACATTACTCCATTGTAATTCCTTGTTTTATATCAAATATCAGTTTGTGTGTGAGTGTGATATGGTACTACCACATAACCTTAAATGTTAATACCTGAACTGCATGTCTCCAGTGGTTAATACTGAAAATATATACATTTATGTGTTGTCTTCTTCTCTATTTTATGTCACCTAGGAGTATGGCACACAAGTTTACCCACCCACATAAACCCCCTTTCAATGACTCAGAAAATAATGAAATTGCACAAGCATTTAGGTGCCATGGTGCCTTTCTGCTTGAGCAATAATGTGGGGATATGTCTGGCAGAATGCAAAGTTTGGACCAGATAGTCAATGACGTAAATGCCATAGGGGGCACAGTAGCACTTTTGAACAGGTGCTTCACAGGGCCACTGATATGATTTCAGCTGAAGTTGCTCATGAACAGCTGTCTATGGGGGGCTGGAGGGGGGGCTACTACAGGGTCACTACTGTCATGAAATCAATAGTTCCTGTCCACTGTCAGAGATCTAGAGAGATCAGTGGAAAGTGCACAACAACATGTGACTAATGTTGGTGCTGATGTTTCTGGGAGGACAAATATGTGTCGCAAGCCTGCAACAAACTCCCTTTAAATATCTGAAACATCAGATCCACTAACAGCTTCAAAAAATAATTGAAAAGCTACCTTTTAAACTTTAGCTCCTGTGCTTGTCAGGACTCTTCCTAATCCCCCCCCCCAATCCCTGTAATTTATATCTCACAAGATATAGAGAGAAGAAATATTTTAAAACGCATTTCTTTGAGATTGCTGTGATGCCATTCATTGCTTTACTGTACATTAATACTTGTAAATTGAAACATTTCTGTGCGATGTTGCCTAATTAGTCTCTAGAATGTAATGCAAACTATTTTTTCCAATGTGTTTTTACTCTAGACTTACTTAGGTAATTAATCTTCTTTTTTACTTATTTTAGTTTATTCTCCTTTCACTACAAACTGCTGTTTTAACTTTTTTACTCATTCCATGCTACTTTCAGTTTTCAAAGTGTATAGCCTTGCATTTCTGATGTAATTGTGGCTTTTTGTGATATGTTGGAACTTTTCTGATGTAACTGTAAATTTTATGTATTTTTTTTTTTGCATTATTTTTGGAGCTTTTCTCCTTGGGTGTCCACTGAAAATGGGCCTTTGGCTCAGTGGGACTAACCTGGTTAACAAATGACAAATAAATAAATGTGCCAGGAAGATGTTCCAGGTAAGTTTACATATGTCAGTTTATAAAATGTTCTTGTATAATAAATTATTGAAAGTAATACTTCATGTTTAATTTTTTGTGGAGGGGACCTATTGATAAACTGATATAGTTTACAACAAATTCTAGTTTACTACACCGGTACTTTGGGTGGGAGTGTCAGACAAGTTTCAGTTAAAAGTATTGTTAATGGACATATAGGCAAAACTTCTGTCCTCCAGAGTTAATAGAATTGTGGTGATTGTGTCCTTACCTTTTGCTTAACTTCTTCTAGGACCATCCTGCCTAGTAAGTGTGGAGTCATCTGCACATGGTAAGCCAAACATTTTATTTGATAATTGATGACCTTTTGTCAGAAATATGCATTTATCCATAAGTGTAAGATAGATGAGATAGGTGTCTTGTGTATGTGTGTGTGTGTGTGTGTGTGTGTGTGTGTGTGTGTGTGTGTGTGTGTGTGTGTGTGTGTGTGTGTGTGTGTGTGTGTGTGTGTGTGTATTGCTGGTCATCTATGATAGTGGCACCAGTGATAGTTTACCGTATATTAAATTGTAGTGTGGATATTAATTTCTTTCCTGTGTTTGTTGCTTATTATCACAAGTGATCCTGACAGTGGAAGTATAGGACTCTTACTGCCTGATGTCATAGTATCAGCAGTTTCTGATGATGGTGGTGGCCAAACAGCTGCACTGTTGAGGGGTTCAGAGGTTGAATCTGACACTGAGGTTGACATTCAGCCATCCCCTGTATGTTTATCAGACACAGTCAGTAGGCCTACGCTTACCTATTTGAGTGAGCCCTCAGATATTGGACAAGTGGAAGGTGAGGCACTTGATCAGGGTAGCATGGCTACTATGGCTTCAGTGCCAGTTGACTCTGGCCATAGCCAAAGGGTGGGCAAGGTGCTATGCAGGAGGGTTGTAAGGGGAGCTCAGTGGAGGCCTGCTGTGCACCCTCCACCTGATCCTGGTGTGTCTATGTCTGCCACTTGACATATGTTTAGTGCCATCATGGAGAAGCAGGAACATTCCAATATGGCCTCCAAAGACATACTTAGGGTTGTAGACATGGCAGAGGCTGACATGCGTGACAGCCTCTACCACATTGTTGATTCAGTGGATCAAATAAATGACACGATGGAATGGGCAGTGTCTGTGATGGAACATCTACTGGGAGGGGGGACGGCATTCTGATGTTAGCCAACATAGTCATTTCTGATCCTGCTCCCATAGTGGCGCTACTTCCACTGCTCCATCAGTGATTGAGGTGTTCACACCCAAGCCTGGTAGGCCATGGGTTCATGTCCAGGATGTGCTCATGAAGTGAGATTGTCCAGGAGACATCAGTCATATTCAGGTAGCAGTAGTGCATCTGACCACAGCCATGGAGGGACCAGTGCAACTCCTGGCAAAGCCAGTTCTCATGGTGGGGGATGACGAAAACTATGAACTGTTACCTCTACCATGCATGGTTCACATCTTTCTGACAAACAAGGATATAGAGCTAAACACAAAGCTTGGCTGTGTTCTTGCAGACACTCACACACATGTTTCAACCTGAGTAGCTATATACACAAACACACACACACACACACACACACACACACACACACACACACACACACACACACACACACACACACACACACACACACACACCAGTTACATGGGTCAATTGTGAAGCTTAAAGCTCATTGTGTCTTTGTGGCCATTTGATACATTATCAAAATTTCTGGCTGTATTTCTTACTTACACACATTCATTACTTTTTGTGTCAGCCTTAGCTCCTGTGCTCTCCAACACAACACCCTGTGAAAATGATAACTGTGCCATATCCTTGATTTTCTGTATTTTGGATTCAGGGATATATGTTTTTTTTGTGTTGCCCAGGGTGCATAGCTGATTGAGTACTTAGTATCTATGTGTTTGTGAGATTTACTATTGAATACTCGATGTCACTGCTGTTGACCAGCATGTGGTTGAAAGGCAGTTTTCCAATGGGCAGAATGTTGACTTAAAATACATCGAATACACTACAGCAAATGGGTATTGTGGTTCGAGTATCTGAGTTCAGCATTGTGCATAGAGATTGCGGTTCAGCGAGGAACAGGGAATTATCACATTTCCTCACTGTAGTGCAATCTCAGAGTTGGTATATATAATTTTCAGGGGGTGTGGGGGGTGGCCTGCAAACTTGCATGACTCATTATATCTTCAGTTGGTGAGTGTGCATTTCTGATGGGCATCATCAGCCATGGTTCAAGTGCATAACCAGCGTCTCCCAGTAAATGACCCTGTGGGATATCACCCCTAGAAAACATCTGAAAAAGTTGAGAATTTTGCCAATATGTGAATCGTGGTAACTGCCTGGGTTTCCAGCACATACATTCAGTATGATTCCCTTACTGTTACACATGACCTGGCAGTTAATGGAGTGGAAGCCCTTTTGGTTTATGTCCTCTTCCCTTTTCCCCAGGGTAGTGCTTTGATCTCAATGTGCATGCAGTTTATTGCACCCAACATTTCAAGATAGTGTGCTATGGGGTAGAACTCTTGCATAGCTGTGGCTCTGTCATCAGGTGTACTGTGAAAATACATGTAGTCACTGGCATGTTGTAGCATAGCATTCAGAAACTGATGTAGTATCCTGGATGCTGATGCCTGTGACACCACCAGCATATCCCCTGTTGGTCTGTGGAAGTTTCCTGTAGTTCATATTCTAAGCACTACACATACTTTAGTCTCCACTGGTATTGGTTCGCCTTGGTTTGCCCTTGCTCATAGTTGAGGACAACAAAGGCTGCAGAATTCCTGAAGTATGTCTCTAGCCATCCTGTAGCACTCTACAATTTCCACATCATGCAGACCATGGAAAGTTAAATGGGGTCTAAACACCCTTCTCCTACTTTTGTCTGATGTCCGTTAGCAGCACAGATTTGGGCCTGTTGCACATGCACCTATATAAGAGCAAATGCAACCCCTAACATTGTTTATGTGTAGAGAAGTTTATGGGGCTGTATTCCAATAGGTTTTTGAATTTGGAAGTTAAACCTACACTCACTGTACACAATTGCTTTATAGCTTGTTGAATAGCTCCTGCATCTTAGATTGGTTAATTGGCATATAATTCAGTTGCTTATGTTGTAATTTGCATGCCATGATGTTTACTGCGTTTGCAGAAAACACAAAATGGTGCACTACCATTTGTGTATCACTCCACAATGCATGCATGATTTTAGCAGACCGTGTAGGCTTTATTGAATCCACAGCTAAATTTAATTGGAAATAAAATATTTTCTTTTAGTGATACGTGGGAAGATGGAGTGGAAGAGACTTTTTTATTGAGGCAGTCTATTTTATTTATTTATTTATTTTTATATTTGTTTACTGGACTATTACACTGATCAATATTGACTAATTTCAGCCTCAGCCCAGTTTATGATGATAAAAGATACTTTGCTGCATATGAAATCCTGAGGGTAACTTTGGCAAAATAAAGTAACCAGTATTACAGCAAAACCTATGTAATATATGGTTTACCTTTATATTCTTGAATCACACATGTGCGACTATTCATATATTCACATCGTAAAAACGAAACTGGAAACAGTGACAGTTGTTAATGTTCAAAAAGCAGCAAATCGAACAGCCGATTCGCTGTGTTTCAAACATAAATGTCGACAGCAAAATTAGATAAAGTGTAATGCAGGGGGGCAAGCCCCCCTGCACCCCCCATGTGGGGGGCTGCACCTCCCACACCCCCCTTACTTTATTATTCTAGCTCCGAGATCGCACTACAGCGGGGAAAGGAACCATTTCCAACTCCTCACTATAGTGCAATCTGCCCCAGAATGTTGAATGTGCAATGAGCGACTCTCACTGTGCATTCGCTCATTGCACATTCAAACCTTCTTCCGTTCGACGTTTGCAAACCTTGCAAACTGTCTTTCGAACACTTGTCGGTCGCCCGTGTGCAATACTCACATGTAAAAGGTAAACCGTAATATATATATATATATATATATATATATATATATATATATATATATATATATATTTTGTGCTTGAAGTGACATAGGCATCTACCATATTCCTCCTGATAGTAATATTAAGGCATTGTCAAAGAAATCTTTAAAGTAAATGTTTGCAACTTTTGCTGATCGAAGTTTTAGCTTTTACTGGTTGATTCAGAGCTATATAATTCATCGTCTCAGTCTTTACAGCACATAAATGCTTCACAACTTAGCCCTTTGGTGACATGCATGTGATAGCTGACACAGTATGCAATAATACGTGCTTGTAAAAAATTAATTACAATATACATGTATTATCCAAGCTAGTCTTACAATCTCACACACCAGACAAAGGAAAAAAGCTGCCAGTAGCAGATTTGGCTTTAAAAATGTGCTTCTTAGCAAAGCAGATGTCTGCATAAAGCATTTTGAAATTTACAAATAGTACTGAGAGTGTGGAAACAGAGAAATGGGCCAAAGTTAAAGGTGATCTAAAATTTAAAAAAATGTAAATTCTGTTTAGAATAAACACTACTATAGTAACTAACCATTCTGTCTGCTTGTCTGCCAATATTTGGTTATGTTTACCTTATAAAAAATGTATTAGAAAGTAATTACTTTCAGGGTTGCCCAAACATACTTCCAGGCCACCTTATTTATTTAATGCTTTCACATGCCGGATGAAATTCATCATACTAATTTGGAATTTTTTTCTACATGTATAGTAAATAAACCAAGCTGTAAATTCCTGATAACAAACAGAAGTGTGACTATTGTGTTAACTGTTTATATAAAAATAAATTAGCTGAACCCAACAAATAAAACACCACTGGATTAGTTAAATAAAGGAAAGAAAATATATTGCCTCCATACATAACCCCATCCTCACTAATATAAGCAAATGTAGGAAAAGTATATTTAGTTTCTATTAGTGGTGTTCCTTTCAAGTTGTGGTTAATACTTTCCTGTAATGATCAGGCTGCCATAGAGCAGAATGTGGACAATCACACTGTTCTCACACATCATTCAGCTTTCCCATGCCAGTGCAGGAAAAATACATTGGTTTCACTTAAAGCACATTTGTTAATAATATCTAGCTTACTTCATCATTCCCTTTCTTTAAATAATCAAGCAGATGTCTAATATTACGTGCCTTATACACACAAATATTAACAAAATAATTAATGACTTTTAATGCTAGTAATCTGATATTACAAGAGACAATTAAAATGTAATTGCCAATGATTAAATAAACTTAATCATTTAGCTCCATCTAATAGTGAATGACAGCTCTTTAAACTTAAGGACCATCTAGTATACATGATCAAAAAACTACAGTTTTGTTAGAGTGAGATTACATGTGGTGGCATAGCTGGTAGTGATTTTGGTTAAGAGGAAGATAACTTGTCGCTGGAAGATGCTGGGTGAATTACACACTAACAAGTGGGGAACTGTTGAGGAATATATGCATGGGGAAAGGAAGACAGACCATGGAGAGGGTGCTAGGGATGAAGTAGGGATTATGAATGGATCAGTAGAAGGACTGAGCAGAAGAAAACAACGGAAGCAGATTGGCAGTATTTATGCATTGGGAGGGTGGCACCTGGACAGATCTGAGCTTTGCATTTTTATACAGCTAGAAACTTACTGTAAAGGTTATAGTTAATGTAAATGATGGTTTGGTACCAGTATCTTGATAAAAGGGGGGCATTCTAAATATAACACTTTTGAGGGGAAAGAGAATGGGGATATATGTATGTTTAATACTGTTTGCATTGCTTTAAATATTTGTATTTTCACTCAAAGGTTGGAAATTAATAACTGAAATGTATGTACAAGACATGCTATGGATTCATAGCATCACAAGGCAAATTACAGAAGAGACAATGTGTACTTTGCCAGTACCCAGCACTATGAAGTACCTCTCATTTCCAGATGAGCAAATCCTGTCTAGTCAGGAATGCATATGCAGATGTCCTTCCAATCATTAAGACTTGTTTGGAAGGATACAAGGGTGTTACTCTATTGTACATGTACACTAAACTCTCAGTTAACCAGAACTCAGGCAACCAGAACTCTCAAGAAACCAGAAAAAAATTGAAGAAATACAGTACACTTTCCATGTGTTTCACTTTGTTTCCCCCCTGCAGAAACATACCTTATGTTTTTTTTAGAGTTTTTAGAGTTCTAAAAAGGAAGATAGGAATAAATTCCCCCTTTCCCCAACCTAAGAACAAGTTAAACCAAACAAATAGTATAGGGTACAGGATTATTCAAGGCTATTTTTAATAGTAACTCTCAAGCAACCAGAAGCTACAGTTATCCGGCATCTACCAATACTCATGGGCGCCGGTTAACTGAGACTTTACTGCAATATGTAATTTGTTCTATACATGGAGGAAACACTGGATGATATATCTGTTTCTCCAGCATGTTTTATTTATATGTTGGTAAAAATTTAAATGCTTAGTTTGAGTGCTAGTGGAGGGTACATGATATCAAGTAGGGTTGTGTTCTTAATAGCATGGAGTGCAAGGAATAGATCTCCATTTTGTAGTCCATGGGAGACAAGAGTATAAGCTTGCCTTGGGTTCAAAGGCTCTTAACTGTTTTAGTTAGGAATCTCTGTGGCATTTCAGTTTGTGTGATTTGTCTAGATGTATGCCTGAGGGGTTATTACTCGATAATCACTTTAATAGACCTGAGTACAGAGGGATGATAACTTCCTTTGTCCTGGATGAGATGCCTTTAGATATCAGATGAGGTAGATAGAAGGATTACCTGACTACTAATACTATGATATAGCCAAAGGATAGGTGGCTGTTGTCCAAGGTGCTAAAAATCCCTAACCCTGTGTCAGCCTGGAGTGGAGTGCTGGCTATACTGTAAGTTGCAGAAGTTTTATTAATGAATTGCTGAATTTCAAAAAGCCAATGATCTGAAATATGTAAAAATAATGCCTGAAACACAGAAGGGTGACAAATGTAATTTTAAGGCCTTGAAGAAGGGACGAATCTCCCAAAAGAAGTGAATAATTTCTGGCACATACTTAGAAACCACACTGGCAATGATTTCCTATGGGAAAAAGCAATCAACAG
Organism: Protopterus annectens; assembly: GCF_019279795.1. Taxonomy (NCBI): domain Eukaryota; kingdom Metazoa; phylum Chordata; order Ceratodontiformes; family Protopteridae; genus Protopterus; species Protopterus annectens. The sequence goes on from NC_056729.1 coordinate 592,762,883, forward strand.
TCTGTCTTACAATGTGGGTAAACGAAGCTCAAGGATTTTAACCAGAAGCACCTATAGAGAAGCTGCATGAGAGGTGTTCACCAAGGATGACAATACTGCACTTTTTTAATGTTAGCCCTTTTTCTGTGCTCTCTTAGTCTGTAAGGTTTAGCTCTTGCTGCAAATTTACTTAGTCAAAGGTCTAGTTTTAACTTGGAGATCTGAGAAGTACATACCAAAGAAAGGAGGGTCTATGAACCGAGTCGGTAGGTATCTATAATTTTGTTCACAGAGATAAGTTATGTTTTCTGGGTTTTTTTTTTTTGTCTTTTTGATGTATCACTTGGAGAGTGCAAGACTTTGATAACTTAAAATTAATAAAAAAGATAAAGTAAAATAAAATCTGGAAAAGCAGAGTATGAATTCCTGTAGCTCTCTATCGCGGAAATGATACTGTTATACATAATTTCAATCTTTCACCCTATTCTTAGAGCTTAGTGACTCAAAAGAAAATAACTAAATCCTTTGTTATTCTGCCAGGAGTCTGAGAAAGATTTAAGTTACCAGAAAATGTTTCCTATCAAAAATAGGTTATGCTTTTATTGATGTAGTGTGGAAGTCTACATGACTTGGCATTAATGTTCATAAGACTGTATATCTTACAGCTAAAAGGATGGAAATGGTGCACATTCACAGCCAGAGTTTATTGTATCTGACTTTATTTTACTCCTGCATTGTTTTTTTGTTTTTTTTTGCTTGTTTTATTTTTCTTTACTCCTACACTACTCTATATAAAATGTAGTAATGCCATTGTATAATTCATAATTATGCTCTACAAAACCCATACTGCTCCTTGTATTTATATCGCATTATGGTAATCTCTGCCCAGAATAAATAATGTGACCCATTCTATACAAATACAATCAGATATGTGCATGCCTCCATATGACTTATTCCATGAGAGCAAGCACTTTATGATAAAGAAATTGCACTTTATTTGTCTGCTTTTACTGTATCTGTGTTTCTTTCTACTTTATTTTGCTTTTGCTGCCTATTCTTAAAAGTACTCAATTGCATTTATTCTGCTGCATTTAATCTCGCTTGTTAGTAGCCTGATTAAATTACAACTGTTATTCTAAGCCTTTTCGTTTAAGCACTTGGGATTCAGGCCAGTTGTTTGACATTAAGAAGGTTTGTAATCTGCACTCTTGTGGCAGGACAGGTAGCTTACATCCTTTTAAGTTGGGAGTTGCTGATTGAAGGCTTTGATTTTGAAGAACTAGTCAACAAGGTGAACAAACTGAAGCGACTACAATGGCAATGGAATATTTTTTAAGCATGCTTACAGCTTGGTGTGGTTCCGAGGGGCATGAGGGTCTTTTGCATGCCCTCACAAGGTGAGCATTATCCGGAACTCCTTACCAAGTGGCAGCAGATTAACATTAACACTGGCTTTTCCTATATGCGTTTATTACTGGAGTTTTTTGCTCCAGAAGAACAGTTAAGTAAAGATGTAGAGTTTTTGCAGAAGCAACTAGAGACTCTTAAGGAGGAGAGATATGTCAGTTGGCTAGAAAATGCTTACTGCACTTTTTCCACCATTGATCATAAACTCCAGCAGACTAAAACAAAGAAACTGCAGAGGGACTACAATGATTTTATGAAAGGCCAGATTTTTGTCTGGCCTAAGGAAAACACCAACAATGTGGATATGCAAGCAAATGGCTTGACAGAGACTGTGGGGAAGCCTACTCATTTGCGGAAACCCAGGCATAACAGTTTCTATGCAGGAGCGGACCAATGAGAGGGGACACCAGACACTGACGCTGAGCTACTCGACTGCAGTAGGGGAGAAGCAGAGTAAGCAAAGCATTGTGGAGCCAGGGAGAAGTACAGTGAACTGCAGTTTTAATGTGAACAGAAGGGAAAGTGTGGAAATAAATGATAGACAACAAGAGGAATGGAGAGACTGTTGCAGTGATTTGGCTGCTTTGGGCCCCAAGCATACAGGGGCTGCTGTGAGCCACCACGTTAACTATTCCATTACACGCACAGGAGCACAGCCTAAGGAACCGGTTGTTAGAGAGGAGAATGGACTTTTTTTGCCTCCTTACCAGCACCGGTGAAGAAGAAAGGAGATTGGAAACATCCACAACACGAGAGCAGAGAGACCAAGAAATGGAGGATCTCACAGTGACTGGTGATAGTATTGTGCTTAATTTATCTGAGCATGCTTTATCTAGTGATGAGCTATATGTATTAAACAAGGGACTAACTTTTGTCGCAAGTCATGAAAGTATTTTTAGTGACATAATTTTAGACATTATGATGTTTGGTAAGAATGCAATGTTAAAAGATTTATTTGGGGGTAACAACCATGTGCAACACCACTCTTTGCGACAACTTAGTACTTTTCTACCAGTGTTCAATCACACCATGCAAATGTTCATCAGGGTTTGTGAACAAGAAATCATGTTGTATTTACAAAATGGACATGGTAGGAAGTTTCATAACCTGACTGCTACACAAAGACAGGCCCTAAAGGATTTACAACATAATACTCAGATAGTCATTAAATCAGCAGATAAAGGGGAGGGGGCAGTGGTGGTGATGAGTAAGAGTTTTTATCATGATAAGTTGGCAGAATTGCTTTCAGACACCTCCACCTTCACTCCTATTTCCCCTGTCAGTGTTAATAAAATTTATACAAAAGGTCAGAGATCAGCTGAAGCGTATGGAAGCTACAGGTCTGTTAGATAAGGAGCTCTTCGAATTTTTGTGGATCTAGCATTCCATCACTCCTGTATTGAAAGCCTTACCAAAGATACATAAGAACTTGTACACCCCCCCCCCCCCCGAGACCCATTGTCTCTGGGAGGGGATAGATTACTGAAAACATTTCTATTTGGTTAGAGTGTATGTTGAGACCTTGTCTGAAGTCTTTGAAAGAGGTATTAAGAGATACAGGATATTTTTTGACATCACTGAGAGATAGTATAGGAGCAGGTGAGGAAGGGCATTATATTATGGTGACACTAGATGTGAAAAGTCTTTTCACCATAACAAGTAATGTTTATGGCATAGATGCAGTCTCTCAAATACTGACACAATTTTGATGGAGAAGGGCAGAATAGAGTTGACTGTGAATCTTCTGGGTATAGTTTTAGAAAATAATGTATTCACCTGCATAGGAAGTTTCTACCGGCAGACACAGGGGTAGCGATGGGCACCTCCTGTGCGAATACATATGCTAACCTGGTCACATTGTCACATTGGGAGAATGGGTATGTGATGGGGTCTCACAATAAATGGAGGGACAGGTTACACTTATACAGGCATTTCATGGATGATATTTTTTTGTTGTAGAAAAAATATTTGATTTTAAGTACTTAGAATTAACTAAAACCTTTCTTAGATTTTCGGTGAGTATTTCCAGCACAGAGATAGACTTCTTGGATGTCAGGGTGATCCAAGATAGGGGGGGGGTTAAGACAACCCTATATAGAAAAGAATGCTGGAAGAACAGTATATTGACACAGGACAGTATGCATCCTAGGTTCACTTTTGATAAGATTGTTACTGGACAGCTAGAGAGACTATCTAGACTATGCACAGCAGAAAGTAATTTTGAAGAGGAAGTGAGACGCTTGGGAGGTAATTTCATAGAAAGGGGTTAAAATAGGCAGAAGTTCCAGCTGATTATACAGACTAATAGAGATTTCAGGAAGGATAGAATGTATCCATGGTTGAAACATGATGCAGGGAGGGTTCCAGCGGTCAAAAGTGGACAGAGACAGAATGGTAAAATAAGACTTATGTTCACATATAGCAGACAAAATTGGAAAATCTTACTTTCTGATGAGAGGATCAGGAAAGTTGCGGGGGAAGAACCTAGTTTTGGCTTCAGGAGGAATAAAAACTTGAAAGACTTACTGGGTAATGAGGGCAGATGTGACAAACAGTGGATTGAAGTGAGGAGAGTTACTAGACCATGTGGGTCATATAAGGCATGCCATTACATTAATGTGGCCATTACTTTTGTTCATCCTATCACAGGCAGGGTATATTCTTTCAACACCAGAGCTAACTGCAGGACCACGAATGTGGTCTATCTTGCTACTTGTCAGACATACAATTGTTACTACATGGGGAAAACAAACTGCATGCTTAAGCAGAGGATACTGAATCATTTGTCAGTTATCAGGTTGAAAAATGAACACAACGCCCTGTATAGATGCATATCTGGTCATCAAGGACATTATTTTAAATTTATGGTGATTTGGCATATGGTGAGTAACATCAGGGTTGGTGATATAGTGAATGACACTGAATATGAAGAGGCCAAATGGATAACAGAACTTACAGCACACAGACATCCAGGGCTTAATGATGTCATTCCATTAGAAACTGCCTTAAAAAGAAGGCGGGCTCAGTATTGAGCACAGATTGGTTGTTACTCCCTTTAAATGAGTGTTTGAATGTGAGCAATTTATCTGATGAAGGACACAGCCCAAAAGCGCTCATCAAACTTTGCACTTCTTGTTTTGTTTTATTATTATTTTGTTTTATTATTTTTATTGAGCTGTTGGATTAAATTTTCATTTTCCAAGTGGCGGTAGCTGTTTTTTTTACATTTGGTTTGACTTTGTTCAACAGCTTTACCTTGAGTGAGGTCCTCTCAGCTTGTTTCTTGCTGATTGAATGCTTAGTGTCTATTATTCTAAAAGTGTCTTAGTTCTGGTTTAAGCACTTGGGCTTTAGGCCACTTAATTAAGAAGGTTTGTGATCTGCACTCTTGTGGGAGGACATAGTAGATTCTGCCCTTTTGAGCTGGGAATTTCTGGTTAAAGGCTTTTGTGCCTGCTTATTTGAACTGTTTCTTTCTGAAATTGGTGTGCCTTGTTTGCTATAGCATAAACTAGATTCACACCTATTGAATCTTGCTTTGTATAACTTGAGCACTAATCCAGGCCATCTTTTTTTTTTGGAGAAGGTTCCCCTGCACCCTAGTGGCAGGATTGTGCAGCTAGAACTTGTCTGATTGAAGACTGCTAGAACAGGGCTCAGGTTTGAGCTTTTTTATTGGTTAATTGGTTAACTTGTTTAAATCAGTTTGCTTGTTTGCTACTATTATATTAAAAAAAAATTCTAGCTTGTTTTTCTGCCTTTCCTTTTACTTGAGTAGTCCAGATACATATTTGCTATGTTTAGGACTGTATTGTAGATTCTGAGTTTCCCAGACCTTTCTGTGTTATTAAAAGCCCATGTTTGCATGAGTTTGCACGCTGTGCAGTGCTATAAGCTAGGGTAAACTATTACCAGTTCCAGAACATCTGCTCTTCATGTTTTCCCTTAGATATTGCTAGTTCTCTTCTCTCTTGCATTTAACTAGCTTATTTGCCTAGCACTTCACCTGGCTTCTTTTAGCACATAAGTGCTAACAGCACTAAACGTCCTGTAAGGAAACAGCTCCAGTACATATTAATAGTGACCATCCTTCCTGGCATGTCTAAAGGTCAGTCTGCTGTGCTTTCTCTTATTAACCTAGTGAACTTGGGCATTCTGAGGCAGTGTAGCAACTGCCTCGTCTACACAGACACTTACCTCCCAACACTCAGACTTGTGAGAGATGCACTTATATAACCAAACTAGAAGACATGCACTCTCCAGGCAAAACTGGAATAGCTGGTCAAGAGGAGAAGGTCAACACCTGCACGACACCACATGGAACACATAGCCTTCCAGAACACACATCAGCTCTGCCTTCACATAAAAACAGAAACCACACCCACCTTCATGGAGGTTCTCAATAGAAATCTACCCAAAAGCAGAGACCTCCAAATCAGAAACGCATTTGACCACCACAACACAGCACAAATCACAAGACACATAGCTCACCTACACAGTGTGCCCCTCAACTTAAGTCCCAAATGCAAAACAGCTTTCCCAATACACTAATCATAGGTGACTCGATAATGAGGCACACTGATGTCCCACTCACTAGGCTGAATAAGGAGAAGATAACAGTCAGCTGTCTGTCGGATGCCAGGATCCAACACAACACACACACTCAGATCACTCCACAACAAGTGCAAGTATGATTCTGTCATTGTCCATGTGGGTGTGAATGACCTGAGATGCACCTCCCTGGACTACATGAAAACATACAAGGAGGAGTTCTCATATTATGTGGCCCAGGCAGGTATGACCCTAGCCCTGAGCAGCATTCTACCGTCGCCCAGAATGATACTGCAGTACAAGCAGAAAATGATTAAATTCAACAATTGGCTAAGTTTCTGGTGTCATTCTAAGGGGATCCAGTATCTGTCTGCTTTATATGACATGATTGACAGACCTCTATGGTTTGCCAGAGATGGCCTGCATCTGTCACCCCTACATTTCCAGATACTGGCTAAGGCTCCTGCCACCCCTAGAGTGCCTGTTTTAGGCAGTGTTCCAAAGATCAAATTACCACTGTAACAGCTATAAATATATGAAATCTGAGGGTCATGCCGCTCAACACTAGACATCTAAATCTTAAGATGCACTCACTCGAAACACTACTCAAAATGGAGAACATTGACATTTGTGCTGTAATGGAGACCTGATTTAAAGCAGCAGAAAGCACCCCTGTGCTACCAGGCTATAACTTATTCCACACCTTTAGGCCCTAGAACATGGACTGAAGCTCCAATGGCAGTGGCGTCTCCATATTCATAAAGGATATGCACACCTCCAGACTAGTAGCCCAGCATAACACATCTGAGACACTTCAGGTACAACTAACAGTGGGTAAGATGACAATTCAGGTCATAGCCTGCTATAGGTCCCCAACCATGTCCCAAGACTCTCACTCCACATTCCTAAGCACCCTGGAGACTATTAGGGTCCAACCCAACACTCTCATACTGGCTGACTTCAACTACCCCTCCATCAACTGGTGAAACTACTCATGCACCAATACACTTGCCCAATGCTTCCTGGAATTCATTAATTCCAATATGCTGGACCAGCTCATTCTTATCCTCACTAGAGGAAGCAACATTCTTGACCTGCTAATTACTAACATGGGCAACCATTGCTCAACACCAATAGTCAATTCCTCCCTGGTTAGATCCGACCACAAACTAATTACCGTGGAAATCCACATCTCGCCTCAGGCTTTGTCCCTACAGAATGGTGCATTGCTACAGTCATCCCTCTCCATAAAGGGGGAGCAACTACAGACCCTGGGAATTATCACCCCATTAGCCTGATGAGTCTGATATGTAAGGCTATGGAGTGCATCATCATGGACCTAATTAACAAGGATACAGGGAACCTCCAAACTCTGGATCCCACGCAATTTGTTTTGTGAAGTGTAGATCATGCCTGCTCAACCTGGGTGACTTCTTTGAGTCATTCACCAAAGCTGTGGATGTGGGCAAGGCAGTTAATACAGCCTACCTCAATATGGCCAAGGCCTTTGATACCATTCCCCACTCAGAGATTTTTGATAGACTCAACAAACTAGGCATCAACCCCTTTATCACTAGATGAGTTGCAAATTGGTTCACAGATAAAACCCAGAGTGTGAAAGTAGCAGACTCCAAGTCAGACTGCTGACCAGTCACGAGTGGAGTCCCACAGGGATCGGGTCCTGGGTGCTCTCCTGTTTGGCATCTACTTCTCAGAAGTCCAGGCCAACACGGAGGGACACTGGCTGACCATGTTCACCAATGATTGCAAACTGGGAGCCATTATTAACTCCCCAAGTGATGTAGACATCCTACAGAAAGGCCTCACTGAGACTAACGACTGGTGTCAAAACCATGGCCTTAAACTTAATGCCAAAAAAATGCATCATCATTCCCTTTTGGGAAAAAGTCATTTCCCCCTAATTACCACATTGATGGTAGCCCACTGAACACTGAAGGCATTATAATGAGATCTGGGGGCACAGGTTGACAGCAACTGCTCCTTCTACCACCACATTGCCACTGTGGTCAGAAAGACATTCATGTGGCACATCTCATTACCAAGGGTTTTGCATCCAGGAAGAAAGAGGTCATCATCTCTCTCTGTTCTTCCCTCATTGACTAATCATTGAGTATAATGCCCCATTTGGCAGGTACCTCACTAAACACCTGTAACAGCTGGAAAGGTCACAAAAGTACCTCATGAAGAGCACTTCATCTGGCTTCTTTTAGCACATAAGTGCTAACAGCACTAAACGTCCTGTAAGGAAACAGCTCCAGTACATATTAATAGTGACCATCCCTCCTGGCATGTCTAAAGGTCAGTTTGCTGTGCTTTCTCTTATTAACCTAGTGAACTTGGGCATTCTGAGGCAGTGTAGCAACTGCCTCGTCTACACAGACACTTACCTCCCAACACTCAGACTTGTGAGAGATGCACTTATATAACCAAACTAGAAGACATGCACTCTCCAGGCAAAACTGGAATAGCTGGTCAAGAGGAGAAGGTCAACACCTGCACGACACCACATGGAACACATAGCCTTCCAGAACACACATCAGCACTGCCTTCACATAAAAACAGAAACCACACCCACCTTCATGGAGGTTCTCAATAGAAATCTACCCAAACAGCAGAGACCTCCAAATCAGAAACGCATTTGACCACCACAACACAGCACAAATCACAAGACACATAGCTCACCTACACAGTGTGCCCCTCAACTTAAGCCCCAAATGCAAAACAGCTTACCCAATACACTAATCATAGGTGACTCGATAATGAGGCACACTGATGTCCCACTCACTAGGCTGAATAAGGAGAAGATAACAGTCAGCTGTCTGTCGAGTGCCAGGATCCAACACAACACACACACTCAGGTCACTCCACAACAAGTGCAAGTATGATTCTGTCATTGTCCATGTGGGTGTGAATGACCTGAGATGCACCTCCCTGGACTACATGAAAACATACAAGGAGGAGTTCTCATATTATGTGGCTCAGGCAGGTATGACCCTAGCCCTGAGCAGCATTCTACCGTCGCCCAGAATGATACCGCAGTACAAGCAGAAAATGATTAAATTCAACAATTGGCTAAGTTTCTGGTGTCATTCTAAGGGGATCCAGTATCTGTCTGCTTTATATGACATGATTGACAAACCTCAATGGTTTGCCAGAGATGGCCTGCATCTGTCACCCCTACATTTCCAGATACTGGCTAAGGCTCTTGCCACCCCTATAGTGCCTGTTTTAGGCAGTGTTCCAAAGATCAAATTACCACTGTAACAGCTATAAATAAATGCAATCTGAGGGTCATGCTGCTCAACGCTAGACATCTAAATCTTAAGATGCACTCACTCGAAACACTACTCAAAATGGAGAACATTGACATTTGTGCTGTAATGGAGACCTGATTTAAAGCAGCAGAAAGCACCCCTGTGCTACCAGGCTATAACTTATTCCACACCTTTTGGCCCTAGAACATGGACTGAAGCTCCAATGGCAGTGGCGTCTCCATATTCATAAAGGATATGCACACCTCCAGACTAGTAGCCCAGCATAACACATCTGAGACACTTCAGGTACAACTAACAGTGGGTAAGATGACAATTCAGGTCATAACCTGCTATAAGTCCCCAACCATGTCCCAAGACTCTCACTCCACATTCCTAAGCACCCTGGAGACTATTAGGGTCCAACCCAACACTCTCATACTGGCTGACTTCAACTACTCCTCCATCAACTGGTGAAACTACTCATGCACCAATACACTTGCCCAATGCTTCCTGGAATTCATTAATTCCAATATGCTGGACCAGCTCATTCTTATCCTCACTAGAGGAAGCAACATTCTTGACCTGCTAATTACCAACATGGGCAACCATTGCTCAACACCAATAGTCAATTCCTCCCTGGTTAGATCCGACCACAAACTAATTACCATGGAAATCCACATCTCACCTCAGGCTTTGTCCCTACAGAATGGTGCATTGCTACAGTCATCCCTCTCCATAAAGGGGGAGCAACTACAGACCCTGGGAATTATCACCCCATTAGCCTGATGAGTCTGATATGTAAGGCTATGGAGTGCATCATCATGGACCTAATTAACAAGGATACAGGGAATCTCCAAACTCTGGATCCCACGCAATTTGTTTTTGTGAAGTGTAGATCATGCCTGCTCAACCTGGGTGACTTCTTTGAGTCATTCACCAAAGCTGTGGATGTGGGCAAGGCAGTTAATACAGCCTACCTCAATATGGCCAAGGCCTTTGATACCATTCCCCACTCAGAGATTTTTGATAGACTCAACAAACTAGGCATCAACCCCTTTATCACTAGATGAGTTGCAAATTTGTTCACAGATAAAACCCAGAGTGTGAAAGTAGCAGACTCCAAGTCAGACTGCTGACCAGTCATGAGTGGAGTCCCACAGGGATCGGATCCTGGGTACTCTCCTGTTTGGCATCTACTTCTCAGAAGTCCAGGCCAGCACGGAAGGATGCTGGCTGACCATGTTCACCAATGATTGCAAACTGGGAGCCATTATTAACTCCCCAAGTGATGTAGACATCCTACAGAAAGGCCTCACTGAGACCAACGACTGGTGTCAAAACCATGGCCTTAAACTTAATGCCAAAAAAATGCGTCATCATTCCCTTTGGGAAAACGTCATTTCCCCCTAATTACCACATTGATGGTAGCCCACTGAAAACTGAAGGTATTATAATGAGATCTGGGGACACAGGTTGACAGCAACCGCTCCTTCTACCACCACATTGCCACTGTGGTCAGAAAGACCTTCATGTGGCACATCTCATTACTGAGGGTTTTGCTTCCAGGAAGAAAGAGGTCATCATCTCTCTCTGTTCTTCCCTCATTAGACTAATCATTGAGTATAATGCCCCATTTGGCAGGTACCTCACTAAACACCTGTAACAGCTGGAAAGGCCACAAAAGTACCTCATGAAGAGGATTCTAGGCCTTAAACACATGCCCTACATGGACAGATGCAAGAAACCCCAGCTTTTCTTTGTCTCATATCGTTTATTAAGAGGCGACCTCTGCTTGACTTACAAAGCCATGTCTGACCCAGCCCTGTTAGAAATGTTACACTTAAAGAAATCCCAATCCCTCTGCACCACACGGTCCAGGGACCTCAACCTCATTACCACAATCAACAGAACATGATGGAGGGACATATCCGTAACTCAGAGACTGCCCATGCTCTGGAACAGACTTCCCATACATGTGAAGCTGAGCACCTCACTAGCCCTTTTCAAGAGAAATCTTGATCAGTGGATGGGAAATAGAAAGTCTGCCCCAGGGATCACTCCAGTGGCTCTACTTGATAGAGGCACCGGGAACTAATGGCAGCATGATGCCAGGGCACTTCTATGGGCTACGCTTGTAAAGGCTCTAGGGCTGTTAGCCTAGTACAGACCTATGAACCTATATGAAAGCATAGCATTGTATGTGCTTAATATTAATATTTATGAAATTGACAAAAACTGTCCAATCTGATTGTTAGCTACGCGTGCTTCAAATGTGATCCATGCACTGCATAAAACTAGTGCAGGCCATCTGATCTCACATTCGGTTCTCCGTTATAGTCTTAGAAACCTCAGTGGCAGACATTGGGTTTGATTCTGTAAAGTTCACGAAGCGATTTGCAGACAGCTCAGCATACTGAAGGAAGACTTCAGTGCGCCTGCACCATACACGATTCCAGAAGATTCGCTGAAGAGAGATCAACTACTTAAGTATTCAGCATAGCATAATTAGGAATTCTGCACATGCCAATGTGATTCCAAAACACATCATGTGCATACAACACAACTTAAATGTGACAAACTGCTACACTGACTAAATTTCTGAAATCCTTGGTGCATGCATTGTGGTCCCCATGGACTTCATGCGAATACTACTGATTATGGTGAAACCCATAGCAAAACTAAAAAAAAAAACATAATAATTCAACCTGCTGTTAATGAACTGCAACAGGCAGCAGTGATATAAGCCATAAATGATGATGTGGCTGTGCGTTTTAGAAGGCAGCCAGCTAGAGTCAGAGTAAGGCAGCAACTAAACTTGTTGTCAGACCAGCAAATAATTGCCAGAGACCGTCTACACAGACAAATGATGTAGGCTGTCTGTAATATGTGTGCCCCACACATGTCTGTGCAGACACTGTGAGGAAATCCCATCCCCTCTGAAACTAAAGTATATCTCAGTCTGGATGTACTCACATCTGGGGCATTCCAGAGACACATGGTGACAAATTTAACTTTAAGCATTTTTACAGGGGGAAAGCTGTCCTGCAACCCTAATATGGGGAGGGGCAACCTCCCCCAAATTTATATATATCAACTCTACAGTTGCACCAACTTGAAGATGGGTGAAATCTCCAAAAAAATTGAATAATTTCTGGCACATACTTAGAAACTGCACTGGCAAGGATTTCCTATGGGAAAAAGCAATCAACATTCTGTGTTATGATGTGGGTAAATGAAGTTCGAGAAATTTCACTTCAAGCAACTACAGAGAAACCATATGGGAGGTGTTCACCAAGTATGACAATACTTCACTTTTTTTTTTTTAATTTTAACCCTTTTTCTGTGGTCCATTAGTTTGTAAGGTTTAGTTCTTGCTGCAGATTTACTTAGTCAAAGGTTCATGTCTAAGTTTGGAGATCTGAGAAGTACATACCAAAGAAAGGAGGTTCCAAGAACTGAATCATGATCTGTCTCACTAGCGACCCTCTTTTTTTTTGTTGTTTTTTTTTGTTTGTTTTGTTTTGTTCACAGTTATGTTTTTTTTATCTTTTGAGGTATCAGTTGGAGAATACAAGAGCTTGTTAATTTGAAATTAATAAAAAAGAATAAAGTGAAATAAAATCTGAAAAGTAGAGTATGAATTCCTGTAGAACTCTATTGTGGTTATGATACTGTTGTACATAATTTCAGTCTTCCACACTATTCGTAGAGCTTAGTAATTCAAGAGGAAATAACTGAAACCCTTTGTTATAATAATCTGCCAGGAATCTGAGAAATACTTTGGTTACCAGAAATGTTTTCCTATCAAAAATAGGTCATGCTTTTTCTAAGTGCATACTGATGTAGTGTGGAAGTCTGCATGACTTAGCATTAATGCTCACAAGTGCTCACAAGACCATATATCTTACAGCTACACGGATGGAATTACTGTGCATTCACAGACAGAGTTTATTCTATCTGACTTACCGAGGATTCAATAAACGTGAAGCCTCCACGGAGTTTGCATGTTAGTGGGATAAGCATCAGCACTAATAGCATATTGATACTGTTCATCACTCTTGCACAAATACAAGCACAGTTTTATGGTCAGCAGCAGTTTCAATGGCCAGGAAATCATGCACAGCACAGAAAGAGGATGCATTCATGTTTGCTTATGAGCAGACTTGCACAGGTACATGTTTTTCTCACATACACACAGCAAAGGTTGGAAGCAAGTAGCTGAGAAAGAAATAGTTAAAGATTTCATCTGAAAAAGGAAAACACATATTAAGGTGGTTATCATACATGGTGTAGTGTTAACTTAGATATTTCCAGTAGGTGGGTGATACACAGAATTTTAAACAGTTGGAGAGTCAGAGTTTTATTCTTGTAATGAGGTTCTCATTCATGAATTATGTTTGAGTGGGGGTTAGTCAGGGTTTGTACAGGGACAAAGCCACTGCATTTTTAGGTATTTCCCAAGGGATTTTTTTGAATTGGGATAAGGAGGGGTCAGTGGCAAGTTCAGCAGGAAGTAGGTTCCAGTTTTTACTGGCAGAGTTGGAGAATAGTGATTCACCAGCTGCATTGTTGGTTTTAACAGTTTGCAGTATCAATTTTTTGGAAGAGCAAAGGGATTTTAGTTTACTGTAGGGGGTAATAATATTTTTCAGTATGGGTGTACTGTCTGGTTGGTAGAGGATTTTGTGAACAACTATTAGTTGGTTATATTGCAGTTGATAGGGTAGTTCAAGCCAGTCTAACGATTGAAGGTTAAGGCAGTGATGGGTTCTATAAGCTGATCCTGTGGCAAATCTGGCAATGTTATTGTAGCACCTACTAAATTTATTGAGGTTTGATTTGCTTAGGTTTACGAAGATGGGTGAGGCATAAAGAAGGGTCGATAGCAGATGCGTATGGGCAATAAGAGTTCTAGCAGATGTGGTTAGGAATGGTTTAATCCTGTAAAAAGAGCCTAATTTTTTATTAACTGTTTTAATAGTTTTGTCTATGTGAGCATCAAACTTGAGGTTGCTGTCGATGATCACTCCCAGTAGTTTAGTACTAGGTTCTGGGGAAATTATGGTACCATTGTTAGATATTATGGTGAGAGGTGGTGAGGGGACCTTGTGAGTGGGGGAGAAGAGTAATTATTTGGGTTTAATAGTAGTTGGCGACCAGTGAGACAGTTCTCTACTTTGTTGAAAGTGATTTGGGACAAGGATTGTAAATCTGTGTGGAGGTGGCAGAGCAGATTAGGGTTGAGTCATCTGCATACTGAATACAAGTTGCATCAGGGATGACTTTGTACAGGTCATTAATGAATATAGAGAATAGGAGGGGACCTAATATAGATCCCTGTGGGACTCCAAGGGTGACTGGTAAAAGGGATGATAGGATATTCTTCCATAGTACAGCTTGTTGCCTATCACGTAGGTAAGAATGAAACCAGGTAATTGCTATGTTATCTATGGAAAGTGATTTTAATGTGTTTGAGTAGCTGGTGATTTACCATATCAAATGCCTTGGATAGGTCAAGGAAGAGGGCTGAGGAGAGCTTGTTGTCATTTCAGTTTTGATTTATTGTATGGGAGAAGGAGAGAAGGCCTGAGGTTGTACTATGGCAAGGGCTAAATCAGTGCTGGGAGGGGGCTAGGAGAGTGTTTTGATTCAGATAGGCAAATAATTGCTTGTGGATACATTTTTCCATTATTATAGCCAAGGGAGACAGAATGACTATAGGCATATCATTTGAAAGTTTAGTGGAATCTCCCCCTTTATGAAGAGGAACAATGTGGAAGATTTTCCAGATGTGGGGGATATAGGCTTCGTGGATAGTTCTATTGATTAAAATTGATATGGGGTATGCTATTTCATTAGTGGCTTTTTGTAGATATTCTGCAGGTAGTAGGTCTGCTGAAAGGGTGGTGGGTTTCAGTTTAAGTAGGGACTTAATAAAATATGTTGGTACTGGATCAAGCTTAAAGGGGATCTTATTATCAGGTGTGGGGTTGGTGGTACTTGGGGTATAGGGAGATAGCTTACTGGCTAGGGATTGCATTGTTTCTGTAAAGAAAGTGTTAAAGGTGTTAGCAACAATCTTAGGAGGTTGTTGGAGGGTAGTTAATGATGTAGGGGTAGTTGATTGGCCTGAGTGGAGAAGTTTATGTCTGACCAGAATTTTTGTGGTTGATTTTGGTGCTTTTGCTGCAGATTACAGTAGTAATTATTTTTGTCTAGCATAATAAACTTCTTTGTATCATTTCTCAGCTGTTTATATATAAGGTGGTCTTTTGGGGATTTAGTGGTTCTCCAGGAGGTCCATGCTTTGTTTCTGCTAATAATTTTTTGTCTTGTATCATTGGACAACCATGGTGCTACTTTGTTATTGATTCTGATAGTGCTTGGGGGAGCATGGTTATTCAGTTTAGCAAGAAATGTAGAGTTAAAGTATGAGACCGCTTCATCTAGTGGATGTAGCCATAGGTTGGACCAGTCACGTGTGTTAAGTTCATTCTGAAATTTAGTCTGAATAAAGTTCTTCCACCGATGCAGGGTCTCACAATGCAGGTTCAAGGTGGGGGAGGGGGTAGACGCAAAGTAATGCAAGGTTGTGAGTCAGAAAAATTGTACTACGCCAGCTGCTAAAAGAAAACAGGAAAACCAAGCTAAGTTAATTCCAGGTCAGTGTGGTGCAGTATTTTCCTAATAACTACAAATGTTATGCTACTAACCTAGTACAGAGTAGTGAAAAGGACCACCACTTCTGCAGGGAAAAAATGAAAGAAGTATGGGCTGCAGGTACACAGGTAAACTTTTTCCAAGAGAAAGTAGTTTTAAGTAATTAACCTAGGAGTACTATAGGAAGAGAGAAATGGGGGGGGGGTGCACACGTACAGTGAAAGGGGAAACAGTCTTCAGTTTGGAGGACAGATTAAATACAACTCTAACATACACTAGTGTAGCTGAAAGCACTTTAGTGTTCCACCGATGCAGGGTCTCACATTGTAGGGCAACGAGACAGCCTTGGGTTGATTGGTGGTTGGCCAAGGCACAGGATGTAACTTTTGCTCAGGGGACTGGAAGTAAAAAGGAAAAGGAGGTAAATATTAGGTCTGAAGTTTTATAACACTCTGATTAGCAAGTAACTGAGATAGAGAATGCAGGGGTGGAGCAGCATACCTTGTAAGAAACAGCACAATTCTATGAACAACACAAGATGCAAGGATAGCAGAGAAAAAAACAAAACAAAAAGGTAACTGCAGTTGATACCAAGCTATTTTAACATACACTACACTATTATGTATTTTTATAAAGGTTATGAAGACAAAAATAGTAACTACTAAGCTGCTACACACTATTTAGCATTCTCCACTAAAAGTCAGGAACAACAGTGGTATGCTACAGAAACACAAGTAACTTCTAAGATGCTACACACAATTTAACATTCTGCACTAAAAGTCAGGAATCAGTGGTGTGCTACAGAAACCAGTAACTACTAAGATGCTACATTCTCCAGCTAGCAGTCAGAAATAACAGTGATGTTATGCAGATACACAGAGTCAGTTGTATGCCTTGGAGGTTACAATAACGTCTACTTTAATTGCCAAACAAGTTACTTATCTAAAAATGTAATTTATTTTACATGTTCTTCAGGAACAGACATCTACAACTGTTATAGCTGCCTGTATTTTATAAGTGGAATTCACCACCCCTTTCCCCAAAGAATTATCACTTTTTGGGTGGTTTAAGAGGGACAGCATTAAAAGTGGATTTGAAATAAGGGTCAATCATGGCCAGTTGATAAGGTTTTCATGACACATAAGTCACGATCACCACCTGCAAGAATCAAACCTAATATCGTCAATGAGCTATGTATTTACTGTGTGCAACACAGAAAGATGTATCACACAGGCATCTAGTAGAACACATTGAAGGGAAGTCTGCACTGTCAAATCCTAATGGGTATTCCTCCCAAAGGATAGGTGTGTATGGCCTATCAGATGCATGGGAGTTCACTGTGCTAAATGTAATACACTTGATTAAAACATTCCTGACTGACATAGGTATTGGCCATATGGATAACAACACATACAAACACCACATATTAAGAGTTGATTTCCTACACACAGCTGGTTATTGCATGCATCTGACAAATTTAATATGAATGGATATTGACTGAAGGATCTGTAACCGATGTGTGGATTAGGAAGTGATCCATTATAATGAATTGTGTAGCAGTACATGAGACTGGGGAAATGCATCAACTATGCCCATGTACACAGAAACTACAGCAGTGCAAAGTCAAGTGTCAATGATCGAGGAAACTGTCACTGTAATATTGTTCAAATATCAAACAATGCATGGAGCACCCACTATAAGCACATATCAAACCTCAAAACATGTGACTCACAGTCATTGTCTCCTGATATTGCCATTCAAAATGTTATACTGCCATTAAATCCTGACATACATCCATATGTGTTCATGCAAACTATCAAGTGACAATACTGATATGATGTAGCAATATATCTGTGATGCAGTACAGTCATATTATAGCTGTACATGGGCTACAATCGCACTTCATAGGTTTATATGTTCATAGGTGAGTACTAGGCTAATGGCCCAAGCCAGATTTAACTTGAGTTTAACAATTTTCAATTGCTAGGTGAATGAAGTTCACAGTGGTATGAGCCTATGGTATGGTAAGTAATACTGACTGCCTCTGTCCATGAAGCTCACGGGGACCACCCCATGAGTAAATTTACAATTACATATCCATTGATCTAGGTTGCGCTTAAAGAGGGTCAGGGAAGGTCTTTGCTTTAAGTGAATGGGAAGCTTGTTCCAGAGAAGGTGTACTCTCTCAGAGATGCATCTGTTTCTCAACCATTCTATTTGTTTCAGAGGCTAAGTTAAGATCCTTGGAATGAGTGACTCTCATGTAGTTTGAGTTATGGATATGTAACATTTCCATCAGGGACAGATCGGGCACTGCTCTGAAGGCCAGACACAGATCGCCCCTTAGTAGTCTGTAGAAGACAGAATACAGTGATGAGGCTTTCAATCTTTACATGTAGGACTTGTTTTTTATAACCTGTATCTTTCTAGTGAGAAAAGTCTGGGTTCACTCCAGCTGTTGCAGATATGTGATGATGTACATGCCAAAGGATGCATTATGCTCAATTATCTGTGTGATGAGGGCTGAGAACAATGGAATTTTAATGTCCTTTTATCAGGTTGCCACGCTCTTATGAGTTGTGCCACACAAAAGGACTATCTCACTGCTATGGACACAGAGTGGTTGAAGTTCAGATTAGTATTAACCTGAGTACTTAAATCACATACCACTGGGTCTACTCTTAGGGTGCTACTGCCTATATTGTAATTGGGTGGGGTATTTGCTTTACAAAATGGAATAATTATGAATTTTTTTGCATTAATTTTCTCTCCATAGCTATGGCAACAACCATTTGTATGTATTGATCCTTTCTGCAGTATATCCATATATTTGGGTATTCATTAATTGCCCCCAGCTTGAGGTCATTTGCAGAATTGGTCAAACAAAGACTGTCTACATTTACATTGACTTCTGAGAAAGAAATACTGAGCAGAAAAGTTCCTAGTACAGAAGACTGTTGTACATCCCTGGTGAATGGCCTATTGCTGGAGGTGAATTCACCCCCTTTGACAGTATGTGTCCTGTTGGTGAGCCATTTGTCCACCCATCTGGTAACATACTGGTTCATGCCCAGTTGAGAAAGTTTCTCTATAATACCTGAGTGTGGAATTATGTCAAATGCCTTGGCCAGGTCAAGTTAGGCAGGATGCACAGTCTTTCCTTCATCCATAGCCTTGGTGACCCTCTCAAAGAAGTCAACAACATTTAACAGACATGATCTATCATTAACAAATCTGATCTAGATTGGTTCCAGAGTCAGGAGATTAACTATCTCCTTGTTAATAAGGTCCATGATAAATATTTCCATGGCCTTACTGATAAGGCTCTTCAGGCTTATGTGTCTATAATTCAATGTGCATATTTACGGTCCCCCATTGTGCAGAGGGATGACTGTTGTCCACCATTTTCCAGAACATAGTCTGTCTGGAAGTTGTGGTTTAATAGGGATCCAACTGGGTCTGCCAAATCAGGTTTGAAGTTATTTCAAAGACAAATTGGGATGTTGTCAGAGCCCATTGATGTGGCATTTTTAGCCTTAGAGATGGCAGATATGACCTGCTATTTTGAAATAACAGCCTGAGGAATGGTGGGAGGTATACTTTGGGTGATGACTAGTGGGGAGAGGGTGTTGATGTTTGATCCAAATCTATCAGCTAGCAGGTTGTCTATTTCCTCTGGCTGATTATTGGTAATGCCATCTACAACCAGCTATGTGTATAGCTGAGTATTCCCCTGAAGCTTTCAGCTGTAGTTACAAAATGCTTTGTGACACCAACTCCATAGACAATATTTGGTATGAATCACATTCAACACAGTGGATCTTTTAACACAGTCATACAACTCAACCTCTTTCATGTCATTACATCAGTTGTACATCCTATGACTATATGTTTATCAGTGGAAATGTGAAACTGAGGGTCCTGACTTCATATATGGATACATTACAACTGAGGTGGATGTGGTTCATTCAGAACATTTAAAGACACAAATGCTTACGGTCCCACAATGCTGCTGTGTAACACCTAAATATTCCATGTGAACAGGAACACAATTGTGCATACAATAAATTCCCCAAGGTTGCAAGTGAATCTGTACATGTCATATGTTTGTGTATATAACAGCATTACAATATGTGGATGAACCCAGACATATGTGCTCCAGTATTCAGTATGATCTAATATTGCTATATGTCAGATAACACTTCCAGATGCTAAGTATGCACATGCACACCTGTGCCATACTGCAGCTGTCACTGTAGAATTTTGATATACTCCACTCCAAGAACACATGCCTTCGTAAGGCAAAAATATACATAGCATCATCCATGTCAACAGTTCTCAGGAGGCATATTACTACAGTTGTTATGGAAGGAATGGGTAACCAAATGGAAGCAGGAGCAGCCATCAGAACAGTAGCTCAAGTCACAGATTGGAATACACTATTGTAGGGTTACAGTACATCCACACCTCAACATAGCATGTGTGAATGACAGCATTGATATGTGCAATCTTCAGAGGGTCATAAGGCATTACTAGGCAAATGGTCAAGAGCACATAAAATCCTAGCCATTGTTATATCATTCAAACAAAAATTGCTATATCAGTGTGATAGAAGATGTTAAGTGTATGTGCATTTGTGTTTGAGTTTATTGCAGAATGCTCCTGTTCATGTGACATGTGCATGATCTCATGACAGAATTAGCGATTGCACATCTAGTGGTCTGGAGATGACTTCCCAAGTGAATGTAGGGACTCTGCTTCATGAGGCATGCAAGTATCTTTCAGATTATAACATCTTCAGTGTTTCACAGCAAGTATGTTATCTGTACAGAGGGGACAGTGGACACTGGATTTGCGAGGCTTTGTAAAATGTTCTCCTGAGTGGAGTCAAATGAAAAGTGATTTAACTCATTCCCTCCGGTACAGCTCTTTTGAGTGTGTGCCTTTAACTCCCAGTGGGCATGGCTTAAGCCTTTAAAAAATGAAGTTATCACCTTACAGTTCTAAAAAATGCTCATTGAGAGAAGTCAAATATCAATACAGTTGTATTTGCCATCACATATGCTTCAAGACAAAATATCCTGGTACCTTGTAAGTAACATGGTTTTGGAATTATTAATGCAAATATGAACAATCAATATTTGATGCCTAGAGGAGCAGTAGGCGGTAACTACAGAAGACGCCTGGAGGAGCACTCGGCTGTAATGAGTTAAAGCATCAAACTATGATGTAATATACCACCAACCACACAAGCTGACTGGGGTCAGATTCAAACAGAACACCTGTGTAGGCTCACAAGATGTATTCTATACAACTTCAGACTAGCACCACCACAGATGATTGACTTTGACAGTGTTAGAATGCACTTTAAAGAGGATGACATCATCACTGTATGCTGAGAAAAAGATGTTTTAGAGGAGTGTCTGACACAGATGTGGACTTGTATCCACATGAAAAATTGTCTCCACAGTGATAGTTTGAGCACACACACCTAAACTGACTGCTGTAAAATTGGAACTCCTAGCTATTTAGTTGCACAACCTAGAGCGCACAATGTTTCATGCTAGTGCCAACACAGATGTATGAGCTTAATACTGTCAGAGTGCACTTTATGGGGCATGACATCATCAATGTATGCTGAGAAGATTGTGTTGAGAGGATTGTGTGATATAGATGTGGACTCACTTCTCCTGTGTAAAATTGTTTCTAGGCCAATAGTTGAATAAACACATACACACTCAAGTTGACAATTGGGAGATTAGAACTCCTAGCCACACAGTTGCACAAGCTCGACAACACAGTACTTAATGTTAGCGCCACAGCACAAGTCTGATTGTAATAGTATCAGAATTCACTTAATAGGGGATGAAATCATCAATGTAAGCTGAAAAGGTGATGCTGAGAAGATTGTGTGATATAGATGTGGACTCACATCCCAGTGTAAAATTGCTCCAGAGTGATAGCTGAATGATTACATACATGTATGTTTATGTTGACAGCTGTGAAATTAAATCATCTACTTGACTAGTTACACAAGCTAGAGAACACAGTACTTAATTATAGCTCCAGGGATATGGTGCCAGAGTGTACTTTATAGAGGATGATATCATCAGTGTATGGTGAGAAGATGGTGTGGGGAGGGCTGTCTGAAACTATGCTGGAGTCATGTACCAGTGTGAAAGCATTTACAAGTGATACTTGAGACAGGGCAGCAGGACCTGGAGTCAAGCTCTTCTGACTACTCACACAAATGCACAAGTCAGCTGTCACAAGATTCAGTCCTCTAACTATTTATCCAAGCTAGAGAACAGAGTACTTAATGCTAGCACCAAAGCACAAGCCTGAAACAGTGTCAGAGTGCACTTTCTAGAGGATGCCATCATCAGTATATGGTGAGAGGATGATGTGGGAAGGGCAGTAGGAAATGCTGTGGAGTCATGTACCAGTGCAAAATCATTTGTATCTTCATATTCAGATGAAGTGATGTCCACGTTTATAGATTTAATGACAATAATGTGATATGATCATGGATGACCAATGTCCAGTGTCACAATAAACCCATAACAAATGTAGCAATGCAGTTATGATCCTTTACTTCTGTAATCTGCTTGGCATTGGACCAGGTACTGATATATAATTAGCAAGTGCATTGCTGCAGGGCACACATGAATATCAGAAAGTATGTGTTCAGGGAAGCACACATGTCCCTGCCCTTATCTTGTGTTTATGAATGCCTTTCCATGTAATGAAAAAAAAACAACAGCCCAGTAACCAGTGTAAATGATGCAAAAAATGGTATACATAACACATCATTGAGAAACTGATTTGTGCAGTTGATGGCAAAGGATTAGCACATGCGTGATTTGCATTCCATTAATTAAATTTGAACTTGTGAAGCAATTTGTAAGATATGTTATAGGAGAAATTGCTGACAGATACTGTGATGTTCATGGCGTAGCTTATATTTGAAGTGCTATGCCCAAAGCTTTATGACATTAATAAGTGTTGCCATTGACTTCCCTGTTTATGCAATGTTAAGCAACAAGCAAACACGGCTCTATACTTAAGGTAAGAACTGTGCTATTTAAGTTGGTTTGCCTTCTTTGTGCAAACAAGCTTAGTGGTGAGGCACGTCTTGAGACAGTACTGAGTGTGAAAAATACATCAGCTGTTTAGCTTTCTCTGTGGCACAGTATGTAAGAGCACTGAGCTGCTGGTCAGAGCACAGGTGAGCCAGGATTCAAATCCAGACTATTCTCTTTTTTTTTTTCACAAATTGTGTCAGGATGGCATTCGCTAAGTTAATGTGATCAGGACTGTAAATGTGACTATCAATGACTATAGCAAAGTTTGTGTGTTCCCCAAATTTTATCAGTAATTCCTGCCTCAATGCAGTTGTGTAACTATTAGCTGTTATTTCAGGCCTCACTGCAAATCACAAGTTGTGTGTACAACTTTCTAGAAATGACAAGGGGTTGTACATCTTTTTAAATGATTATTATGATTCAGCAAATATGTTATCTGTGTATGGCCAGATAACCTGAAAAGTGTGTGCAGTATGCTTCTTTACAGTAAGGAGACTTTGCACATCACATTAGAAGAACATTTCATCCATCCTTACCTAAACATGATACAGAGAATTGTACAGATTTTGAAACATTGCACACTACAGGAGCACTGATAAACTATTGAATCAAGGTAAAGTGTTTGTATTATCCATCAACAGAGTCATGTCAGTATGCAGAAGCCATGAGATGACAGGTACAGCCATCAACCTAATAGATACACACGTAAAGAGGGGTGGGAGTGAAGGGATTAGTACATGGAGAGATGAACATGCACATAACAATGTTTGGTGTAATGGAACATTCATGGACATGTTTTGGTGTGTTCTCATTATTAATCTGCCATGTGTAGCATGAAGTGACTGACATAGGGGTAAAGAAGGGGTAAGAGAGGGACACCACACTTATGATAAGCAGAACAATGTTGGATGAATACATGATAGTTGTGTGGATGGATGTCACCTCAAATACTAATTTTTGGTCAGTATTCAGTATATCTCCATAAGAACTCAATAACTGTGGCAAATGTTAATATGTGGGTGATTAAACATATCATGCACATATAACATCACACTAGGAAATTATGTGAGATGCATCTGGAATCAAACCCTTGATGCTATTGGCAAAAACATCTTCAGTGAAGTGATTTATGTAAACACTCTACTTAGGAAGGTGTGTTTTATAGCATTTATCAGTTTAGAAACTGTCAGAGTAAATGTTTTAAATGTTGCCTTTACTCTGCTTTAACTCTGTGTTCCTTTAGTGCAGCGAGTTTAAGTAGCATTGCATAGAGATAACAGACTAGTGCAGCCAATGGTAAAAACTCACCAGCTTTTGCCATAGAATGCATAGATCCATTCACCTCCACTCAGCAATTGTGTGTGACCCCTAACTCCAACCAAATGCAGAGGACAAAAAGTGAAAGCTTTTTTGGGCCATTTCTAGCCATGTGTGTGGTGTGTAATTTTATTTTTTGACCATATTCAAGGTGTGAACATGGGGTTGATAGGAAAATGTTGATGGGGCAGTAAGTAGAGGGAAGAACAAAGGGGAAGCAATAAAGGAATTTGCAGGAGGGAATTATGAAAGAACCATAGATATCCACTTCTTCAACACAGTAATGTGAACATAAATAGAATATTAGATGAAATTGGATTGTCATCACAACACAGATGGGTAACAACAACACAATCATTTTGTATAGCCAATTGGACCAAATCAAGTGTGTCCAGAACACACATATACAAAGTGGAGAGCTATATATGGGACGATTTTTTTTTTGTGGGACAGGTGCCCAATTTTGGGGGGAATTTCAAGAAGATAAGAATATTTGGGAAGGGATATAGGAATGTCAGGGTCAGGTAGGCAGAGTAGGTGAAGAAGCCAGTGCAGACAAAGCAGACACAGGGATGATGATGGACACAAAAGGTTGGGGGATACCATGATTGGAGATAGGGGACATCAGAGGCACATGCTCATCAAAAGTGGGAACAGAGAGAATCTAGTCTTCATCTTCAGAACTGTCCTCACTGTCCTCTTCCTCAGTTCCTGTGAGACTGCTTGATGTAGGAGTCTGTTTCTCATTCTATGAACAATCTCTCCAAGTGACTGATGTGGGCACCGTGGCCAGTTTCTATGACATCACACAGCATCCCTGGTAGCTTCTGGTGGGTGATGTAATCACTGCCTCCACCAGTACACTTGGAAGGTACCAGTGAACCAGCAGCCAGGGCAATGCTACCTGATGTGGATGAGTCAGGTAGTGCAGGGGCTGCAGAGTCAGTACTACCAGGTTGCTTACCAGAGGTGTAGGGTATTAGTGCAGCAGCCAGTGGAGGGTTGGCAGGCTGAGCCACAGCAGCTGGCTTACATCCCTGTGCTGAAAAGCATTTAGATTGTTGGCAGAAAAGTATGACATCATAACAGTGTGTTTCCATTAAAAAAAAGATAAGGAGTGGGGTAAGACAAAAAAGAAAAGAAATGATTAGAACCACTATATGTTACATTCATGCTTTATTGCAATGAATATAATTTTATTATGTTATTAGCTATACAGCTTTCCCAGTCCAATAAAGGATTATGAATTTAATCCCTGGAATATAGAGATATTACATATATGCATTTAAAGACACTACAGATTAATTTAGCAACATGGTAGTAAAGCAAATACTTCTGCAATTAAAATTTAAAAATGATATTTGTTGAATGTGAATGTATAGGTTATTTAAGGGAATTGAACTCACTTACTATGAATACAGTATTACACTTGCCAAATGGAATTACCAAGATCTACAGAAGAAAGCATGCATGCTTGCTTTTACAGTTATGGTCTGCATGCTTAAGTTGTTATTAATCTATAGAATACCAGTATATTTAATACAATCATGTTAATTTGTGTTGTATATACCCCTTTCATTTCTGAGTCACTCCAGTCTCTCAGCATGTGCTTCACTGTTCCCTGTAATTTCCTGTGCAGCTGTAAAGTAAAGAAGAAGAGAAAAAGAGACATGAAAGCATTATGAACACCAATCTTGACTACCTATACATTTCCATTACATTTAAAGTTGCTTTATCTCTATACTTACAAAACTGTGGGATGTCAACAGTTCTAAACTCATCCAGCCACTGGTTGAGTTGTGCCTGCATGTGCCATTTCAGGTTACTGTAATTGTGCTTGCACTGCTCCCCAGTGTGTGGTATGCTAGTTGCACTGGATACAGCAGTTCCAAGCTCCAGCCTTGTACTAAGACCTAGTATAGTACCCCTGTAGCAGCTTACAGCTGTAGCACTTCACAAGGAGTGCAACAAATATTTTGACTCCTCCACACACCTCCTCTATACCCTGAATATGGCACCATCCTTACCATCTCCTGCCATGTCTGCAAAGGTCCTTCAACAGTACAAGTGTTTTCCCACCAATTTGTGATATCTCATTTTATGACCAGTGGGCAAACCCACATAACCATGTCAACTGAATTTGTATGATGGTAAGTAAACAGAAACATTGTCAAAGAAGAAGGTAGTTTATGAAACAGCAATGGTAATTTAACATTTGGCATTAATTTATGGCATGTGTACTGCTATACATCCTCACACTTTGTGCTCTGCTCAACACTGAAATGATACATGACTTGCTTTTAAGCCTTGACTTTGGGGGGATGAATAGAATGACTTGACACATATTGTGTGTGGTCCTACACATTCTTAAAATTAATTTGTACAATGTGGGATTTATCTATAAAAAGTGAATGCATACATTTCCACAAAGATATTATTCTTTGTTGTTACAGAAGAAGTATTTGCCTGTTATGATCATCACAAATATACAGTTTAAACAGGGACTGGTGCTATACTTGAATTAAGCCTGTATGTGTATGACATTACAGGGTCCTGTCATATGCATTCTCAGCTGTGATGCAGGTGTAATGTCTGACAATATACTGGAAATGTATAGACTTGCATTACTTTATTAATAGATTTGTGATTTGTGGTACATACATCACAATATGTTCAATTTTACAGTTATACTTGGGCTATGGACAGGGGGTAGATTATTGTCAGTAAGCTATTGCATCCATCAGAGATATGCAACTGCATTTTTATTTCATAATTATTACTGTAATGAGAAACCAGTTACACACACAGTACATATGATAATTAAAAAAGGATGTCTATGCTCACTCAACCTACTATATATAGCTGTTGGTATGCAGTATTACCTTTATAATCACATTTTGTAGAAAAATTACAGTGGGACACCCTAACTAAAATGTGGATTATGTTGGATTAGAATCCTGGCTCACCTGCATTCTCATTTTAAACTCCCTGCACTTACACTTGGTGCCACAGAGAAAACTAAGCAGCAGCAGCAGGTGTATTTTCCATACTCAGTACTGTCCAGAGTTCTAATGCCCACAATTTGCCACTGAGGTTGTTTGTGTGAAGGAAGGCAAAAGCAATTACATCTTACACTTTGTTCCTTAAGCTGTGAACCATGTTTGCACCTAGGCATGAATTCTTGGACTATATTAATGGTACAATTTCCATTCTTAAGTTTACATTGAATATTTCTGTGGATGTGTTGTAATATTTAGATACTGAAATTAGGAAGGACGTGATTAACAAACAGTTTAGATCATTTATTTATAGGAAATCAGCCTATTCTAATTCTATGCTAAATTTTAAACAGCTGTGACCCTTTTATGCAGAAAAAGGCTGTGGTTAAGGGACAGATTGTATGAGCAGCCAGGATAGCCTCTGACATGGAGGATTTTTTTTATGAATGTATCAAGATGAAGGGTATGTTTACTAATAGAGGGTATCTGGAAACACCGGTGGACAATATTATTTAAGAGATAACACAAAAGAGATTGACAGGAACATATATGGTGTTATTGGGTCCTGACACCACTGGTACAAATAGCCATCAAAGAGGCACATATCAGGGTTCATCACCCTATTCTACAGCCTTTATAACAACTTTACTATTTATTTTATGACTATAAAAGACATTCCCTCGGATTTACAAAGCCCTTAATTGCATGCTATTTTTGGCAATATGGACGTGCGATTCAGGAATGAGCTCCCGGGACGTGCACGTGAGCTCTTAGACTAATACTGCACGGAACGAGTTTCTGTATGCAAATTACCCTTATTTGCAGGGAAAAAACATGCAAATGAGGGTAATTTGTGATCCAGGAAGCCAGTAGCTGCCCGTGAAGGACGAGTGCAGTCTGCAGAAATGTACTCGGTTAGTAACCGAGTACATTTCTGCAAACTACAAAACGGAGTGATGACAGCTCCAAATAAAGGCTGCATATCATTGAGGAAACATGCCAATGGCCAAGTAGAAGGCCATCGGCATTGCAAAATGTGTAAAAAATAAAAAAAAACAACTTTGATTTTTTTTTTTGCAGATCTCGCCTGTTTAAGCATAGGGCAGCGGCATGCAAATGGGATCGGGGGGAAATAATAAAATAAACCTAAAATAAGCATTCTAACTAAAAGCAGTGGTCTGCCATGCAAGTCAATGGCAGGCAGAAGGCAACCTGGCCAGTGAGTAATGGTTGCTAAGGGGGGAGGCTAAGCGTGGGGCATGTAACTATGCATTAGCAGGCAATGCAAATAAGGGGAAGGATAGTGAATCCCAGTTTTCCCCAGGGTGTGAGGCAGGTCCCAAGAGTGTAAGAGTATAAATAGCTGGGTAAAAGACTAGGATATAGGTGACATCATGGGGGTGTGTGGCAGGCATACTGTAAGTGGATAGGAACCCTCTGGCTCGGGATTGCTCCTAGCTTAGCACAGCTAAGCTAGGGGTGTGTCTAAACCTGCCTAGCACTCTTTACAAAGTGTAAGTGGGTGTGTGTGCCGCACACCGGGTTTTATAGGAAGAAAAAAGAAGTTAAAACAGGAAATAGCAGCTCTGCTCACATTTGAGCACTCTGTTTGCGTGGCGTGCACACGGGCTTAAACAGGGAGGCAATGGGAAGGGAAAACAGCAGTAGGAAGGTGATCAAGGAGAACTAGCTTAGGTGACAGGTGAAATGTATCAGAATCAGCCAATTACACAGTGAGGAGATGGAGAAGAGTGTACAGACCCAGGGTAACATACCAAGGGCTACATGAGCTGGAGATAGTGGAGTGCTATAGGGTGGACAGGGACCTCCTACAGCAAATTGTTGAGGTGTGCCGGCCATGCCTCACACACAGAACTAACAGAGGGGAACCCATCCCAGTGGATACCAAGGTATGTGTAGGCCTAAGATCACTAGCTAAAGGTACCTTCCAAAGACCAACTGGGGATATGATGGGGATTTCACAAGCATCAGCATTCAGGGTACTCCACCAGTTCCTGGATGCCATGTCAGCACATGTCGGTGAGCACATATATTTCCCCATCACCCATGAGGCGTTGGCCAGCAATATGCGTTTCTTCCACGAAATAGCAGAATATCCTGAGGTAGTGGGTGCAATAGACTGCACGCACATATGCATCAAACCACCATCTGGTGAGCGGGGTAGGGTCTACATCAACCTCAAGGGCTTCCCCTCCATCAACTGACAGGTCGTGTGTGATACTTACTTACTTATGCCCGCCACCCTTGACAGGGTATCTTGTCCTGGGCCATCTGTTCTATTTGGTTCCATGTGTAGCCTCTAAGCTTAGCATCTGCCTCAAAGTCTGCTGCCACTTGGGCTGCCTTGCTTAGCTCATACATGGTCCTGACATTCCATGTGCCAATGTTTATTTTCCTGGTAGAGAGAAGGGTACTCTGCTTTGTGGCGTCCCTTCGGCTTTGGCCACACAACTTCATAAATCTTCCATTTGACGAACTCTCCTTTCAAGACAAAGATGATGTGTGTTCCCTGTAGTAGTTGGTTTTTTTCAATTTGTTTTTTTTTTATGGGGGGGTTAACCCCTAGCCAGCCCTTCTCCTTTTTCAGACGGGCTTGGGACCGTCCTTGATGGAGTTGTCGTGTGTGATGCCCAGGGCATAATAATGAATGTGTGTGCTGGATGCCCTGGAAGCTACCACAATTCCCACATCTGGCATCTGATGCAGCTGTACCACACATTTGCCAATGGGGACATCCCACATGGCCACCTAGTGGGGATGCTGGATACGCACTGGAGCCATGGCTGATGACACCCATCAGAAATGCACACACACCCAAACAAGAACTCCATAATGAGGCACACGCACAAACATGAATCATAATAGAGAGTGTATTTGGGATGCTCAAGTCATGGTTCCAGTGCCTGGACATATCTGGTGGAGCCTTGCAGTACTCACCAACTACATGTACCCAAATTGTCCTTGTATGTGCCATGCTACACATTATGATCCTGTGGAAACAGCTGTAGCAGGAACAGCATGGGGCAGGGCCACACAGCCCCCCACCATTGCCAAGGCCTGCACAGGCACATAGTGACTCAGAGGAGGAACAACCTGAGCCTGCCCCAGTAGGCAGAAGGAGGCGTGCTCAGTATGCCCTGGTCTTGGCAAAGAGGCAATGCATAGCACATGCACTGACACAGTAGGGACCCAGGGAATGACAACTTTCTCTGACTCACACATACAGTAAAAGGGATGCCAAACATGACACTACCTGTGCTCAACCATGTATAGGGAGTGTACTATGTGCATCCTACATAGGCAGCCGTACAGCACCGCCCTCAATACTGGGACACCCACAAAGTAAGTAACTCACACATGCCAGTTGGGGGGGTCACATACCCAACAACAGTTACAGCCAGCAGGATAGGTGTAGACAAACACAAACAAATGCTGTACTACGGCCTCTGAATGAGCCCCATGGGTAACCCCCACTCCCAGGCCTACACAAACAGACTACAGCAGGCCAGGCAGTTGGATGTAAGTTGTGAAGGCTAGGAAGTCAGAAACTAATATGTAGGTAATTAAAGCTAAGATCTTTAGTACACTGGCATGCCTCTAGCCAGCACGATAGGTAAGACTACAGACTGAAATGGAGTACCCGACATACCAGTACAGTCCTAGCAAATGTGTACAAGTATCAGGTGTGCCCCCCATCCTTCATACATTTATAGTAACAGTCAGGTGTGCCCCCCCAACTCCTGTGTAGAAATGTAGAAACAGTCAGGTCACCCCCCAGCAATGCAGAAATGTAGCAACAGTCAATGCCAAATGACTGATGGATGCCCTGCAGACACAGCATATTACCTGTCGGTGTACAACACAAAGGTCAGCACCGCAGTACAAAGTACCTGGACTTGATCCACACATGCTATCCAGATGGCCATACTGGGCATGCTCACACACTTAGAGGAATGAAGGCAATGTCAGTCAACAACATACTGAAAGGTCATACTGGGTATGCTCACACACGAACACATGAAGGCCATGTCTGCAAACACCAGTGGACCAGACATATCTGGCAGTCACAGTTCTTAATGCAGACGCATGTCAATATGCACCACGTCTGCCTTGTACACACAGTGGATAGGAATGCAGACATATATGTAAGGACAACACACTATAATCAGACAAATGTAGATGGACATAGAGGTGTGAAAGAGGGTGACTGTGACAAGGAGCCATCCGGGCCCGTCCCACCCAGCACACAGCCAAAGGGCCCCAAGAACATGAGGTGCAGATGTCACTCACTGCAGATACTAGCCACCAGTATCTGTCAGCATGACAGACTATGTGGTGCACGTGCCAGCTGTGCAACATGACTGCACAAGGAAGTAGTCATCTAGTAGCTGTATACATGTACCTGTGACATATGACCCCATGTGTGCCCCATGTGGCATGTCAACCCCTACATGAATGGGTTATGGCCCATGCACCAGAATAAAGCTCCCCTGCATGAAGGAAGTTGCACAGCAAAAACACGTAATACAAAAATAAAAAAGCCAGCAACAGGTGAACTGTGAGAAATATCAGATTTTAATAGTAAGACTTCATCAAACAGACTAGTTTCGGCCTGGAATTAACCTGGCACACACCACCCTCCCCATTAGCAGTATTATGACAAGCCTGCTGAGGTCATCCAATGTGAAATACACCTTTGGGAGAGCTGTAACTCAGTAATCTCCATGGAGCATCCCATTACTGCATACTGCTGTAGTGATAAACTAGTTAGGTAGTAGTTCTAACCCCAGACTTGGCAACTGTGTCAGTGTGTGTTTGTGTGCGTGTCTGTCTGTCTCTAACTGTGTAGAGAGAAATGCTTTTTAGGCTACTCACACTCCGTACAATTCATATACTCAACTTTGGCAAGGCTGCTGATGTCACTCACCTAGAAATACACCTCTGGGAAAGTCATAGCCCAGTAATCTCTGTAGCACATCCTGTAACTGTGTATGGCTGTAGTGTAATAAAGTAGTTAGGTAGGTGTTCTAACTCCAGACCTGGCAACTGTGTGTGAATCTGTGTGTGTGTGTGTGTGTGTGTGTGTGTGTGTGTGTGTGTGTGTGTGTGTGTGTGTGTGTGTGTGACTGAGTAGACAGCAATGCTTTTTAGGCTGCTCACACTCCATACAATTCATACACTCAACTTTGGCAGGGCTGCTGATGTCACTCACCTAGAAATACACCTCTGAGAAAGTCCTAACCCAGCAATGTCCATAGTGCGTCCTGTAACTGCGTACTGCTGTAGTATGATAAAGTAATTAGGTAGGTGTTCTAACCCCAGATTTGGAAACTGTGTGTGTGAATGTGTGTGTGTGTGTGTGTGTGTGTGTGTGTGTGTGTGTGTGTGTGTGTGTGTGTCTGTGTGTCTGACCAAGTAGCGAGCGATGCTGTTTAGGCTACTCACACTTTGTACAATTAATATATTCAACTTTGGCAAGGCTGCTGATGTCACTCACCCAGACATACACCTCTGGGAAGGGTGTAGCCCAGTAATCTCCATAGCACGTCCTGTAAATGTGTACTGCTGTAGTGTGGTAATGTAGTTAGGTAGATGTTCCAACCTCAAACTTTGTAACTGTGTGTCTCTGTCTGAGTAGGGAATAATGCTTTTTAGGGTACTCACAGTACTTAGAATTCATATACTCAACTTTGGTAAGGCTGCTGATGTCACCCACCTAGAAATACACCTCTGGGAAGGTTGCAGCTCAGTAATCTCTGCCGCGCATCCTGTAACCGCGTACTGCTGTAATGTGATTTAGAACTGTGGTAGGGTTCCATCTCCACCCGTGGCAGTTCTGGATGTTTTGTGTGTGTTTCAATGTCTGTGTATGGTGCAATGCATTATAGGCTACTCACTCGCAGTACATTTCAAATGCCCTACTTTGACAATCCTGCTGATGTCATTCATTGTGAAATATACCTCTGGGGAAGGATTTCTTTGGTAATCCCTGTGGTGTATCTTATAACAGCTCCATGCTGTAATGTGATATTTTCCTCAGTCAGGGATTTTATACCTGCCCATGTCAGTTATGGATGTTTTGTGTGTGTCTCACTGTCTGTGTAGGGAGCAATGTGTTTTAGGCTAGTCACTTGCAGTACAGTTGAAATGCCCTAGTTTGGTAATCCTGCTGATGTCATTCATTGTGAAATACATCTTTGGTGAAGGATTTCTCTAGTAATTCCTGTGGTGCATCCTATAACAGCTCCATGCTGTAGTATGATGTAGACCTTGGTCAGAGGGTTCTATACCCACATATGTTAGTTGTGGATGTTTTGTGTGTGTCTCACTGTCTGTGTAGGGAGCAATGCATTTTAGGCTAGTCACTCGCAGTGCAGTTGAAATTCCATAGTTTGGTAATCCTGCTGTCATTCATTGTGAAATACACCTTTGGGGAAGGAGTACTCCAGTAATGTCCATGGCGCGTAGTATAACTGCGTAGTGTAATAAACTAGTTACACAGGGGTCCTACGCCCCGCCATGACAGGTGTGTGTGTATTTGTAACTGGTGTTGAGGTGGATGAGAGTGTGTGGACAATGTGGAGGAGGTTTTGCTTATTTCTTTTATGGTGGCCCTACTATATATCACAATGTCAACTATACAGAGATAACAGATGTAAATTATCTGAGAGGCTAGGGTGCAAAGACATACCCATACATGTGACATCAAGGCCAGCCAATCACTGTTAGCAACCCCACTATTACCCAGAGCACACATTCAACCCATGTGTCATACACACACACACACACACATGCCTAGGCAACAGCCAATATGTGGGTAGTACACTGCATGTTGGCCATTGATAGTAATTATGCAGTGATAGCAGTGAGCTACAGAGGGCATGTCACCCTGCCCATCTGTCCAATATGCACGTACATGCAGACAGTGCACCTCCACCATGTTCTCCAATGGACACCTGCACCACCTGTGGTGCCTTCACATGTGACTCACAACAGACATACCATGCCTGACAACATGCCCTGTATGGACAGATGACACTGACACCAGGGAATGCTGTTAGTATGCTATCAATGTAGGTGCAGGGTAAACCTGCTGTCCATTACCAGTTCCTGCCACAGGTGGGCAAGGCTGGCACATCTGATGATAATCTGTGTTCACAACATGGGCCAGACATCCCAGGTACATTTCCACATGTCACTGTACATGCATGTGGGAGGTGTGCACATCCCAGACACCATCCATGTCATGGACTAAGGAACACATACATGGCAAGTGATGCACAGCATTGGCCACACACAATAGTCACCCAGGTGACTGGATGGGGGATGCAATACCCAACTGCATGGGCAAATGCAGAAACTACAGTCCTGGGCCACAATGCAGACCATTGTCATGTGGCCTGATTCCAAGGTATACCCATTGCCTACCCCTGTACAGCCTGCTGGCACAGATGACCACCATACACCTGTGCAGACATGCACCCATGCATGTCAGAACTGGCACCCTGTATATTCTTGTGTGTGTTGTATGGTGCGTATGTCCACATCCACACTCACTAACCCCCCCCCAAGGCATAGTGAAGCATGCTGTTTGATGTCTGACACCTCTTCATACTCTATGCCCATATGACCTCTGTATGACCCGTGTGGTGCATGTAATACCTGCACATTGATGTGTTGTGGCAATCCCACTAGTAATGAGTTGCACTCCTGGCCCTGCCAACTGTGTCAATGTGTGTGCGTCCCTGTGTGAGTGTGCCTGTGCTAATGCTGGCACCTGTTCATGCAGACAGGAACATATACATCACCTGCCATATATCTACCGTATCCCTGTTGCAGATGTCAGTCACCATCATATATATGTTCTGAGTGCTCCACAGCAGGAAACCAATGTGGCGCATCCAATAACTGCATCAAACTGTGATAGCACTACATAGTCATTGGGGGTTTGATACCCTGTACTGGTAGGTGTGTGACACAAACGTGCTTCAGTTTTACTCTCCCACCCCTCCCTGACATCTACTTGCCCCTGTCTGTCTCCCCCACTCCCTCTCTGGTGGATGTGGAGACCCACATCTGCTTTGCTTAGGCAGCAGCATGTGTATTTTAAGTGATGCTCATGATCAGCTGATGGCCTCTGCACAAATTGCAGCCCTCTCCTAGCTGATTGCATGTGGAACAGCTGTGGTAACATTCCCATAGCCAATTGCATGGAAACACACTCCAATACCTAGGAACATCATGGTGGTGTTGGCCCTTTTCAGTCACAGTGAGCAGGAACTCGATCTGTTGTCTGGCAAACAGCATCTCAGATGGATTGGGGATTTACCTCTAACAACATACACTGTGGAAGAAGGTCAACAAACAGGAGGGGGATGTGCCTGCCCTGACTACAGACTGTAAGTGCTGCTATACTGCATTTGTAGTAATGTTGGTTTAACAGTGTTTGCCTGGATATGCCTGTTGTACATGTCGCAATACCTGCCATGTCAGTTCCATGTATATGAGGAATCCCCATCTGCAGGGTCATCTGCAGACTGGGAAGTGTTGTGCCTATGGTTTCATGTGTTAGCCACAGTGCATCTATCTGTGGAATGCAAAGGTAGTGTGAGGACTGCAGTCTGTAGATGGTGAAGGCCATGACAGTTACTGACTTCATATCCCTCATAGGACATATGTTGCAGCAAACCCCGTTACAATGGTAAATTTATGAGGTTATCAGAGCAACATGTCTATACTGGCCCTGGGTATGTGCTGTCAGCCACACCTCTGTCAACCTTTGTACATATGTCATGCATGAAGTGGTGCATATGTGCTGTACACCATAAATAGTGTCATCATATCTGATAACAAGCCAGTGATATATCAGATTGCTACACATGTCTTGTACAGTAGGGGTTATATTTCATGACATAACCTGGACATTCTGTGGATGTTTGTACAGTAATGAGGTCTGTGTAGTGATGGAGAATGCCGGCAGTGTGTGTTTTGTTAATATGAACTTTAGCCTGTGTACAGACTGTGGTAGATGTCATTGTTCTAGCTCCCCTTCTATCTGATGTTACATGCTGCCTCACTGTATGGTACCATTTTGCCGTACATGTTTGTAGGACCATACACACACATGTCCCATACCACAGGCAGCCATCAGACCAAAGTGTGTAGCAGCCCAGTATATGTAGGGTCATTCTGTGAGTGGCACATATGAGGATGGTGTAGAACAGATAGTTCATATACTGTAATATTATGCTAGCTTACCATATGTGGCTGTGGCTGTGTTCACATTGGTTGTGGTTATGCACTTTTACACAGGTGTATCTTACCCTGTGCTGTGACATGGCTGTTGAGCCTGCTATATATGCAGGTACATGTGCATTCCCCCATAGGAGATGTAGGCCAGTGTTGACCCAGTCTGCTTGTAGCCTGCATAGTGAATTGTTACATGCCTAGCAGCTTAGTGTACTTACCCAGTGAGATGTCATGTGCAGATACTTGCCAGATGTACTGCTGCCAAGCCACCCTTAAAAGTCATGTATGTCAGACAGAGCAGTGGGATGCTGTACAGATGTATGTCAATATCTCGTGGGTAGTATGTGTCCATGGCACCCCTGTACCAGCAATCATTATGTGTCAGGCCAGGCAGGAGTGTGTGAATCCAAAACCTATGGTGGCAAATGTATACCAGTCATTATGTGTTATACCCATTTACATGGGTGTCTACATCCATATTGTCAGGCCTGGTACACATGTTGTGCACTAAGGGATTATGTGTATACCTCTGGACTGTACAGGGTGTGTCCGAAGTTCCACATATATTGGCCAATATCTCTGCTGCACTCCACAGGGGCATTACATGCTAGCGGTGGTACTTTACAATGATTTCCTTAGGATGTCTGTCAGTAGCCAATGGCGCACATGTTATAAGCAGATGTCACCTTCCACACACACCATGTCTGTGAAGACAATCCCAATGACAATAGCAATAGTCTAGAAATATACCTGCTATACATACCTAACATCCCCTTGCACTACAACTTAGGGACTATAGGGGCTGGGGTAGGGCTACACTCCATGTCCAGGACATATGGTGGAAATATATGTACATATACTTATCCAGATAGCCATATATACATAATTACACATGTGTACTACTTCCAATTACAACTGTCATGGCAACCACCCACTATAAATCCCTACAGCATGTGGGCGTGGTCCCTTTACATTTCATGTGTGATAGACTTCCATCCTGTGTGTGGGCATCTGTGTTACAGGCAGCAGGTAGCAATACCTCTTACAGGAGAACCTGCACAACCAGAGTGGACACATATTTGTACGAGGATCCAGAACTACAGACAGACTGTGAGTAGAGTTGTGTTATGCTTTGTATAGTACTGGTGTTGGCGTGTGTGTACATACTAGTCTACCTTGAAATGTAATCTGTCTGCATAGCTCACTACTGTGGGCCTATCCTCTTGCTGAACAGAGGTATGCCTATCATGTGTTGTCCATCCACCACACAGGTCCTATGTCAGATATTACACTGGCAGTGTGTGTGTTACGTGCTATCAGTACATGGCTATATCCATTTCTGTTTCTAACCTCAATTCCCTGACTAAGGGTATGTTTCAGACTATCCTGTAACACCAGCACCTTGCTTGGTGTATGGCAACAATGTTCCACATATGTGCCTGTGTTCCAGCCTCTGTCCTCCATCTACATACCAAGCTTTGCACATATGTCATGATGTTGAGGGTTGTTCTGTAGTGGACTGTGAGTATATCACACTGCCATTGCTGCCATTAGTCCACTGCTGTTGCATCCCCCACATATACAGTAGGGCAGGGGCCATATATGTGTGGGCATCACCTACACAATATATGTGTGCCCTTATGCACTCCAGAGGCCAGTGTATGTAACAGTGGTATATGGGCCTGTATTATTGAGTCTAGGTGGGGAGCACCATAAATGACCTAGGCTGTTACAAAATGTGGGGGTATCAGGGCTGAGCTGCCACAAGGTATCTGGATATACAGTACTGTATACTTCACCTATATTGACATTACTTACATTAATTGGGGTACTGCAAGCCTACTGTCTCCTGCCATACAGACTGTTCTCTTTGTCAGTGTGCTCGTGATGGTGTCAGTTATGCCTTGTTATGTACCAGTTACAACCCATTTGATCACAAACCGTCTTTACCTCCTACTGAGTTTATACAGAGTGTAGATAGAGGCTGCTGAACTACACACCTGCAGTACATACTGTTGATTGTTTGGTATCCTGTGGCCCAGTCTGTCTTCACTAGTGTACAATTTGAAGGGCTTGGCCTGGACAGCTACAGCTGTGAACCTTTCCAGACTACTGTATTAGTGTAACTGTTTCACAGTTGAGTACTCTATTTATATGGTTGTCAGTATCTGAACAGCTATATGACATGGCATATAGAACTGTTATAGTACACAATTAAAGAATTCCCATTTCTGCAAACCTGTGTGTGGTGTCTTTCTTATGGCCTTTCTATGGGTACATGTTGCAGGCAACGGTTGACATTTGTATGGGTGGCCCATACACTGTCCAGTTGTTCAGGTGTTAACTGTAGGCATAGTGGCTGTTCCATATTGTGTGCACCGTCTACATATGTATCTTACTGTACATATGTCTGCATGTGTATGTGTAGTCACATATATATATATATATATATATATATATATATATATATATATATATATATATATATATATATATATATATATATATATATATATATATATATATAGATATGTATATCTGTATCTGCATATCTGTGTCTGTGTATCTGTAGCCTGGGGATGTTGATGGCTTCCACATATTACATGTCCTATGGGAGGCAGACTGTACTTGGTAGTGTACTGCAGGATGCATGTGTTTGGCTGTGGGAAGGATGCCTATTCGTACAAGTCATATAGTGTGTGGGACCTCTCAACCCCATTAACGGTACATGTGGACATATGTGTATTTGTTAATCTGCCATTGCTATTTACAGATGTATGGCCATATATACTTATATAGATATGTATATTTGCTAACATATATATAACTATGTCTGTATATACCTACATAGATATATATCTGAGTACACATATGTAATGTGATGTGTATATGTAGACATATAGGTGTAGACACATATGTGTTGATTTAGGCATATGCATGTATATATGTGCATATATAGTAATATATATGTATATAGAGTTAGAAAAACAATATATATATATATATATATATATATATATATATATATATATATATATATATATACATATGTTGTATCTGTTTAGATTTTAATATAGTTACACACACAGACATCTAGGTGTTGGTATACATTCTCTGTACTGTTGCATGACAGGACTGGATTATATGTTTCTAAAAACATTGAAAATCTGTGTATCTGTCATGGCTTAGTGGTACAAAACGTTGTCCAGGGTATGTAGAGTCCTTGGTCTGACCCTTGCAAGAACTGTTTATTTTGTTGTTGGGCAGAACATGGCCCGTTGGATACAGAGTGATTAAGGCACTTTAAACCAGTTGTAAGCAGATTTGTGTGGATTTGCGCAGAGCTAAGCAGCGCCTACACAGGTTAAGCAATGTAGAAGCAGAGTGTATGAAAATGTAAGCGGAGGTTAGGAGTGCTTACCATCATGCAAACTTGCACAAACCCGCTTACAACTGCTTTAAAGTGCCTTCATCACTCTGTATCCAATGGGCCGTGTCCTGCTCAGCAACAAAATAAATAGCCCTTGCAAGCCTCAAAACCAGGATCCTGCACACCATACACAAAGTGATTTAGCACTAAGCCATGGCAGATATGCATAATCATGATGTTTTCACATACATATCATCCAGCCCAGGTATTCAACACTACAGGGAATGTATTCCACCATGTAGATGTATGTGTGTGTGTGTGTGTGTGTATATATATATATATATATATATATATATATATATATATATATATATATATATTCATATTTAAATGGATATGACATATTTACATATGTAGTTATAGCTATAGAAATATATACACATATATACATATATATATATATATATATATATATATATATATATATATATATATATATATATATATATATATATATATATATATATATATATATATATATACATATATACATAGATACACATACATCTATAGATATATATGTATACATCCATATGTCCACATATATACAGCACTAAAAATACATATATGTAAGCATATATATGGTTCACCTTTCAAAGGGAGAGAATTATGTCTACAACAGCTGGAAGGCCAAAAGTATGTTTTCACTCGCTCATTGCAAATTTGGCAATTTGGGTGCGGATGAAACTATAGTGCGGATGTGGAAAATTTGCCTTTCCCCACTGTAGTGCAAACTTGGAGTTAGTATATTACAGTAGGGGGGTGCAGGGGGGCTTGCCCCTTTGCATTACGATATGTATTCCAACTTGTAGTTCGAGAATCAGTGAAGCTGCTTTTAGATTTGCTGAGTTTTGAACTGTGGTGCAATTAGAAATGACGGATCGGTCCTTCTGGTTTGCAGAAAGGGAACTTCGAAGAAATGACTGTCTCCCTTTCAAACGTAAGCACATATATATCTATATAGGTATATATGGACATACATCTGTAGATGAAATTGGGAACATAACCAGAACATATATGTCCACATGCACAATTGACAGGTTTG
Source organism: Protopterus annectens (assembly GCF_019279795.1). Taxonomy (NCBI): domain Eukaryota; kingdom Metazoa; phylum Chordata; order Ceratodontiformes; family Protopteridae; genus Protopterus; species Protopterus annectens. The sequence goes on from NC_056729.1 coordinate 592,803,901, forward strand.
AGAGAGAGACCCAAACAACATACATCTGGCATGGGTAGGTATACCCCCAGAGCCAAACACGTCTGGCCTGCAATACACTACCAACCTTAGATCCCATAACCAGGACCCTACATGACAAGGGCAGTACATGTTAATAGTACTCCATCCCACCTGTAGGATGTCAGGCTGGCATTACTAACATATCATGCAGTACAGTCAAGTGAAGTGTCATGCTTGGGGGAAACACCTGGGCAGGCGCAGTAAGTAGCTGGGATCCCTCATACGATCCAACAGGCCTACACTTGACAATGGATTCACCAATGTTGGCAAGGATGACCACAAATCCACCATGTCAGCTGGGAGCTACCACCCAGTAGCCTGATGACCCTGGTCTGCAGGGACATGGAACATATCAACAATGAACCCATGGCCAATGTCACTGGTAATCTTAACACATGGGACCCCACCAATGTTGGACGTGTCAAAGGCAGAGAATACAACCCGAACCTGGTATACCTCCTTGACGCAATCATGACAGGTGTAGATGGGGGTAAGGAGGTGCACAATGCCTATGTAGATCATAGCAGGCTTTTGTACACCATCCCATATGTAGTAATGGGTGTAGATGTTAAGGGATCTACCTCCGTTCACAGAATATGTATCCACCAGGACTGCTTGGCAAATGCCAACATTCCACAGGTGCCATCCTATGGACATACAGTCCTTCACATGCCATAGATGTGTTAATGCCCTCCTCCACACTGTAGAGGTGTGCAGCACTACTGAGGTTGCTATAACTCACTGGGCGTGGCTGTTGTGGACACATCCACCATCATTGCAGTTACTGTTGCATCTATTCTCCCACATAGCTGTCTGTAATACTGTACAGTGTATGTATCAGGTTGTTAGTTGTTGTTTACACTAGTCACAGTAGTTGAGCACCTCACACCATCTTAAGGGTAGCTCTATGCCACCGGCATTGGCACACTCATGTTACTGAGGTGAGGATCACAGTAGAGTGGGGAAAGGGACATACACCCTGCTGTTAGCATGTTCAATGTCATCCACATTGCAGACTGCATATATACCAATGTGTGGTTGTGCCTATCCTGTGTTGGTGGGATTACATGGGCAACAGATGTGTTACCTGCACGGAGACATACCTCCATGTGTACAGTCTTGTATTTGTACTGCATCCAAACCAAAGGCTCTGTGTGTTGTACCCAGCCATATCATGTGTACCACCCACTACACTTACTGGTGTTCACTGTAGAAGGACTGCTGTCACCACTACACCCATCAGCCATGTGGCACATGGACAAACACAACTCAATCAGAATAGATAATGGTGAAAACAATACAACATTGTTAATTACAGCTATAATGCATCATGGCTGCACAGCTACACCTTCCAAGATATTAGCATTTCACTTTACTGCTGACAACATGCTACACAGCATTCCATTGCTACACTGTTGTACAGTCACCCTGTGCATCAGCACCATGTTAGCCTGTCCCAGCATCAATGTTACGAATGACAGGATGTGGCACAAGTATCATTATATGCACAGGGTGTGTTGTTGGTTTGCCAGAGGCCTAGGCTGAGCCATACAATTGACAACGTGTGTGTGTGTGTGTGTGTGTGTGTGTGTGTGTGTGTGTGTGTGTGTGTGTGTGGGCTGAGTACTGTTATGGGCCAATGGTGATGTCGTGTGTGCAGGTATGTGGTTGCCCTAGGTTTGTTGTTTATACATGTGTGTCTGCATGCACACAGTTCCACCATGTGGCTGCCCTATATGGGGATTTGTGAGACAGCTGCAGACTGTACCTGGCAGGGTTTGCAATTCACCATCTCCGGCCACAGACATGGAACCTGTGCCTGGCAGGGGTACTACAGGCAGTATCAGGTACAAAGCCAGATTGGGTACTGTCCCCCGAGATTGACAGACATCCACTGGATCCATGTCCCTCCTGGGACTGGCCAGGGCCATGTGCACGTGGTCTGCTATGACAGTCTGTGGACAGAACCCCCCCCACAGTGCTGGGGCTGGTACTGCCACTACGGGAGTGGCTGTGACTGGTGGGACGTCCACGGCAACCTCCAGCTGCTGGTGTTGCTGGCATACATCCACATGGCCGTCGCAAACATCCCGCCCTGTCCTGATGCATGGACATGACATTGTGGATGAGATCCACTGTCTCACCCCACCATCTATCCATGACCTCGGTGTAACTACGAATGGCACCTGCTAGGTCATGGATGCTGTCAGTTACAGAGGTGTGATGAGCCCTCTGCACCCTTAAACCCTGTCTGGTGTATCGTTCCATTCGTGCCTGTGCCTCCATGACAACCTGGAACATGTGTGTGGTTGAAATAGATGTGGCACGTCTGCCAGGGGCATGATGACCAGCAGTGCTCCGACGAGCACCCCTGAACATATGCCTATGTGGTACCCCGCCGGACATCTGGCTATGGCTGCTGTGTCCTGACGCACGTGCCATAGATACCACACTGTCCTGGCCAATGCTAACTGTAAACTGTCCCTCAGCTAAGGCCAACAGTGATGAGGTATGTAGAGGCAGTGTGACTGCGTGCGTGGATGGTGTGGATACTTGTGGGATGTCAATTGCTGGCTCAGCAGCAGCACCTGATGACCCTGCCTGGGCGTCAACATACCTATCCTCATTGTCACTGTCTGTATCAGTGACATCAGATTCCCTGCTGGAGATACCCAGCCTCACCTCACCACCTGTGAGGGGAAAACAGGGAACAGACTGTAAGACCTGTACATCACCACTAAACAGTACATATACAGATGCACACATGTGTGCAGACATGGCCACACACACAGACATACACACATGCAGTTGACATACATGACAACCCATACACTCCACCAGACAGCTCCTGCAGACAGCTCCAGCACCCCCATAACACACACAATAGCAGGTGATTATGCAGTACAGTATCACACACAAACCTGTAATTGCACACATGTCAGCATGCAGACATGTGGTGCTCAACAGCATGCAGTGCAACTGTAGTCAATTCCCATTACCAACATTATACATGGCTGTGATGCATGGCTTCTGTTATTAGGTGATGGCCCTCCCCCTGGAACACACTGCACCCATGTGTACAGCATTGCTGTGCATCTGTTCAGCACTCTGGCATGTACTCTGCATCATACCTCACAGGTGTATACACCATTGCAGGATGTGTATCTGTGTGTCATTTATGTTTCCTCTGCTGCTCACAGCCTCTGTGTGTTTCTGGATTATATGTGGACACGTGTTTAGTGAATGCCTGATGTGTATTCACAGATGTCATCATCAGTGGTGCATGTATGAGTGATAGAATACTATTAGACCGACCACAGACACAATGTACTGCACCTATGGTGTGTGTAGAGACCATTATTGATATGGCACTCTCTTCCATGACATGCCATGGTGCAACACTACTGCATATGGCAACACTACACATACCTGATATGTGACATATGACCTTGGCAGTCAATTGCATTACAGGCTATATGTGTTAGTTGTGCAGATGCCGGTTGGGATGCATACGATTTGTGGATGCATTTGTGTGCATGCACATATCATGATGGTGTGTAGCAATAACTGCTATGTGCAGTACTGCAGTCACTATACCTGCCAGGGGTATAGTAGCATGGGTCATCATCATGAGCCAGTAGTTCCCCAAACCTGCATGTTTGCATGCTAAACATGTGCACAGCCTTTGGAGGTCATACAGTACCATCACTAGTGCCATCAGGATTATGTCTGCCACACTGCCTGACCTTGGCTGTGCACAGATAGAGCCATTCTCAGTGAGTTTTGTCTCTCCCCTCCAGTGCACTGTTGTGTTTCAGGATGACACACCCTCACCATCTCCTGCTACATTGCAAATGCTCAACATCTGTGGCCTACACATGTGTGTCATATTGCAGTAACCCAAACTAGGAACACCATGTGTACTAGCATATTCCCTGCCAATGCAGGGCAAACATGCAGGAGTACAGTGTCACCAGCATTGTACAGATGGGGATGTCATCCCTCAGTTGGGGTGAGGTGTGTATTGTGCAGCACATGCATCATAACTGCAACATTCTGGACTTCCCCAACATGGTGCTGGTACATCAGATCACATTGCAACACATGGCTTTGGCAATGTTCCACCATTATGCAGGTCATATCTGATTAATGAACCCTGGCTGATGTTGCCTGTGGTACACATAGGTTCATAGGTGAGCACTGGTCTATTGGTCCTGGGACCTACATAAGCCTAGCCACAGGGGTTCCCAGTCATGCACCACCAAATAATGTTATTCCCCTGTGCCCCTGACAGGCTGTGGCACAGATGTACTACCCAGGGTGAATTCCCCATTTCCCATCCAGTTGCCAAGTGTTTTTGTAAAGAGGGCCAATGAGTAGCATTGCCTGACATGAATGGGTAGTCTATTCCAGAGTGTGGGAATTCCCCAGGATAGGGGCCTATCCCTCCAGTATGTTCTGTGTAATGTGTCAATGAGGTTTAGGACCCTGGAGCATGTGTTTGCAGAGGGAGTGGGATGTCTTTATGTGTAGCATGTTCAACTGCTCTGTGTATGACATAGCTGTGTATGTTAGGCAGATGTCAGCTGTACCAGAGCAATGTGCACTGGAGTGTAGCCACAGTTGTCTGTGATGGTCTGTGTATTGCATGTGTTTGAGGCTGGTAATCCCATTAGTGAGGTGTGTGCTCTGTCAGTGAACATGTACAGCATGCATTATGGTTAGGTGTGTTAGAGGTATAAATGGCCTACACCTTAGCTATGACATGCACAGTGAATTGCCAAGCATAACCTTAAACCATACTCACTGTCATCTGGCCACTGCCTTGCTGATATAGATGAGATAGAGTTGATGTCAGTGGCCACAGCTGTGGCACTGCTACAGGGTGGGTGCAAAATTACAGTAAAACAACAGCTGAAGTCCACAGTACTACAGATTATGCATAACTGCTTATCAGTACTACACAGCAACAGACTCCACATCTCACATATGCATGATCTACCTGTACAGATGCATACACAACAGTGGTCTACTGATATGCCCTGGAACCTTACCTGCATGCTCCATGTCTGGTGTGTGGGTAGCACCCACCTCCATGACTGTATATGTCTGTAGCTCTTGTGGGTGGGCAGGTGCCACCAGGCTCATGAGCAGCTCCTCCACTCTGGTGAGGAGGGGGATGGATGTTATGGCCCCCCCCGTTTCAAGCTGGTCACCCCGCATGGCAGCAGCATGGCAACATACATGGCAGAGCAGGTCACTACAATGATGGCAGACCTGCTCATACGTACGGCTGTGCATCCCCACCTCATTCACCCTGCGGACCACATTGTTCCACATGGTGGTCCACTCATGCAGGTCCTGGCTTGTCCTTGCGAACAGCAGCTGGTAGTGCTGGATGATGCTGGTGAGTATTATGCCATCCTCAGTGGCACTGTAAGTGGGATTCCTTGGGTGTGCCTTACTCCCTGAAAGACATAAAGATGAAAATGTGGCTGAGCAACTCATATGGCACGTTTACCATAATACAATACACATATCAGTCTCCCGTCACCATATCAGCCCCAACTTAATGTTCACACAATGCAAGTGGCATGTCTCTGGTTTATCTATCACTGGGACATGTATTGTACAACACCTTTTGCTATGTGTTTATAGACATGCTCCCTGTGGGGACACTAGAATTCTGGGCTGTTACAGAGTATTTCACCTGCATGCCATTGTCACTGCCACTATGTTTCCACATATGCATGTGGTATGCTTGCTTTGTGATTGCTAAACATCTGCCATTCTGTATTATTGGGGATATCTATGCATGCTGTTGGACATGTTCTGGGATTGTGTGGACTATTACAACCCGCATATGTTCCATGACAGTTGCACAACAGTATGTGTAGGGATTATTTGCCAGCAGGATCACCATTCCCACCTATTTTGCACATGTTACCAGTCCACATCACATCCGTGACCCACCATGGAACCTCATTATCTACTGTTCCGACACTACCTTCATGTGGAACCACCTCAGGGGATGGTGTCCCCCCCATGGAGCAAACACAGACATATGTCTGTCACCCAGTTAGGTCCAGGGTCTTGTGCATAGGGACCTCCACAGAGACATGGGGTATATGCTACATCACCTGGAGGCATGCAGTATACATGCACACGGTTAGACATGCATGTTCTCCTGCTGTGCCCACAGCCCAGGCACCTTTATGACCATATAGATGCTGTCTTGACTGTCCATGGGTGGGCACCATGCTCCCTTTGTTCCCATATGGGGGCTTAATGGCCTCCACATTCCAAATCGAACTATCCATCCACAGTGTTTAATCACCACATGTGTCATATACCAGCCCTGTATGGTGTCTTGTTTGTCACCCAACCAAACCTATATACCAATATGTGCATAATACCCTTCACCAACATGTATATCCCACCTTCTCAAACAATTACGATGTGTTCCCAACATGGGTTAAACACCACACTCCACACTCCACACTCCATTTTTCAGCCATGTACTGGTGTGTAGATATGTTGTGTATTGATGTGTGATGTTCTCTCACACATGTCATGGCATGACACATGTACTGATATATATATATATATATATATATATATATATGTGTGTGTGTGTGTGTGTGTGTGTGTGTGTGTGTGTGTGTGTGTGTGTGTGTGTGTGTGTGTGTGTGTGTGTCTCTGTGTGTGTATACCTATATGTGTCAGTATTATGTATATGTGTGTATGTGTCTGTTTGTATATATATATATATATATATATATATATATATATATATATATATATATATTATATATGTATACATACACACATATATATATATATATATATATATATATATATATATATGTATGTATATATATATATATATATATATATATATATATATATATATATATATATATATATATATATATATATATATATATATATATATATATATATATATATACATATATATATATATATATATATACATATATGCATAACTGTTCGAGGTTCTGTAGACATTCACAGCTGTGAATATGTATCACAGATATATGTAGCTGTATGTAGGGTGCATACAAACATCTGGTCCACACTTTTGTAACTCTCTTTACTTTACAGCTGAACTGTTACACAGACAGGTGTCACATGTGAACACAGACTAACATTAGGGGCGTATATATGATGACAGATTTTGGATAAGCATATTATATTGCTATGGCAGTTGGGCATGCTATGCTACACTTTAACATGACTGTGCTGCAGTTTGTGTGGCCTCACACCCATGTGTCTGTCATGGCAGTATTAATACCACCACCAGCTGTTGGCCACAGTAATGTACAGAACACAGATATCATGGGTCACATCTTTGCCACTGCTGATCTGCACAGTTGACAGGTATGTCCCACTGCCCACAGGAACTAACACTATTGTCCAGAGCTGTTGTTGAGCAGACCATCATTACAGGAACAAGTACTGATGGCACATATATATCATTTCAAATTATACATCCTATTATTCTATGCCATATACTACATGCAAGTAAATGCATATCTGTTTCACATACCTCTTGTGTTTTTTCTGCTGTAACAAAACCCTGAGCTTTGTTGCTTTTATTAAAGTTTTTTTTTTCTTCTCTCTCTCTCTCTCTCTCTCTCTCTCTCTCAATCTCTCCAGTAGAGTGATTGAGCTGATTGGAATAGATTGCAGCATGCTTTTTCTAGGTATTACACATGATCAGGTGACGGCCTCTGCGCCAGTCAGTGTTCACCAGTTGCTAATTTCATGCAGCCTGCTGTGTAGTACTTCAGATAACCACTGTCATGGCAACCCAGTACTATAAATTGCTGACTTCTGTGGGCATTGTCCCTTCACCTTTCCAGTATGGAGGACATCCGTCCTGTGTGTGGACATCAGTGTTAGAGACAGCAGGCAGCAATACCTCTTGCAGCAGAACCTGCAGACACAGGCCAAATACACATTTGGGTAAGGTTCCAGACCTACAGACAGCGTGAGTAGTGTTGCTGTGTTCATTGTATCTTGCTGGTCTTAAAGGGTTTCTGTGTACATGGTACTTTTGCATGGCATGTTGTCTGTCTGCATAGCTCTCAACTGTTGGCCTATCCATATGATATCAGGAGGATTGGCTGTTAGGTTTTGTCTGTGCACCACACAGGTATTGTCCCAGATATATCAGTGGCATTCTGTCTGTTGAGTGCTATCAGTACATGGCTACATCCATTTGTATTTCCATGTCGTATTCCTGCATAAGGGTATGCTGCAACAAATCCTGTAACACCAGCAATTTCCAGGGTGTGTAACAGCAATAATGCAAATATGGCCTATGTTCCTGCCCCTGTCCTCCATGTATATGCCAGTCTTTGTCCTGCTGTGATACAGAAAGGGATTGTTAGGTAATGGCCTATCATTATTTACCGCTAGCATTACTGCTATCATCCCAGTCATGTCATGGACTCCCACACCAACTGTTGGGCCAAGTCCATATATATGGAGGCAAAAGCTGGAGAACACATATGTGCCCTTGTACATTCCAAAGGTAAGTGTGTGGTACACACTGTTCATTGCCCTTGTACAGCCTTTTAAGGGGGTGTTCAATGCCATTAACCTAGGCTGTGACACCTTTTCAGGAATATAACTGTTAAGACAAGGGTCATTCAGTGTGATAGTGAGATGTTAGGTTAAGCAATGTTATGTACAAGATACTGTGACACTGAAAAAAGCACTACTTTTCCCCCTAGGGCTTGACTACAGGGTGTAATTAGAGGCTGCTGAACTACAATTGTTGATTGTTACATATCTTGGAGGCAAATCCTGTGTCTATTGTACTAATTGAAGGCCTTGGCCTGGACAGCATAGTATGGTATATATCCACATTGCTTGCATCTACTGTTTTGTGTGGGCCTTGCATTCATCAGCCATTACATATTTCAAATTATATGCCATGTAAGTACTGGCATACATTATTGTATAGTACACAAATAAAGGTTATCTGTGTATGCATACCTGTGTGTCGTGTCATGTCCTTTGAATTGTGGGTGGGTATATGTTTAATTATTCTCATTTTTGGGAATGGTTGCCACACTACACATTTCACAGGTGGCAGTTAAAGAGCTTGTGGCTGAGGGATATACTTTGCACCCTGTACTTACACACTACTTCTACATATGTATTGCTGCTAATACCTTTTGTCTGTGTATATGTGTATGCACCTATATATATATATATATATATATATATATATATATATATATATATATATATATATATATATATATATATATATATATATATATATATATATATATATATATATATATATATATATATATATATATATATGAACATATTTATGTATCTATATACAATTGATGTTATATGATTATTTGTGAGTTTTATATATATAAATATATACATATAGCTGACTATCTGTCTACATTTACAGATATATATCTGTCCATATGTCCATGAATTGTTCAGCTCATATTTTGGCCTGTACCTCATTCTCTTGGCAATTGACATGGATGATCACAGCATTGAATCAGTAACTAGTGCCGACACTTTTGTGTTTCAGACTTCATCTCCTTCTACATATGTGTTCTAATACATATAACTGTGTAACTAGCAACATTTTAAGTGTATTAGAGCATTAGTTGACATATATCCCTATTTGTACCCACATTGTGGCATACTTTGTCCAGACTTTTTGCATTAACAGGTTGTGTGGTATGATATTAATACATTTCCTGTACTGTTGACTGATTGTGCTGGATGATATGTTTGTGAAAACATGTTATGTATATCTGCCATGGTTTAGTGGTAAATCACTTTGTGTAAGGAGTGCAGGGTCCTGGGTTCCAGCTTTGTACAGGCAGTTTATTTTGTTGTTGGGCAGAACAAGGCCCATTGGATACAGAGTGATTACGGCACTTTTAAGCAGTTGTAAGTGGGTTTGCATGGGTTTGCGCAATGGCAAACACTGCTAACCTCCCCTTATGTTTTCTTACACTCAGTTAGCTTTGGAATTGCTCAGCCTGTGTCGGCATAGCTTACCCCTGTGCAAACCCACGCAAACCCTCTTACTGCTGCTTAAAAGTGCTTACTGCCGCTTACCCCCATGCTAATTTCTTTAAAAGAAAAGAAAAAGGGTTGATAGGAAAGTGGTGAAAAAAGGGGCACAAAGAGGGAAAGACAATAGGGAAAATAGCTGGCGTGTGCAGGAAGGGTATAGGAAAGGTCCATAGCTGCCCATTTCTTCTACAGCAAGAGCTGTGCATATACACTGAATTTGGAGGTAGATTTGGACATTCAGACCCTTGGGAGATGGCTGCGGACAACATATATTCATTGTGATGCCAATTAGACCAGATTACATGTGTCCAGTGGACATGTGTATGAAATGGACAGTTATGTATGGGGTGAGATGTTTTTGTGGGAACACATTGCCCTTTTATTTTTTCAGGTGAGAGTGGGATGTTGGGGAGGGGTAGTAGGTATATTTGGGGAGGTAGGTTGGGTAGGTTAACAGACTTGACAAACAAGACACATTCAGGGGTGGTATATGACACATGTGGGGGGTAAACACCTTGGATGGGGAGGGGTGTTTGGAAGTCGCAAGCCCATGAGCCCCCAACTGGAAACAGTGGGACTGAGGTCCCCACCCATGGGCAGTCACCACTGCAACTTCACAGCCCCAAAGGTGGCTGTGCTGGGGGCTGTGTAAGAGGGGCAAGCTCACCCTCTAATTGTGCTACTCGGCCCTCAAGCTGGCGTAGCTGGTCTCAACACTCCCGGTTGAGCTCCCTACACACTACGGCCCAGACCTGTTGATGGGTGACAGGTTCCCCTCCATGCCCACTCCAGGGGGCAAGCCCCATCCCCTGCAGCGGTTTCACCCAAAGGTGGCGCAGGGTCTACGGAGGAGGAGGTCCCAGGCTGGGCCCCAGATGTGCTGGTGCCTGGTGCCATGGCCAGCTGAGGTGGGACAGGTGGATCTGCTGGGATCGGCCTTCCCATACGAGCTATGTTGTAGCAGGTTTATGACAGATATGGGTTAGTAACAGTCAACAGCATTCAGGATTAGTTATAACAGCATGCACAGGTATTCCCATTAACCTAAAACACCAGATTTAACACAGTTGCAGAGCAAGCAGAACACATGCATATAAGGAACAACAGTGGCCATTATAAGAGCATGCAGGTTTCATTGATGGCAACAGGCTACCAATATGGGTGTATTTTAACATGGCACATGCATAGAAACAAATGTGAATATTTATAAACCATTAGGACATATGACCAAACAAAAGTTTGAAGTGCACACATACCAGTTGAGGAGTGTCATTTGGGTTATTTTGCACATATGGTAGGAGTGAGAGAGATAGTTCAGTTAACAACTAATATATCCTTGTTGTTTTCACAACATTCTTAGTCACTGCAGTGATTTTTCCCTTATATGTATTATTACACTACCCAATGGCCTTATATTGTACACTGGTATGTTTATAGATTATTATGTACAAGACCTGTGTCTTACATACAGGTGTGACAAGATGCAGGTGTTAATGCAACATATGTTGAGAATTGCTGTCATACACTTTGGGTGAGGTGCTAGAATGACAGGTTTGTTTTCATATACATTCTATGACTATGTACACGTTTGACTATCAGTTATCTGTCATTAATGGCTGCCTAAATTTCTTGGATCATCACACTGATTTTTCAGGGGGACGGGGTACCAGGCTGGTGATATGGGCCATTTTATCTGGACATGCTGGATAGATTGGAACAGTTGTGGGGTATGAATATGCATACAAATTTCAATTTGAACATTCTAGCAAATTATGTACAATTGTTGGGTGTAATTATACATACAGCTTTCTATATGAACATTGTAATAAAATCTGTACAGTTGTGGGGTATGATTATGCATACAACTTATTAGCACTCCCAGGATTCAAACCCCTGCTTTGTGTGACAAAAAAGTTATAGCTAACATTACAGTATACTGTGCTATCAGGGAAATGATGCAAAGTTTTTGACTGTTTTCTAAGTCTACCTCACTTGTACAATATGACTGACCTCTTGGTACTTCTAACATTGTTATGCAGGACTTCATACACATTTTATCTGCATACCAGTGTTGGTGACACTGCTTAAAATACAATAGTACTATTTATAGTATGCAACAGTTCACCAACATATGAAAGAAGAGTAAACAGAAGCACTCCAGGGGTTATACCTTTATTCACAGACTATTACACATTTATTTCTACTGGTACAACACTTTCTAAGGCTCTTATATTTATTTGTTATGGCAGTACATGCAGACTAATTACTAACCTGCCTCACGATGCAGCCTTTGTAACCTAGCATCATGGGCTTGCCGATTCACAGCCCACTCATCTGCAGCTGTCAGAGAAATACAATGATATTTAGCCTTACCTACCCATAGTATATGCAAGCTAGGCAATTCTTAACTACTTAGTAGAATGACTACTTACTCTGTACTGGGGCATTAGCCATCTGCTAGGACTCCTGGATCCACTGTTCCAGTACATCCCCCTTCTGCTGCTTCAGGTCAGCATGGTGGTGCCTGACCTGCTTACCAGTCCAGGGGATACCTGTGGCACTGGTGAGGTCATGGGTGAGACTGTCCCAGTCCTCTATTTTATACTGCAAGCCCTGGTACTGGCCCTGCAGTAGTCTCTCCTCATGGTGTTTTACCAGGAGCCATACCATGATTTTTGACTCCTGGATGCCACAGCGCTGCACTCTAAAACAATTGCCTTCACCCACACCAGCCATTCTGCCTGCAGTAGGAAGCTACAACCAGTTATGGAACGTATTCCCACCTGTGTGGTTTAAATACAGCCAATTACCTGCACTTTTCCATGAATGGCCGTGTTTGAAAAGGTTAAACTAAGGGCACACCTGCTTACCTATGGTTGGCAGTGCTTAAAGAGGTATACCGCTAGGCAGATTGGATTGGCTCCCCTACACATTGCTTACTCTTACTAAGTTGAACTGTGCTGCGGTTAGCATTGCTTAATAGTTAATTAACACTATATTTGCCTTTTGGCAGTGATTTATTATTCATTACAGGTTCTATATGTGTTTGGTATTCATGATTCTGCACTTCTACTACTTCTACACTTTATTACAATAACACCTCATATCTATGCTTACTACAGTACTCCATTTCACATATTTATGTTATATAACAGGTTATACCACTTCACACTGTACATAGATTCACTTCACATGTTTGGTTTGATTTTCCTGTGGTGAGGATTAGTTTGCTAATATCTCATTCATATAAATTGCTATGATGGCTTAGTGGTAACTACTGTAACTATAGTTTATAGGGTCCTGAGTTCGATCCTTGCAGAGACAGGTTGTTTTGCTGCTGGGCAGAACATGGGCCGTTGGGTACAGAGTGATTAAGGCACTTTAAAGCAGTTGTAAGCAGGTTTACATGGGTTTGCACGACGGTAAGCACTGCTAACCTCCGGTTACAGTTTCTTACACTCAGTTAGCTTCTACTTTGCTTAATCTGTGTAGGCAATTCCTACCCCTGTGCAAACACACTTAAACATGCTTACTAGTGCTTATATATGCTTACTACTGCTTATTTGTGCTTAACCCTGCTTACTAGTTCCTTATTCATTATGACACTGACACTTCACATGTGCATATAATGCAGTACTCTAGTTCACATTTAAATGTTATTTAGTGGGTTATACAGCAAAAAGATGTAAAAATATGTTCATATACAGATTTCGCATGAAAAATGATATGTGCTGAAGTGGGACTTGAACCGGAAATGCCTGTTCATTAGGCAGATGTTCTAACCACTACACTATTACTGCGCTGCTTCATTTGCATATATATTCCTTGTTATCCTCCTTAGCCTTTTCAGCTGCTTTAACTGTAGCTAAGCGATGGGCACACCCATGCACCTACGGTTAGCTGTACTTGGGGTTTTAAAAAAAAAATAAAGGGGTTTCCTCTTTTTATTTTTATGTCCTGTTGCTGTTGTACACATGGGGGACTGTTGGAGGGGATATGCAGACACCTATGAGCAGTCTCGCTCATTTATTTACAGTTTCTGCTGTTCTACTTTGCAGGGGTGTGTTCATTCTGAGAGGTCTGCTCTCAGACACACCCACTGCACTCATCCACACTCCTTGTAGGATTAGGAGGTCAGGCAGCATGCCTTCATTAATATGCATGGCGCGTTGCCTTCCTCCTAAACTGCTGCTTAGTCCTGCGTGGAAGATTACTAAATCCAGGGGATTATTATAACAAACTGGGATATAATCAAGCTTTTTTTAATGAGACTGGTGACGGGCTTGGTCAGATTCCAAAATATGTAGCAAGGAAATGGACATGTATAAAGAATTTGGTAGGATGGACCAATTATAATATACCAATGGGGATGACACCTACAAAAGGGACCTTAAAATGTGGACATTGGAATTATTGTAAATATATCTGTAAGGAAGGTATCATTATTAATAATAATGTCTTGATTAGGAATAATGCACATTTGAATTGTGAAATGAAGGGTCTGGTGTATGTCTCATTATGTGAACAATGCGCCAGATTTAATATTGGGAAGACTATTAGATCTTTTAAGGAACAGATTTATGAACATATTCATAGTATAACATAGGGGGATTTGAATAATGCACTAGCAAAACATGCCAAGAAATTGCCTAAAGATTTTTTTTTTATTTTATGGGATTGAAAATCCCTTCCATAATCCAAGAGGTGTGGCAAATGATTTTGGAGGTCCATGAGCTTTTATGTCAACTCAAATTAAATGCACGAACAGCTCCTGGCCTTAATAGAATGCTAGCAATTAGCTTATATTAAAAATAAAATCTCCCGGTTTAATGTAGCTGGAATTGGTATTATTATGCTTGAATGTTGTCTGCTTTTGTAAATATGTATTTAACTGTAAACCTTTTTAATTGTTCTGTGATTTTGATTAGTTGATATTTTTGGTAGGTAGTGGTGGTTTAATATATAAGGAACTTCCGTGTAATTTTATTTAATTCTGAGGAAGTTCTATATGAGTTGGAATGAAAGCATTAAATAAATATTTTTTTTTCTGTGTGATAATTTTTGGGCATCTTTGGAGAGTACTGGTGAACTGTTACACCGTGTTTTTTTGCCTTGTTTTTTTGCCTTGGTTACTAGTCAATAAAGTAGAAGCCTAGAATTAATATTACACTGCATGGTGAATACACATCAGTATCAGACCCTTATCTCAACATCATTTTCTCTGCAGCACAATGCTGATGTCATCATCTATAAAGTGCACTCTCACACTACAAAAATCAGACTTCTGCAATGGCACTTGCATTAAATACTGTGATGTACTGATTACCTAAATATATAGGTAGGGGGTTCTAATTGAAACAATTCACTTGTATGTGTATATAGATTCATGTAAATATTACCTTAACTATTGCTGGTCTGAATAAAGTAGTAGCCATGATAAACTGTTATACTGCAAGGTGAGTCCACATTGATGTCAGACCCTTCTCCAAATATCATCTTCTCTACAACACAACATTGATATCATCCTCTATAAAGTACACTCTCAGAATATAAAAATCAGACTTCTGCAGTGGTGCTTGTATAAAGTGCGTGTTCTCTAGACTGTGTAAATACATAGGTAGGGACGTTCTAATCTCGCTACAATCAACTTGTGTACATGATGGTGGGTCCAGAGCATCAGTGGAAGATCATCTCAACAGCTGTATTCCTTTGACTTCCACTTGTGAGAAACATTTACATCATATGATCAATCCTTCATTCCCTTATCACTCTGTCCACAAACACATACTGTCTGCAACACATTTTTGAGGTTATCATTTCAATAATGTTCCCTTACACCATTAAAGTCAGACCTCTTCTGTGGTTTATGCATATAATATAGTTGTGTATAGACTGTGTCAGCCGATAGGTAGGGAATTTGAATGCAGCAGTGATACTCTCCTGAGTGTGTGTGTGTGTGTGTGTGTGTGTGTGTGTGTGTGTGTGTGTGTGTGTGTGTGTGTGTGTGTGTGTGTGTGTGTGTAAATGGTTGTAGGAATGTCTTACACCTGTTAGTATTGATAACATTTAGAATCCCATGTAGATGTTGAAGCCATTTTTGCACACATATCTCCTTTGCATGACACAGCTGACGTCATCATTTCCAAGACACAGTGTAGCTCACGTGCACTCTGACTTCCCCTGTGGCATGTGCATATAATACACTTGTGTGTAGATTGTTAAAATATGCAAGTAGGGAGTTGAAATACAGGGATTGCTGTCATCTATTTTTTTTCTTCTTACTGTTTATAAAGGCTGCAAATGCACATATGAGGTATATCTATACAGTGTGGTGTGCGACCACCTTCTAGCGGAAACATTACAGTATTACACAATGGTGATGTCATCCATTGAAATGTGCAGTGTCACAGTTGTGAAAAAAAATCTGTAGTTGTGCTTGTGTTTCAGCAAACCTTTATTAGCTTGTGATATTTGATATATAGTTCAGATCCTGTTGTCACTGCTTATAGCCAGTGCACATGTTAATAGTGTTTTCACCAACATGTGCTATGTTCATCTGTAGATGTTGTATCCTGTTACAAGAGTTTATTCTACATTTCCTCTGGAAAGGCTGCTGTTGTCTTTGAATAGATTGTCATTCCATAACAGTTGTAATAGGACACCTCCTCTGGACTCAGGACATGAGGCAATGTAATGTATATTGCTTTCTAAGTATGGTATATGTTTCAATATGGGATTATATCCACATTGTACATAATTGCTGTTCTACCATCATAGTGACAACAGCAGGGGCATACAGATGTACTTGGGTATACTCAGCATTAGGCAATGTAGTTTGGCATAAGCAAGATTTAGACTAATCATTTACAGGGACACATATTCCTTGATTCATACACATCATGTAATGCTTCACAAAACCACATATATGACAATTGGAAATTCACTTATACCATGGCACATTCATTGATTCCACTATAATGTTGATTTCCTCAATGCTTAGGCAAGTGTTTTGAACCAGCATTGAGTGACTGTAAGCATTTGTGTCCTTAACTGTTCTGCAGGAAAGATATCCCATGCAATTATACTTTATACATGTAAAGTGGCAGAGGCCTCCCCTATCCATTTTAACAGATAAAATTATGGTCAAATAAAGTACAGCTAACTGAATGACTTCACATAGGTGGCATTCAACAGCTTTTGTAATATAGTTCTACTATGGCACATGTGATTAATAGCCATATTGTTATTTGGAGGAGTTGTACAGCTTGATGTTCAATTCTACAGTAGGAATTCATTTTGTGTGAAAGTACTGATATTGAACTACAACCATTACATCATATTAGTCTTATTTCATGATATGTTGCACTAATGTGGTGAGAGTGCTGTTGTGGCACATGCATTGAGTACTATGTGCTCAAGTTCTTCGGTGGTATGTGTGCAGACATATAGAAAACCCTTCCTAATCACAGAACGTTGAAATAAGAACACAACACAATTGTGTGCACATGAGCACATTCATTTAATTGCTGTCAGTCTAACATGCTGATATGATGTTCATTATCAGAGATCCTTTCTTAATTAAGACATTAATTTAATTTGTTTGTGACAATACCCATAACTACTTACTATAGCACATTCTGGCAGTACACAGGTCTGGTGAATACATTGCATCATAGTATGATGTTTGCATATGTTTTTATCTGTCTGCACACTAATTGTGTCAGGCCTGAGTGGCTTACACAGGGGTAGTACATATGTCACACTCTGCTCCCACATTTGTAACACCACACACACCTACATATGGGATATATAAACATTAGAATTTTAAAATGCATAATTCATGCCAAAGGTGATCCTCCTTGTACATGTGTTAGGCATATTTCTGTGGTTTACTCAGTTAATACACAAGTCAATGTGATAACATTGATAGTATGGGCTTGATATTGTGGCTTCTAAGCCATTCTTATGCTCCAACATGTTACATTGACAAAATCCATGCTATGCACATATCCTGTAATGTATGCACTGATCTTGCGGACTGTCAATTCAATTCAGCATGTTAATGACATTCATATGTTACAGTGTTAATTTGTCAAACTATCACATCCTATAATATCATGTCTGCTTTTATTTAGCTATACTTGCTCATAAATTGTGACCACCATTAGTGATATACATATTGCACAATTGTATTACTGCACAATTGTCTTTATCACATAAAACCTTCACATCAATTATTTTACTATAATTTGAACATTTACTCTCCCCTCTTACATATTTCTATGTACATCTCTTTGGTTTCTGTGCACATTGTCCTCAGTACACTTTCTTTTTCTGGTAACCCATCTATTGTAGTTTCCCATGAAACATTTCCTCTGCCCTCTTATTTATGTAGTGATATACTTGAACTATGTGCACATTGCATTCAGTGCACTTTCCCTGCCTGGTAAAGCTTGCATTATTTGCCCGATGTAGCCTTTTATGCTGTCCATATGAGCACAATTAATAGGTTTGGCCATAGTAAAGTTTGTTTGTTTTCTGTGTGTGCTTGTGCTGGTCAAAACATTTTCCTGGCTGTCAGCACTGTTGCTGGCCTTGAAAACATGCTTTTATTCATGCAAGCATGATAAGCAGCCGGCATATGCAATTAGCACTCCTTCTTACCGCTCTACCATGTAAACATCATGTAGGCTTCATGTGAAGTCTATACAATTGTTCTTAAATCCCACAGATTGTTTTTACCAGTGTGAGACATGCTACATTTTTCACATTTAATTTGAGACCATTGACCTTGTACCATTTGGTAATATCATTTATTTCATGTTGTAGCAATTTTGGGTTAGTGGAAGATTGTATAACAGCACCTAATTATTTTATTTAGGGGTCCCTATGTGTGCCAACATAAACTTAATAACAGGCAGAAGGCAGAGATTATGACTGTTCATGAAGACAAAGAAAGAAAGCATATCCTATCACATATCTAAATTTTCAGACCATCTTAGGAAAATTCTATATCCTGTAGCAGTAGTATCTGAACTAACCCATTATGTTTAAGGCCTCGTGGAAACTGTGGGAAGATGGAAAAGATTTAAAGAGGTCTTGGTTCATAGGTAGTAACCAGGTATGTAGTTTAGGAGACAATTAAGGAACTAGCCCAAATTCCCAATTTCCCCACAGCAGTGCCCAGTTAAATGACTTGCTCAAGGGAACACAGTAGATAAATGAAGGATGGGGGAATCAAACCCTGTATAATAGACAGTAACCTGTTAGCCCATAGCCTTAATCTTCTATACTAAATACCAGACCCATTAATAAAGAAGACACCAACCAGCCAAATGCAGTACTACTTCTGAATTAAAATTGTGTGTGTGTGTGTGTGTGTGTGTGTGTGTGTGTGTGTGTGTGTGTGTGTGTGTGTGTGTGTGTGTTGTGTGTGTGAGTGCATGCATGCGTGTGTGCATTCATGCGTGTGTGCTTTGGGGGGTAATTAAAATTCATTTTTAACAGACAGAAACACAAAACCAGAACCAAGGAAAATGGATTAGCATATAAGCTGTTAAGAAAACTACAATATGAACATGTCTAAATGATAAAAACATTTCTATGAATAATCAGTATTTTTGATAAGAGCATATCAGAACTTGTCATTTATTAAGACAGAGATGCCAGCAATAATACTAAAGATATTAAATTAAAATTAAATCAGCTACTTCTCTGGAACAAGCTTCCAATTCACGTGAAACAGAGCCATTCCCTGACCATCTTCAAATACAACCTAGACCAATGAATGGATGACCACAAATTTATTCCTGGGGTGGTGCCCTTGTCCCTCCAGGGCAGAGGAAGTTGTTATTAACTACCATAGACCCTTCCCTCTGTGAACTTCACTCACCTAACCACTGACAATTGGGGCAACTCAGGATAAATATATCTAGGCTTGTAAGGGCTCTAGGGCAGTCAGCTTAGTAACCTCCTATGAACATTTGAACCTATGATCCAGCAAAAATACAGGGACAATGCAAATACAGACCTAAATGAAGAAAACCACTTAAATAAAACACCAGAGAGTGAAGTAGAGAAATGAAGTGTAACAGAATTGGATAAAGAAAAGTTAAAAGTATGTATTTTGGCAGAGCAGAGTGTAAGAACAAAGTCTGTGGAAGAAAGAGAACTACATAGCAAAACAATACAACCTAAAAGTGTTACAAACCAGGGAACAGAACTGACTAGATAAAATAAAGATAATTAATCTCTTAGAAAAGGGATATAACCTAAAGAAATAAAGTAAGAGGACTGAAAAGTGCACAGCCTGAACAGATTTCAATCTGTCTTTCAAACTGAAAAAGAGAGGCGAAAAGTAAAAAATTCTAAACAGCCAGTGTGTTTTGAGAAGGAGATGTTAGGCAATAAAACAAAATTTCTATTGTGATAAAAGGGGAAAACACAATCTTAACAGAGTCCTAAATCCATTTGTGACATTTTACGACAGAAAGCTCAAATAAAAAAAATGACTGTTTTCAACAGAAATGTATAACTGAGGAAAAACTACAACTTAAAACATGTTTTGTCGTGCTACTATTTGCAGGAGAAGATACAGATATGGAAGAACCTATATCACCGTATTTTGTAGAGGAAGCGGAACCTTCCTCTTCAAAGCAATCATGTGTGGAAAAGACACAGAGATGAGGCAAATTAACTTCACAAAAGCTCATCTAGAAGATGATATCTTAATGAAAGCAAAAGATACTGGGCCAGATTCATGAAGGCTTGCACGGAGTCTAAGAATAGAGTAAGACTCCAAACAGCCAATATGTCTGCCGAGCGATCCAGAAAAAGCCAGCAGGGGCATGCATGAGAGCACCTAAGACTACCCTTGCACGGACAGTGTAATATTATGCAAATTACCTCATTTGCTGCTGAAAGCTATGCAAATGAGGTAAATTTGCGATCCAGGAAACACTAACCTGTCCGAGTAAGAGTAGTGTTATTTGCAGAAATGTGCTCCGTTGGTAACGGAGTACCGTTCTGCAAATAGCAAAACGGAGCTATGACAGCTCCAAATAAAGGATGCACCCAGTTGAGGAAGCATGTCAATGGCCAAATATAAGGCCATTGGCATTTTTATCTGTTACAAAATAATAAAAAATAATTTTTTTCCCCGATCTCCAATGTTTAAGCGTAGCACAGTGCTGCGCAAACATGCGGCGCTCTAAAAACCAGCAAAAAATAAAATAAAAGCCAAAAATAGGCATTTTATTAAAAATATTCATCTGTCATGCAGATGAATGGCAGGCTGAAGACAACATGGCTACTGAGTAGTGGTTGCTAAGGGGGGAAGCTCAGTCTGAGAGATGTAACCAAGCATTACTAGGCAGTCCTATGCAAATGAGGATAAGGGTAGTGAATCCCAATTTTGCCTGCCATGTGAACCATGTCCCTAGAGTGTAAGAGTAGGTTTAGGGGAGTAACAGAGTAGAAAATAGGTGACATCATGAGGGGGTTTTGTATCAAAGACTGTAAGCTTATTGGAGCAGAGTGGCATGTGTTTGCTGTGAGTTACTCAGGACTGGAAGAGGCGTGTCTACAGTTGTCTTAACTGAAACTCAGAAACCGAAGGTGTACACCGTGGATATCACCAAAGTTTCTTGCAAAGATGCTTACACTGTGTGCGCATGTGTGCATGCCTGTAAACCCGTCTAAGCCTGTGTGCGCGTGTGTGCACCCGTGTAAGCCTGTGTAAGGCTGTCTAAGCCTGTGTGTGCGCATGTGCACCCGCCTAAGCCTGTGTAAGCCTGTGTAAGCCCATGTAAGCCTGTGTGCGCATGTGTGCACGTGTTTGCACTTGTTTGTGTGTCACTGCCTCCTGGAGAAACAGAAAGGGAAAAGGAAGGAAAAGAAGTAGTAAGAAGTTAAGCAAGGAGAACTAGCAGACCTGCCAGGTGAAATCAATTAGAATCAGCCAATTACACAGGCAGTACACTAGCCCAGCCCAGCCCAGCACTTAAAACTCTGCAAACAACATTCCCCCATGTTTTTCTCAGAAACACTGCAACACTGCAGTCTACAAAGAGAAGTGAAAACTTAAAAAGCTCAACTGAGACAAAAAATGTTAGGAGCTGCCATTGCTATTATACGGCAACATGTGCAAGATGCTGAGGGTGATGCCATTGTGAATGCTGCTGAGCAACCCACAGTGAGGAGATGGAGGAGAGTGTACAGACCCAGGGTAACCTACCAGGTTCTACATGAGCTGGAGATAGTGGAGCGCTATAGAGTGGACAGAGACCTCTTGCAGCAAATTGTTGAGCTGTGCAGGCTATGCCTCACACACAGAACCAACAGAGGAGAACCCATCCCAGTGGAAACCAAGGTATGTGTTGGATCCAGGGTACTGCACCAGTTCCTGAATGCCATGTCAGCATATGTTGGTGATCATATATATTTCCCCAATTCCCGTGAGGTATTGGCCAGCAATATACGTCTCTTCCAGCAAATAGCGGAATACCCTGAGGTAGTGGATGCAATTGACTGCACGCATATACACATCAAAGCATCAGCCGGTGAGTGGGATAGGGCCTACATCAACCGCAAGGGCTTCCACTCCATCAACTGCCAGGTCATGTGCGATGCCCAGGGCATAATACTGAATGTGTGTGCTGGCTGCCCTGGAAGCTACCACAATTCCCATATCTGGCATCTGATGCAGCTGTACCAGACATTTGCCAATGGGGACATCCCTGACGGTCACCTAGTGGGGGATGCTGGATACACACTGGAGCCATGGCTGATGACACCCATCAGAAATGCATACACACCTGAACAAGAACTCCATAATGAGGCACACACACAAACACAAAATGTAATCGAGTGTGTGTTTGGGATGCTCAAGTCACGGTTCCGGTGCCTGGGCACATCAGGTGGAGCCTTGCAGTACTCACCAACTACATATACCCAAATTGCCATGGTATGTGTCATGCTACACAATATGATCCTGTGAAAACAGCTGCAGCAGGAACAGCATGGGGCAGGGCCAAACAGCCCACCACCATTGCCAAGGCCTGCACAAGCACAGCGTGACTCGGAGGAGGAACAACCTGAGCCTGCTCCAGTAGGCAGAAGGAGGCATGCCCAGTATGCCTTGGCCTTGGCAAAGAGGCAATGCATAGCACATACACTGGCTCAGTAGGAAGTCTGGAAATGATACCTCTCTCTGACTCGCACATAAAATAAAAGGGATACCTAACTTGACACTACCTGTTTCCAAACATGTACAGGGAGTGTAGTATGTGCATCCAATATAAGCAGCCCTGCAGCACCACCTGAAGCATGATTTCCATGTTTTAAGCAATATGAAGCAGTGCTAAGCAGCTTTTACCAATATTTAGTATATGTAAACAAAATTGCCCATGCTAACTAACACAATGCCAGGCAATGTTGAGCAATGTTTGGCAAGGTTGGGCAAAGTTGAGCAAAGAAAGGTAAATGTGCTCATATTAGCTTTACTGTCCCTTAAGCAGTCTGGTCTGCCCAGCATGAAAATAAAAAGCAGTGATAGGGCTCAAACCCAGGATACTGTGCACTATAGTTACAGTACTGAACCACTAAGTCATGATAGCATTTCAGTAGCATAGACACAGCAGGACAATTGTACAGTAATGCAAACACAAAGAAATGCTATAACATGCCCCTAAAGACACATATGGGTAACCTCCCCTACAGGCCTATGCAGACAGAGAACATCAGGCCAGGCGGTGTGATGTGGGTTATGTAGGCTATGAAGTTACAATCTAATATATGTGGCATTGGACGCTAAGAAGTGTAGTACAGTAGTATGCCTCAAGCCAGTACGATAGGCAACAGTACAGACTGAAATGGTGTACCGTACATAGCAGTGCAGGCATAGCAAATGTGTAGAAGTGTCAGGTGAACCCCTCATCCTATGTACACCCACAGTAACAATCAAGTGTGCCCCTGGGTAGAAATGTACAAAGAATAGCTGTCCCCCCTGTATGCAGAAATGTTGATAAGTCTATGCAAAGTGTCTCATGGAAGCCCTACAGGCACAGCATGATCCCTGTTGATCTATGACACAAAGGTGAGGCCTGCTGTAAAAATACAACTTGATTTTCCATACACATATAGTATAAATGTCTATATTGGACATGCTCACACACTCCAACAAATGTAGTAGATTTCATTCAGCATCACACTGAAAGGTCATACTGGGCATGCTCACACACTTAAAAAATGAAGCAAATGTAAATGAAGCAAATGTCAGGCAACAACATACTGAAAGGTCATACTGGGCATGCTCACACACTTAAACCAAATACGGAGGTGATAATAAGGGATCTATGGACAAATGTGGATAGACATCTCTACTTCCAGAAACACATTCACAAAGTTGTCAGAAAATCATGCTATGTGTTCAGACAAACTGCCAAGGTCTGTGCATGTAGGTCAAAGGAGGTTCCCACTACTCATAAATCATCAGACCCGTCAGAGAGTACCACAACACACTTGCAATGAATCTGACTAGGCACGTTCAGCAGACAGAAAGACCACTGAAATACCCTAACAAGAGGATTACTGGCCTCAAGCAGTTGCCCCATGCAACAAGATTGAATGTAACCCAATCTGTACTCTGTTGCATACTGTCTACTCAGGAGATCTCTGCCCAACAGACAGGTCCATGTCATGGCTACACTCAGATCTGTTCTGAGTTACAGCTCAATGGCACTAAATATACAGACCCAACTGATATTGCCAACATCCTGGCAGATAGGATCAGTGTTAACTGTACCCTCATCTCACCCATGAAAGAGCACATCTCTGTAATGGAAGACTGCAAAGTTGCTGTCATCACGGCTGCACAGGTAAAAAAATACTCTCCAAAGCCAGTATCATAGCAGCCATGGGACCAGATAACTTCACGGGCTATGTTCCACACAAACCACAAAATGAACAGGCACCACACTGATGTACCATGTGCATTCATAGCCTCACCTCATGCTTTGTGCTTGTTGAATTGTGCACAGTGACAGTTATCCCACTACACAAGGGTGGAGACACCACGGACCCCAGGAACTAGTGCCCCATTAGCCTGATGAGCCTGCTGTTCAAGGCCATGGAATGTATCATCATACAACATATAAAAAATTACATTTGTAATCCCCAAACCCTGGACCACAACCATGTTGGGTTTGTAAAATGCAGATCATGTCTCCTAATCCTGATAGATGACACTGAAGCAGTCAACAGCACCGTCGACAAGGGTAAGGTGGTTCACACAGCCTATGTCGATCCTGCCATGGCTTACAACACCACCCCACAGTCTGGAAATATAGATAAACCCACTAAACTAGGTATAAATTGCTATGTCACAAGATGGGTTGCCAACAGGCTTACTGACAGAACACACACTGTGAAAGTAGCAGACTCCAAGTATGACTTTGGACCAGTGATGAGTGCAGTACCACAAGGTCCAGTCCTGTGTCTTGTCCTGTTTAGTATCTACTTCCCTGAAGTAAACTTTAACATGGAAGGTCTGCGGCTACTGAAGTTTCCAGAGGACTGCAAACTAGGAGCCATAATTGTAAACACTAAAGATGTGGACATCCTACAAAAGGGCCTCACTGAGACAGATGGCTGTTGTCAAAGCCATGGGCTCTAGCTCAATGCCAAAAGGTGCATTGTCATCCCCTTTGTTAAAAACTCTGTAGCCAAGAACTACAACATAGGTGGTAGTATACTTAACACTGACAGTGTGACAGGAGACCTTGGGTCACAGGTGGACACTGGACACAACTGTGATAATCACATCCCCACAGTAGTCAGGAAACCCTGCTATGTGGCACACCTCATCACAAAATGTGTCTCATGCAGAATAGAAGAGGACATTGTTCCCCACTACTCATCACTCACTAGAACTATAATAGAGTACGCCACTTTTGCTATGTACCTCACAAGACAACTACAACAACTAAAAATCCTGCAGAAATACCTCACAAAGAGCATTAGCATCCTGAAATACATGCCATACACAGACCATCTCAAAATGCTTCATCTGTACTCCCTTGCATATCGCCTACTCAGATGTGTTCACTGCCTAACATACAAAGCTATGTCAAATGCAGAGCTGTTGGACATGCTCCACGTAAAACACTCACAATCCCTCTGACCTTCGGACCCAAAACCACAAGTGAAATGCAAAAGGAAGGGGTGTACCCATTTACCTTATGGATACCCACACCTTCAGGTTAGTGGCACAACATGAGGCCTTGGAGACCATGCAAGTGCAACTAACATTGGGCAAAGCTGCTCATCAGATTGTAGCCTGCTACAGATCACCTACCTTATCACAGGAACCTCACTCAGTATTCCTGAGAACAGTGGAAAATATAAAGGTCCTATCAAACACCATTATATGAGGTGATTACAACTACCCAAACATTGAGTGGGAGAATTACTTGTGTACAACTTCCTTTGCCCAATGTTTCCTAGAGTTTAAAAACTCTAACACCCTGGAACAGCTGGTCACCATGCTCACTAGATGTGACACCATACTGGACATGATCATCGCCAACATGGGGTACCAGTGTTCCATAACAGAGATAAAACCCTCGCTGGTAATATCAGATCATAAAGTAATCACACTGGACATCCACATCCCACTCCCCCACCCAGTCAATGAAACCACCATGAAGACATTTTCAAAAGCAAACTGCACATGTCCCAAGACCAAAGTGGAAAGTTCCAAAGCCCTCTTGCTATAGGATAATGGTATACAATCTGCCAAATCAGTTACAAGTGCATCCTATGAGCATCTACAGGGATGCATGGATCGAGACATCACAAATAAAACCAAGATGCACTCCTCCAAAAATAAGAAAACAATCTGGTGGTCATTGCCCATAAATAAGCTAGACAACAGAAGGAGGAAACTAACACCTGATAGAGCCAACTTCACTAAAGGAAAGGCATCACTGATCATTATTAGGAAGAAACAATGATCGCTCATAAAATAATTCAAGGACAGTTTCAAAAGACAAATTGCCAAGGAATGTAAGAATAACAACCACAAAGCATGTGGTAGCTATACCAGACATGTAGGTGTCAATTTCCAAATATGCTGTCAGCTACTGACAAATGGCATGAAATACACTGAACCAACTTTCATTGCCCACATCCTGGGGGACAAATTCAGTGTAAACCCCCCCCATCATCCCCAAAAGGGCCTGTGTCCATCAGAGAAGGATGCAGAGCCCCAGACGACATGGACATGCATGTAAAGATAGCCCTCTCCAAAGCCAAGAACACAGCATCAATGGGACTGGATGGTGTTCCAGGCTGCATCTTACACTAGGCCCAAAAGGAACTACACCCTCACCTACATTCACTGCCCAGACACAATCGTACCACAGGGTATGTACCCAAAGAATGGCATACACTAACAGTCATCCAGCTCCACAAAGGGGGTGCCACAACAGAACCTGGAAACCATTGCCCTATATGTCTACTCAGCCTGGTCCACAAAGCTATTGAGCAAATGTCATAGAACCCATAAACAGCAACATTGGGGACCTCCAGACACTGGACTCTACACAACCTCACATTGTTAAAGTCAGATCCTGCCTCCTAAACATAGTTGACTTACTTCAAACAGTTACCAAGAACATAGATGGAGGTGAAAGTAGTCCACACAGCCCACCTGGACCTCACTGAGGACTTTTTACACCATTCCCCACTCTGTCATCATGGACATGCTTACCAGCTTGAACATTAACAGCTATGTCACAGGATGGGTGGCCAAGTGGCTCACAGATCAAACACACATGTTCAGAGTTGCGGGTGCCATGTCCGACTCTAAGACAGTCGCAAATGGCATCCCACAGGTCTTGGTCCTGAGACCCCACCTGTTCAGTAGACACTGCTCAGAGGTACAGGCAAGCACGGGAGGAGTATGGCTGAACAGGTTTGCAGATGACTGCTAACTGTGGTCCATAATCGACTCTATGGCTGACACATACATCCTCCAGAAGGGGCTTACAGAGACAGATACCTGGTGTCAAAACAATGCCCCAGGAAGAATGCCAAAGAATGCATAGTCATCCCCTTTGGCTAAAACAAAGTGCAAACAAATTACCACATAGGTGGTACTCCAGTATGTATGGAGAAAGTCATGAAGGCCCTGGGGACACAGTTAGATAGTAAACTCTCCTTTGATGATCACATGGCCAAAGTGTTTAGACATTCCTTCTATGTAGCCCACCCAATGTCACCCAATGTAACCCACTTTGTCTAGTCTGATGATGGCACCATCCTACAAATATACCTGTGGAAAGTAGAACTCACAGTAATGTGTATAGTGCATCATGTCAATACGTACACCTGTAGTATCATAAACCAGTTAGGTAGGGGTTTGAATCTTGCACTTGACAAGTGTGCGTGTGATCTCCTTGGAGAGAAGCAACCTTTTTGTAGAGTACTCAAACACCTTAAAAGTGGTATACTAATCTTTGTCAGGTCTGATGATATCACCATCCTACAAATATACCTGTGGAAAAGCAAGCTCGCAGTAATGTGTATAGCGCGTCATGTAAATGCGTACTCCTGTAGTATCATAAACCAGTTAGATAGGGGTTTGAATTCTGCACTTGACAAGTGTGTGTCTGTTTGTGTGTGATCTCCTTGGAGAAGAACAACCTTTATGGAGAGTACTCAAACACCTTAAAAGTGGTATACTAATCTTTGTCAGGTCTGATGATGTCACCATCCTACAAATATACCTGTGGAAAAGAGAACTCACAGTAATGTGTATAGCGTGTCGTGTAAATGCCTACTCCTGTTTTATCATAAACAAGTTAGGTAGGGGTTTGAATCCTGCACTTGACAAGTGTGTGTGTCTGTGTGTGATCTCCTTGGAGAGGAGCAACCTTTGTGGAGAGTACTCAAACACCTTAAAAGTGGTATAATAATCTATGTCAGGTCTGATGATGTCACCATCCTACAAATATACCTGTGGAAAAAAGAGCTCACAGTAATGTGTATAGCGTGTCATGTTAATACATACTCCTGTAGTATCATGAAGTAGTTAGGTAGGGGTCTGAATCCTGCACTTGGTGAGTGTGTGACACTGTTGGTCATTGTGTTGTGGGTTTTGCTTTTACTACTGTATGACATATCAGTACGACACCAGTATGTGCATTGCACATGTGAAGTAGCTGTATGGCAAATACATATACATACATGTGACCTCAATTATTGCATGTGTGGGAACCCTGGTTTCTCCAAGAACACATCTGTCATCTTTTCAAGAGTGTGCTGCTGCTTTCCAGACCTTAGGTCACATCTGTATGCTTGTGACAAGGTCAGCCACTGCAGTGATCCCTGGCCTAGGTCAACTGTGTCACACACACTCATTACGGTTTCTATAGAATTGTGTGAGTGAGGGTTTATTGCCGAGGTATATGCCAGACCTGTTCAAATGCAGCAAAGTCTATCAATGATGGCTATTCATTATAGGTGTACACAACAACCTTTGTGGATATGCATGCAGACCCCTTATTGCTTATGTGATCCACCAAGGGATTTAAAAATACCTTTGGAAATGTGATTATCAAAAGAGAGATGATGTACCACTTGGTTGAATGTACACATCGGTACCTGTTCTTCATGTTGGTGGCTACTACCTATGTGGTACTGTGGGGATACTATGTTCCGTAAAGTTGGATGACTATGCTTTGGTTGGCTTATAGCTTTACAGCATGGGTTTGACAACAGGTATCTGTCTGTGTGATACCCTTGTGGAGGATGTGTGTGTCATCTGGAGAATGCATTATAGGCCACAGTATGCGTTACCAGACATGGATGGACATATCTCTACTGTGATTGCTTGTACCTAAGAGAGCTATATGCCAAACAGGAGTGGTCTCAGTAATGGGTGCAGGTGAATACCACTGGTTACTGGCATAGTATAGTACCTGAAGGATCCAAATGTTGCTGTGTGTCCTACATCTGTGTATCAGTTGTCAAGACATCATCTAATGATTGGTTATGGTCAGGCTGTTGAAGTTATGTATACTACCAGAATGCAAAACAATGACAGATAGTAACAGTATCACCCACAGCACAGTGTCAAACCATGTCATACACACATGTGTAGTCAAGCTCTGAAATATGTGTAGTACAATGCATACTGGCCACCAATAGAGACTATGGAGTGTTACTGTGTAATACAGGACATGTCACCCTGCCCATGTGTCCACTATGCACATACATGCAGACAGTGCACCTCCACCATGTTCACAAATGTACACCTGCAAATCTGTGCCACACACATCCCACACATACTTTCCACTCTCTAACACATGCTGCCAATACTACACACATCAACCAAGTGGCACGTGGGCGGACAATACACTATTGGAACTAACCCTGGTGTAAACATTACTACATTGACAATCATAGCTTAAATGCATCATGCCTGCTCAGCTACACCTTCAAGCATATCATTACACTCTACTGCTGACAACATGCTAACATTGTTATACGGCTATAAAGTCACCCTGTGCATCAGCACCATAGTAGCCTGTTCCTACATCGATGTTATAGATGACAGGATGTGGCACAGGTTTCATCATATACACAGGGTGTGTTGTTGGTTTGCCAGAGGCCTACAGTGAGCCATACAATTGACATATATGTGTGTGTGTGTGTGTGTGTGTGTGTGTGTGTGTGTGTGTGTGTGTGTGTGTGTGTGTGTGTGTGTGTGTGTGAGGGCCAAGTGTACTGCTATGTGCCAATGTTGATGTAATGTGTCCGAGAATGTGGTAGCCCTAGGTGTCTTGTTTATGTGTGTGTCTGCATGCACACAGGTCCACCATGTGGCTGCCATATACGGGTATTTGTGGGACAGCCACAGACTGTACTTGCCAGGCTTTACAGATCACCATCTCTGGCCACGGATATGGTACCTGTGCCTGGCAGGGGTGCTACTGACACTATCAGGTACTAAGCCTGACTGGGTACTATCCCCAGAGGTAGATGGATGTACACTGGACCCAGGTTCCTGCTAGGACTGTCCAGAGCCATGTGCACGTGGTCTTCTAGGACGGTCTATGGACAGCCCACCCCCAACATTGCTGGGGTTGGTACTGGCACTACAGGAGTGGCTGTGACTTGAGGGACGTCAGCGGTGACTGCCAGCTGCTGATGTTGCTGGCATACGTCCACATCGATGACTCAACCATCCTGCACTGTCCTGACACATGGACATGACATTGCAGAGGACATCTAATGTCTCACCCCAACGTCTATCAGTGACCTCAGTGTAATGATGGATGGCACCTGCTAGGTCATGGATACTGTCAATTACAGTGGTATGTGCCCTCTGTGCCCTTAGTCCCTGTCTGGTGTACCGTTCCATACATGCCTGTGCCTCCATGACAACCTGGAACATGTGTGAGGTTGTAAGACCTGTGGCACGTCTGCCAGTGGCATGATGAGCAGCAGTGTTCCAATGAGAACCCCTGGACATCTGCCTATGTGGTACCCTTCCAGACATCTGGGTATGGCTGCTGTGTTGGGATGCATGTGCCATAGATACCACACTGTCCTGGCCAATGCCAGCTGTACGCTGTACCTCAGCTAAGGGCATTGGTGATGGATGTATTGGCAGTATGACTGTGTGCATGGATGGGGTGGACACTTGTGTACTGTCGATTGGTGGCCCAACGACAGACCCTGGCAAACATGCCTGTGCCTCAACACACCTATCATCATTATCACTATTATGCTCAGTGACATCAGTTTCCCTGCTGCAGTGAACCAGCCCAAAATCAGCACCTGTGAGAGGAAGACAGGAAACACACTTTACGACCTGTACATGATGTTGGCACACATGCACACATGAACACATGCACATATGCACACATGAACACATGCACACATGCACACATGCACACATGAACACATGAACACATGAACACATGCACACATGAACACATGCACACAAATACACTCCTCACTAAAACAGACACACACACACACACACACACACACACACACACACACACACACACACACACACACACACACACACACACACACACACACACACACCACCAGCAATCCAGAATATACTCAATAGCGTGTGATGGTGGGGTACAGTATCACAAGCCAAATATTTATATCAAAAGTGACAGCATGCAGAACGTGTGTTGCTCAACAGCATACAGTGTGAGTGTAGACAGCCCTTGCTAATAACAGTATACATGGCTTTGATGCATGTGTGTTTTGTTCAGTGATTGGCCTCACCCTGGAACGCAATGTGTACATGGACACAACATTGCTGTGCAAGTATTAAAAGCTCTGCAATGTCCTGTGCACCATCACTCACAGGTATTCATACCATGGTTGGATGTGTATCTGTGTGTCACATAGATATCCATTTCTGATTAAAGCATCTGTGTCTTTAGCAGAGTGGACACAGGTTTAGCACATGCATGCTATGTATACACACAGGATGAGTGGTGCATGCATACCTGATGGAATACCATTGCTCAACATAGCCGTTGTACAGTGGTTATGGTGAGTGTAAGACATATTGTGGACATGCTAGTGCCAGCCATGACATGGCATGCTACCACACAACTGCAACATTAAACATCACACATATGCAATGTGTGTCATGTGACCTATACACTCTATAGCATTACAAGACATATGTGTGTCACTTTGTACAAATGGTGATTGCTATGCATATTGTGTATAGCTGCATATGTTTGCACACACACAACATTGAGGTGCATAGCAATTAATGATATGTGTAGTGCTGTGGCCACTGTAACTGGATGGGGTGTAGTACCATGAGCCATCATCATGCAGCATCATGTGGTCACTCAAGGCTACTAATGTGTATGTGTGCCAGACTGGTACATAGCATGCTGTACCTGAACTGCAGTACCATGGCTACATTCACCATTTCACAGCCAGTTGTTACATGGGTTTGTCAGGTGCCCAATAGGGGGCATTGCCTAACATGAATGTGTTATGTGTTGAAGAGTGTCGCACAGCCACATGAGAGGCCTCTACCCCTCAGGTATATTATGTGTGCTGTGTGGATGACATTTGGGATACTGGAGTTTGACCTTACAGCGGGTGTCTGAATATGCCATGTGTAGCATGTTAACGTGTACTGC
Source organism: Protopterus annectens (assembly GCF_019279795.1). Classification (NCBI taxonomy): domain Eukaryota; kingdom Metazoa; phylum Chordata; order Ceratodontiformes; family Protopteridae; genus Protopterus; species Protopterus annectens. The sequence goes on from NC_056729.1 coordinate 592,837,233, forward strand.
GTATGACACAGTTATGTATGTTGTGTGAATGTGTATCTACTCTGCCTATCAAATGTCCACTGCAGTGTTGCCACAATTGTGTGGGATGTTCTGTGTATTGCATGTATTTGAGGCAGCTACTCACATTACTGGGATGTGCATAGTCTCACAGCAATCATGCACAGCATGCATTATGTGCAGGTGTGTGACGTACATGGCCTACACCTCACCTATGATATGCACATTTAATTAGCAATATTAAATGTAGAACACACACACCAGCATGGGTCTGTTGCCTTGCTGTCACACCAGAGGGACCTACAAGGATATGAGACAGTTTGTCAGTGGCAACAACTGTGGCATTGCTACTGTGTGTTTGCAATCTTACAGTAGTACGACTGTTGACAGTCACAGGCCTGCAGATTATATTCCTAATTATTATTATTGCACAACACTAGGCACCACATCTTGTAACTACACAGTACACATCTCACATAAGCATGATCTACCAATAGAGGTAACAGTAGTGTACAGCTATGCCGAGTTACCTGCACGCTCCATGTCAACTTGCTGGGTGGCTCTGGCCTCCATGATGATACATGTTAGTTGTTGTTGTTGTTGTTGTTGGCCAGGAGCCACCTGGCTCAGGAGCAGCTCCTCCACTCTGGTGAGGGAGGATGGCTACTCCACCACCTGTGGCAAGCTGTTGTCTATGGATATCAGACGCATGCTGCCGGACATGTCTAATTAAATCACTGCAGTGATGGCGTACCTGCTCATATGTCCGGTTATGCATGCCTATGTCATTTACCCTACAGACAAGATCTTGCCACAGTGCAGTCCGCTCGTGCTGGTCCTGGCTGGTTCTTGAGAACAGCAGAGCGCAGTGCTGAACCATGGTGGCTGTAATCACTTCCTCCTCTGCTGGGCTATATGAGGGATTACGATGGTGGGCCATGACCCTGGAAGACAATGAAACAATATGTGTGAGCAAGTCAAATGGCCCACTTAACATTCTAAAGTGCAGATATCAATTAACTGCCATATATAGCAACCTATTGGCTGTCAAAGGATACACACTTTCAGTACCACATGTCAGTGCTCAATCCACAACTGCCTGACAGTGCCTGGCACACTCTATATATCAAACCATGTTTTGCACAGCAACAAAGATAAACCAGTATGCAAGACTATACAACAGTACATGGCACACTGTATGTGACACAATGCACCACCTAGCCACAGGTGGTACATATCAAGCTAATGCATAATGAAACATGTAATCCATTGCAATAATTGTAAAGTCCAGTTACAGTATTACCAGTATACCACACTAGTCATTGATGGCAATCCCCTGCCTAACATATGTGCTCATTCGTTAATATAGGTGGCATACTGCTGTACTAGACTATACATGTTGCTAGATACGCACCTATATCCTGTAATACACATATGACCGAGGCCATGGTACAGGCATACACACACACACACACACACACACACACACACACACACACACACACACACACACACACATCAGACATACATACCAGAAACAAAGGTATGGCAACCCACATGACCTTTACCTTTGTACCATACAGTACTGTGTGTCAGTAGTTACAAGACCTTATGCCTAAGGTATGTCATCTGTGAGGACTATGGGAACAAACAAAACAGTGGTTCATAGACAATGTGGACATACACCATACTGTGCTGTTTAGGCATAGAGCTTCAGGTAGTACTACAGTTCATACAGGGGTTGGATTCACCAGCAGGAACACTCAATAAGCATACATGTACTGCTGTAGCCTACAATGGGACACCCCAGTCAACACCAATGGACTATGTCAGACCGTATGGCATACTGCTTATTCTGCCTAGCAATAGCATACACATCTTTTGCTGGGATCACAGCTAGGACACATAATACCATGACAGAAACAGTTTCCCACTTAGCTATCACACATATACAGAACTCTGACACATTCACTAACCCATTCACCATCACACTCAGTCAACCTCACATAGCGATTATTGCAACAAGTACATGTGGGTGTGTATCAGTTCATAGGTAGGTTATAGGCTATTGGCCCTAGGACCTATAGATGTCTAGCCATACGCTACCCTGGCCTTTGACACACAGGTAATTTCATTTCACATGGTCCTGTCAAGCAGAGCCACAGAGGTGATTCTTGGGGTGTATTTCCTATCTCCCATACAATCATCAGGATTATATATAATGACTGCTAATTAGGAGCTTTGTTTGCTATTGATAGGTGGTTTGTTCCAGAGTATGGGATATCTCTGAGATAGGAATCTATCCCACCAGCATGTGCTGTTTATTGTGGTGACAAGGTTTAGGTCCCTAGAGCGTGTAGCTCGTAGGGATTGTGATCTGTTTACGTGGGGCATGTCCAATAGCTCTGGGTTTCACATAGCTTTGTATGTCAGGCAAAGGTCACCTCTGGGTAGGCGGTATGTGACACAGTCTAGCTGTGGTTTTGTGAGACGGTCTGCATAGGGCATCTGTTTGAGGCCGGTATTACTCTTTGTGAGGTATGTCTGTGTCCTTTCCAGTTGCTGTAGATGTCTTGTGAGGTACATACCACATGGGACATTGTACTCTATAATGGGTTTTATGTGTGTGGAGTAGAGGGGAACATTGACCTATATTTCCCTGGATGACACACCTTTTGTGATGACGTGTGTCACGTAGACAGATTACACGACTAGTGTAGCACTGTGACTATCAAAGGGGAAACTACTGTCCACCTGTGTCCCATGGTCTCTTATCACACCTTCAGTGTTAAGTAGACTACCACCTATGTGGTAGTTAATGGGTACTGAGTTTTTGCAAGGAGGGATGCCAATGCAGTGTCAACATTGAGCTTGAGTCCATGGCTTTGTCACCAGGCATCTGTTGCAGTAAATATGACCCTGTCTCTCTCTCTCTCTATATATATATATATATATATATATATATATATATATATATATATATATATATATATATATACACACACACACACACACACACACACACACACACACACACACACACACATACATATAAACATCCATTGGTGTACATATAGATATACATATAGGCACATATACAGTCCACATTTCATGGTGGGAATATCAAGTATGCAAAGGTTGTGAGGTATACAGTTATGTCATAATATTGCACAGTGTTTTGCGGAATGCATTGAAGGTGTTCTCAGCCCATGTAGCTTTAGCAGGCCTCACTGGCTGCAACACTGCAAACCTGATGAATCATACCTACAGCGTTTAACCACCACATGTTATATATCAGCACTGTATGCTGTCTGGATTGCCACACACTACAACCTACATAGAAATATGCACATAACAACCTTCAACAACATTTATATATATCCACCATTCACAAACAGTTGCAGTATGTCCCTTGCTTTATGCACATGTACAGATGCTAATATATCTGACACAGACAGATCTCTCTGTATGTGTGTGCCATACACACACAAGGACCACACTGTTGTAAGTCCATGTACCTCACGGCTGACCTGTTGGGCCTTGCTGCAACATGAACAGGTGTCACATGTGAGCCTACAGTAATATTAGAGGATGTATATATAGCTGCAAATGCTAAATTAGCATACTAGCCTGGTACAGCTGTTGCCAATGCTAAGCTACACGCTAATATGACTATCATGCATTTGTTACTCTGTCACATCCATGTTTACATAACTGTATGCGCTACTCCCCCAAACAGACATTGTACACACTACTGTACAAAACACAGATAACATGGATCAGATGTTTGACATTTAATGCTGAACTACGTATATCATAGTCATATCCCTCTGCATACAGCTACACACTGATTTTTCCATGGCAGTAGTTATGCAGGGCATCTGTGCATAGATACGTACTGCTGCCACATATGGATGATTCAAACTATGTAGAGTACTCTTCAAAAACATCTACTACAAGCCAGTAAATACATATCGGTTACATATCTTTTCTTTGTATGTGTTTGTAGTAGTCAGTTCCGTGTGTTTTGTACACTTTGTTTTGTTTATATCTTATTTTTTTCAATAATTTTTTTTTCAATATATTATTTTTTTTCAATATATTATTTTTTTCAATATTTTTTTCAATATATTTTTTTTCAATATATTTTCTTTTTTTCAATATATATATTTTTTAAATATATATTTTTTTAATATATTTTTTCAATATATTTTTTTTCAATATATATTTTTTTCCAATATATTTTCTTTGATATCTTTTTTGTTTCCTGTTGCTGTTGCTGTGGTCTGTGTCTTTCTGTGTCTCTCTGTGTCACTGTGTAATGCTCTCTGTCTCTCTCTCCCTCTCTCTCCGTACCTGCAATGAAATGATTGCATGTGTGGACAGCTAGTACAGCCTGCTTTTATAGGGATCTGCACATGTGCATGTGATGGCCTCTGCACCAATTGTTGGCCACCATTTGGCAATTGCATGTAGCCTGCTGTGTTGTACTTGCAGTACTCACTGTCATAGCAACCAAATGCTTTAAATTGCTAAGTCAGGTAGGCGTAGCCCTTTCAGCTTTCCAAAGTGGGGACCATGCTTGTTTGCTGTGGATAAGTCAGAAGGTTGGTGTACTTCTTGTATCTGATGCTAGGGGTGTAGCCAGTGATTTGAATGTTGTACTCAGACCTGAATGTTGCCACTTCCAGTACACAGTTGTCAGTGTAGAATTGTACTCACCCCTACAAATGCTAACACAAGATACATGGGAGTATGTAGTTTCTTTTCTACTTGTACAATTAGCTGCCATACATAGTTATTGAGATGTTTTCATTTGGCACATGAAGTGTTTGTGAACTGCTATCCTGTGGATATTAATGTACTCACTTCTGCATAGTTTGTGTTTTTTTTTTGTTGACATTGGCACAGGATGCTCATAAAAACTGGACAATTTCAGTACTGAGTATGCCTACCTACATCCTTGCTGGACCTTGAACACACAGGTATTTTGTACATTTGGGTGGGGATTGTCCTGCTATGATATTGTGTGGGGGTTGTAAAGTGCTGCTGTAACATTATTTATTGCTACAATGGCTGGTTCTGTTATCACAGTCATGTAGTGCAATTCCACAACTGCATGTAAAGTTACACAGAACAGGTTTTGTGTTATGGCATTCCTATCTTTCCTTTACATTCACTCATTCTGATGCATGATATATATATTTCAGCAACAACTTGCAGTATATCTACTGTGGCTTAGTGGTACTTCATGCAGTCTAGTGTATACAAGGTCCGGGGTTCGAGAATGACAGTGGTGTTTTATTTTGCTGCTGAGCAGAACAAGGCCCCTCACATGCAGGGTGACTAAGGCACTTTTAAGCAGTTGTAAGCGGGTTTGCGTGAAGCTTAGCAATACTTAGCTAAGCACACACAAGCGCACACTCGCACAAACCCACTAACTACTGCTTAAAAGTCCTTACTCCTGCTAATCCCCAAGCTCATTTCTTTGAAAGAAAAGAAAATGGGGAGATAGGAAAGTGGTGAAAAAGGGGCACAAAGAGGGAAAGACCGTAGGGAAAACAGCTCAGGATGTGCAGGACAGGTGTAGGGAAGTTCCATAGCTGCCCATTTCTTTAACAGAAACAGCTGTGCATATACTAGTAATTTGGAGGGAAATTTGAAACCTTCCACCCCTGAGAGAAGGGTGAGGACAACGAAGTATGTTGTACTGCCAATTAAATTTCAGTTTATGTGTCCAGCGGACATGTGTGCAAAATGGGCAGCTATGTATGGGGCATAATATTTTTGTGGGAGCAGATTGCCCATTTTTTTTCAGGTGAGAGTGGAATGTGGGGTAGGGGAAGTAGGTATATTTTGGGAGGTAGGTTGAGGAGGTAAACAGACAAGACAAACAAGATGCATACAAGGGTGGAATATGACACAAGGGGTGGGTTAACACCATTGACGGGGAAGGATGTTTGGAAATCGCAAGCCCATGAGCCCACAGATGGCAACAGTGGAACTGAGATCCCTACCCATGGGCAGTCACCACTGTACCTTCACAGCCTGGAGGGTGGCTGTGCTGGGGGCTGCATAGGAGGGGCAGGTTCACCCATGAGTCATGCCACTCTTGCCTCGAGCTGGCATAGAGGATCAGTGACTGAACGCTTGATCTCCCTATGCACCACAGCCCGGACCGTTCAGAGGGTGATAGGTGACCCTCCTCTGGTCACGCTTGCATGGGGGGGACAAGCCCCATCCCCTGCAGCGCTTCCACCTGAAGGTGGCACAGGACCAATGGAGGAGGAGGTCCAGGGCTGGACACCAGACTTGCTGGTGCCAGGTGCCATCGCCAGCTGAGGTGGGACAAGTGGGTTTGTTGGGACTGGCCTTCCCATACGTTCTATGTTTAGGAGGATTTAATGACAATATGGGTTAGTAATAGCGAACAGCATTCCAATTCAGTTGTAACAACATACAGTAGTATTCCCATTAACCCAACACACCAGAGTTCCAACAGTTGAACAGCAAGCATAACACATGAATATATAGAACAACAGTGGACATTCCAACAGCATGCAGGATTGATTGGTGGCAACAGGTTATCAAGATTGTGGTATGTAAACAGGGCACATGGATCAAAGTAAATGCAGATATTTATAAACCAATAGGATATGTGTCCCAACAAATGTTATGAGATTAGACATACCCATTGAGGTGTGGAATTGCATTGTTTATGCACATACAGTAGGGAGTAAAAAGATACTTCCATTAACAACTTATATATACTTATAGTTTACACTACATTCCTATTGACTGCAGTTATATATCCCCTACATGTATTATTACACTAGGCGATGTTCGTTAAATTGTGAAATGGGTTTTGCTAGTTCTTGATATACCTCACCTGTATCTGACATACAAACTGTCCTGGATGCAGATGTTACTGCTACATATTTATATATTTCATTTATATTTATATATCTACATATCTGGATGTGTTCAGGTGACATTATCAGGTATATGTTAACAGCCCCCTACATTTCTAGCAGCACACTGACATTTCTGGGGGACACAATAACAAGCTACTCATGTGTCAGATTAACCTATACATGCCGGCCATGAACCGACAGTTGAGGACTGTATATATGCTTAACAGCTACTGGCACTCCCTTCATCCACTTTATATGGGCCTACCCATGTGTGGGTTAACTGCGCTTAATACAACAGTACTATTTCTATAATGCAAGGGTACAACAACATATTGAAGAAAGTGACACGGACACACTCCAGGATTTATACCTTTATTAATTACATTACACACTTTTCTAGTGGCTCTCTCGTTTATTTTATATATCAGTGCATGCAGAGGTCTTTTATTCAAGACATATTATACCTTTATTAATGGGTTACAACACCTTTTCATGCTGTCTCACTTATTTTATATAACAGTACATGCAGAGAAGTTATTCAACACTTATTATACCTTTATTAATGGGTTACAACACTCTTTTTCAGGCTCTCTCACTTCTTTTATATGACAACACATGCAGAATAATTACTAACCTGCCTGGTGGTGCAGCCTTAGCAGCCTATCTGCATAGGCTTGCTGATTTGCAGCACGGACACCTGCAGTTGTGAAGTAAATGAAGGGATATTGAGACATACCTATCCATAATATAGACTGCAATAGCAATTCTTACATACTTCATTCCATGGCTACATACTCAGTAGTGGGGCATTTTCCATTTCACGGGCCTCCTGTATCCACTGGTTCAGTCGGTCATCCTTGCGTCTCTTCAGGTCTGAGTAGTGGTGTCTGACCTGCTCACCAGTGCGAGGGACGCCTGTGGCACTGGTGAGATCATGTGCTAAATGGTTCCAGGCTTCTGCTTTGTACTCAGTGCCCTGAAATTGGCCCTGCAGGAGTCTTGCATCATGATGATGGACGAGGAGCCAAACCATTACTTTTGACTCCTCAATGCCCCACCGTTGCGCTCGAAAATGAGAGCCCTCTCCGACACCAGCCACACTGTCTGCAGATGGGACTACAACCAGTTATGTTAATTATTCCTGCCTATGGAGCTTAAATATGCCTCATTTCTCGCACTTATTTGTGATTGGCTGGTTTTGAAAAATCTCAGCTAAAAGCAAACCTGCTTAGCAATGGTAAACTTCCATTGATATATATGAGTGTGTTGGAAAAGCATCCATACGTAAAGCTGTCATGGCTTAGTGGTTTAGTACTGTGATTATGGTGCACAGTATCCTGGGTTCAAGGCCTATCATTGCTTTTTCTTTACTATGGGCCAGACCAGCTAGGAGGTGTGGCTATGTTTAGCCAACTTTGCTCAGCTTTGCCCAACGTTGCTCTACGTTGCCCGACGTTGCCTGACGGTGCCCGAAGTTGCGCTAGTTAGTACGGTGCGCAGCCATGTGCAAACATGTTTTGTTTGCACTAGTTGGTGCGATGCACAGCTCCACGCAAAGCCATTGTGCTAGTTAAAGCGTGCTAAGCTATGAGCAATTATACTTAAATGTGCTTAATACTAGTAAACTTTGCTTAGCGGTGCGTCACATTGCTTAGGATACGTTACTTATGCATTTATCAGTATGCATGACCATTCCACCTTCATATATATATATATATATATATATATATCTATATATATATATATATATATATATATATATATATATATATATATATATATATAATATTGTTCACTACCACATAGGTCATTTCAATGCATTTTACTAAAATTTCAAAGGTAAATGTGAGGAATTATTTTTATGCACAGATTTCCTACAGAAAATGGGAAGGGGAGTGGTGGGACTCGAACCGGGAATGCCTCCTCTTTGTGCGAAGGCTCTACCACTACACTATTGCTATTTGGCTTAATTTGCATAAAAGTAGTTTATTATCCTCTTCAATGTCTACACTGCTAACTGTAGCTAAGCAATGGGCAAACCCGCGCATACACGTGCAAATACGGGCAGCTATATCGGGAATAATAAAAAAAAAAAAGGAAAGCTTTACATTTTAAACTTGTACAGGGATTTAGAATGTGGGGGAGTGTAGTGTTGGGTATGTAGACATTTGAGCGGACTCGCTCATTTCAGTTGACATTTGCAGTTTAGGCACTTGCAGGGGCATGGATATTTGGACTGACATGCCCCCTACACTCGTGCACGCTCCGTGTTAGCCTTAGAGTTGAGTCAGCGCTCCCTCATGAATATGCATGATGCGCTGATGTCATACTCTTAGACTGCAGTTTCCGAGTAAGACTTAACTAGTCTTACATGGAGGATTAGTGAATCCCGGCCACTATAATAGTGATAGTGGATGGCGGTAGAGAACAAATTGAACCTACTTCTTTTACTAACGTTAAAGTGAATAATGAAATATTATATAAGATAAGTAAGAATAATGAAGAAATTAAACACCATTTACCATTTTACAACATAAAGGATTAGAAACAAGGATAGTCTTTCAGAATGTTGGATCCTGGCTACAGCTAACTTAACAAAAGCTGTCAGAAATAAAGTTCTCTTTTGGTAGGAGAAAACACTCCAATTAAGGGTTTAAGCAGATATTTATTCAATAATGGATGAGCATTCTTGTTTGGATTTCACTGTCTTTTTTTCAACTTTTTACAACATATTACTTTTTGAATTTGTGCATTATATATTCTGCGGTAGCTTGAGAATGGGTAGAACTAAGCCCTAATTTACCCAAATTTTATTAGTCATGAATTATTAAAGAAATAGAAGATTTCCATTCCTCCTGTTCAGAATGTAAAAAAAAAACAACTCCACATCCTACACACATATCCTTTTATTCTAAATGTAAATATATGTAAGCCATTTTAATGTATTGATAGGGACATTTAATTTGCCAATGATAAACATCTTACAGTGGTTATCAATAAATACTGGACATGGTAAACTATGCTACAATATTTCCAGAAGCTGTAGCATTGCATAAGGCAAAATGCCAAATACATTGCAGGAGAATTTGGTACTATTATTCTCTTGAATGGATAATTCTACAGAGGTACTGACTAAGTAAGTATACCAGTGATGTCAAGGTTTATTCAGCAATTTTACCAATACTTTCAGGATAAACAGTTACAAAAATGCATTATACCACTCATGCACTGATGGTTTAGTAGACAGGTTCAATAAAACAGTTTAATCCATGTTAATATATGTAATTTAGGCTGATGTTAAGACCTGGGATCTGTTGTTAACTTGCTTGCTATTTGCAATAAGAGGGATGACATAAGTTTCAACTAGATTTGCCTCATTTGAACTCTTGTAAAGTGGGCATCCAAGAAGTTTACCTTACATTGCTATATAGACCCGGTGAAAGAGAAAATACCATTCAAAGGTGCTTTAGAGCATTATACTAACTTACAACAAAAAGAGTGAGGATACCCACAGCGATATGGGATTTGATATTATGGTTAAGGTATTTACCTCATAAACATAATACAAGGTTTGATTCATACCTCTGATTGAAATTGACTAGGCTTAAAATGACCCACAAGGGCAACTCGTGTAGTACTTACCTATGAATGTCTCCCATTTGGGCTGAGTGTTGGTATAATGGTTAAGGTGTGTGCCTTACAGATACAAAGTACAAGGTTTGATACTCACATTTACAAAAGAAATTGGCTAGGCTTAAATTGACCCACAAGGGCAGCTAGCCTATTACTTACCCGTGAACGAGAGCATTTGTAAGTCTTAGGAAATGCAGAAAAAACTGTCTAATAGGAATGCTAATAGGAAAGAATCCGAGCTAAGCAACAAAGTCTAGGTACTTGTGGCAGAAAATTAATATTTTGATAAGTGGGAAGTTCCATTTGAAATTGTGGTGTTAAATCTGAAATTTATAAAATTAAGCAGACTTGTAAAAGAAAGTGAGAATTAATTTAAACACATCAATTTACTGAAAGAATGGAAAAAGGCTGAATCTTCAGCAGATAGTTGTGCCACTACAATAGCAAAACTGCAATAAAAAGGAACCCATTCCTACTGTTTAGACAGAGTAGACTTTAAGACATGGAAGTCATAGATGCTGTCTAGCTAGAAATAAGTAAACTCTTTTCATGTCAGCCTGGGAGCCTTTCTAGCCAGAAATATGGAAATAGTTTCATATCAGCCTGGCAGGACTAATCTGAGAAAGCATAATACCGAAACAGCACCAGGACTGAAGGTGCATTGAAATGCATACAGAATGTCTGAAACACAGAAAACAGTACATCACAGAACTGAAGGCAAGTCTGGAAAGAAGGAAGTCTGACAAAATTTTCTAACAATGACAGACAGTATCGGACATTATGACCCAAAATACACAACCCCCAAAACCAACACTGTTCATTGAAGTGAAGCCCTAGAAAAGAACTCTGTTTATATTTAAACAAAAATGTTACAATAAAAGAATGAGGAAATAAAATAAAACACTGACCACTGCTAGCCAATCAGAAAATGGAATTACTAACAAAATTAACTAAATTCTAACAAACTAAACAAATTAAAAACCTAAATGAACTGTAAACATAACTGATCCTAACATAAAGATGGCATATGGTTTGATAAGAACCATACTGGCATTTGCTTAGGGATATGACACTTAAGGTTTTACATAGCTATACAACTTTTGTGCTTACAAGATGCTTAATTAA
>NC_056729.1:592856401-592946401 GCF_019279795.1 Protopterus annectens
GGATTCAATACATATCAACCAGCCCAGTCATTCAACAGTACAGAGAATGTATTCTAAAATGTAAGTGTATTTGTGTGAGTAAATATAGTAATATCTAAACAGATACAACATATCAATAGATGTAGATATCTATATATATATATATATATATATATATATATATATATATATATATAGCCACACATCTGTAGATAGCAATGGTAGACTGACAAATACAAATATATCCACATGCACCATTAATGGGGTTGGGATGCCCCAAACAATATACGTCATGTATGAATAGGCATACCCCCCCACCACAGCCAAACTTGTCCACCCTGCAATACACTAAAGTGTTACAGATCACATAAGCAGGACCTGACATGATATGTGCACAACATGTAGACAGTACTACAACCCACCTCTATGATGTCAGGCCAGTATTGGTAACATATCATGCAGTACAGTGTGGCTCCCATAGGAAATGTAAAATATGGAAGCTATCAACATCCCCATGACACATATACACAGACACATATGTGCAGATACAGATATATATATATATATATATATATATATACATACATGTGACTACACAGACACAGGCAGAGATATGTACAGTAAGATATATATGTAGAAGGTGCACACAATATGGAACAGCCACTATGCCTACAGTTAACACCTTAACAACTAGACACTGTATAGGCCACCCATACAAATGACAATAGTTGCCTGCAACATATGCCCACAGAGAGGTCATGGGATAAAACACCACACATAGGTTTGCATAAATGGATAACCTTTAGTTGTGTACCATTACAGTTTTATATATTATGTATTATAGCTGTTCAGACACTGACATCCATATAAACAGAGTAATGCAACTGTGAAACAGTTATACTAATACAGTAGTCTGGAAAGGTTCACAACTGTTGCTGTCCAGGTCAAGACCTTCAAATTGTACAATAGTAAAGACAGACTAGGTCACAGGATACCATACTATCAACAGTAAGTAATGCAGGTGTATAGTTTAGGAGCCTCTATCTACACTCTGTAAAAAAATCACTAGGTGGTAAAGACTTCAGTTGACCAAATGGGATGTAACTGTTACATAACAAAGCATAACTGACACCATCACAAGCACACTGACAAACAGAACAGTCTATATGACAGGAGGCAGTAGGCCTGCATTAACCCAATTTATGTAAGTAATGTAAATATAGGTGAAGTGTATGGTACTATACATCCAGATACCTTAAGGCAGTGCATCCCTGATACCCCCACATTTTGTAACAGCCTAGGTTATTTATGATGCATCCCCTCTAGACTCAATAATACAGGGCCATATACCCCTGTTACATACACTGGCCTCTGGATTGCATAAGGGCACACATGTATTGTGTAGGTGAAGCCCACACATGTATGGCCTCAGTCCCACCGTATCTGTGGGGGATACAACAGTAGTGGACTGATGGCAGCAATAGCAGTGTGATATACTCACAGCCCACTACAGAACAACCCCTGACAGCATGTCATATGGGCAAAGCCTGGTATGTAGGTGGAAGACAGAGGCTGGAACACAGGCCCATATGTGGAAAACTGTTGCCATACACTAAGCAAGTCACTGGTGTTACAGGATAGTCTGCAACATATCCTTAGTCAGGGAATTGAGGTTAGAAACATAAATGGATGTAGCCATGTACTGATAGCACTCAACACACACACACACACACACACACACACACACACACACACACACACACACACACACACACACACACACACACACACACACACACACACACACACACACACACACACACACACACACACACACACACACACACACACACACACACACACACACACACACACACTGCCAGTGAAATATCTGACACAGCACCTGTGTGGTGGACAGACAAAACATGATAGGCACACCTCTGGCCACAAAGAGGATAGGCCCACAGTTGAGAACTATGCATACAGACTGCATTCCAAGGTAAACTAGTATATACACACAAACAGCATGTAACACCAGTACTATACAAAGCATAACACAACTCTACTCACACTCTGTCTGTAGTTCTGGAACCTCCTACAAATATGTAGCTGGCCTGAGTGTGCCGGTTCTCCTGTAAGAGGTATTGCTACCTGCTGTCTGTAACACTAACGCACACACACAGGAAGGATGTCCATCACACAGGAAAGGTAAAGGGACCACGCCCACATGATATGGGGATTTATAATAGGTGGTTGCCATGACAGTGGTAATTGGAAGTACTACACAGCAAGCTGCATGCAGTTAGCAAGTGGAGAACACTGATTGGTGCAGAGGCCATCACCTGATCATGTGCATCGCCTACTAAAGCCAGGCTGCAATCTATTCAAAGCAGCTCAATCGATTAATGGAGAGGGAAGAGAGAGAGAGAGAGAGAAAAAGAGAAAAAGAAAAAGAAATAAAAACGACAAAGCTCTTCAAACAAAAAGCTGACATCACAGGAATTTAGCCAGCTGTCATTCAACAAGACATCATTCCCACAACAGGTATATGAGGTATATATACATGTAATAGAATATAGTACCTGGTCCATCATAATGGGCTTGATGATGTGGAATGATTTATATGTGCCATCAGGTGTTGTTGTGATGATGTTCAACTGAACAACTGCTATGGACAATAGTGTCTGTCCCTGTGTGTAGTGGGCCATAGCCATTAACTGTGCAGGTCAGCACTGACAGACAAGATGTAAGCCATAATAATGTGTGTTATGTAATGGGAAGTATGTATATTATGTGGCAAATAGCTGGTGATGGAAGTAATGCCATTATGATGGACATGTGGGAGCCACATCCCACCACTGGCAGGATACTCAGGTGAATCTGTAATGTAACATGCCGGAATGCCATAGGTGTGTAATAGGGTTACCTGCAATCGTCTCCTTTATATACCCCCCTAATGTCAGGTCATGTCCATATATGGCACCTGTCTGTGTTGTAGCAAGGCAGAACAGTATAGCTGTGCAGGAAGGTGTTGTGAGATTGTGGAGCTGATGTCTGAATGCACCCCACATATAGGTATGCATATGTGTGCATATGTCACATATATAATATTTAAAGATATATATGTATATCAGCATGTATGTCCAGAAATATACATATACCCATGTGTAGACATATATATGTGCACATATATAGGAAGTCACATATATCTACACACATATAGATAAATACCGATATGGAAATGTCTACATCTGTGCAAACACACACACAAACAGATATGTATGTTAAGACATGTCCCCTATATCACTAACACAGTGATGTGTGCTATGTGCGAGGCAGCAGCACACATAGCAATGCAGACAGATATCTGTAGCTGGCAGTGTGTGCACCATGGATGGGTATTTCACATGTTAGCCCCATTCTAGCACCATAATGCCCCTGCCTGTGAAGTATGCAATGGGAATATGGGGAAGTATGGCAGATACACAAGTGGAGGTGGTCAGGATTGGTTGATATAGAGGACAGTCTACAGGGGTGGTATGTGACACATGTGGTGGGTAAACACCGTGGATGGTGTGTGTTGTATGTGATGTGGATACCCCATAGTCCCCAATATGGCCACAATGGGAACAAGGCTCCCACCAACTCCCACTCACAACAGCAGTCCACGTCCTGAAGGTTCCAGTTTTGGTGGCTGAGCAGAAGAAACATGTTGGCCATGTGAATGTGTACTGGGTGCCTCAGATGGATGTAGTACATCCCTCATGTGTCTGTGGAGCCTGGTATGGAACAGACCCTAGACCTGAGCTCAGGGGACAGGGACATGTTGGTGTGTGCCTGAGGGGGTGGGCCAACATCCCCTGGGTGGTTCCACCTGATGGTATGGCTGTAACAGTACACAAGGAGGCCCCAAGTTGGCACACACATGTGATGTGGCCAGGTATCCTGGTCAGATGGGTGTGGAGAGGTGGATCAGCTGGCCAGTGGAACATATACATGTTATTGTGTCACTGTCATAGTACATATGTTGGTAGTAATAATCTACACAATCCCAGTACATGTCCAACAGCATGCATAAAACCCCCCTATAACACAGACTGTTTGATGTGCAGCAATCTCAGAACAGCCATATCACTGGCATATATGTAACCATAGTGAAGCTGACAATGGCATGCAAGTGAATAGTCTGTAACAGGCTGGCAATGCTAGTGTCCACACAGGGGTCATGGCTACAATCACATAGCAGAAGGTGTGGTACACTACACAATCTGTCCAAATGGCAGTTAAGCTGTAGCCATACCTAATGAGTTGTGTGTATGGTCTGTTGAAGCTGATATGGTGAGGAGGTGACAGAGATGTGTATTATGAACTGTGGTAAACTTGCCATATGAGTTGCTCGGGCCTGTTCTCATCCTCATGTTTTTCAGGCAAAATGGTACACATCCGGTTCCCAGCATATTCCGCAGAGGAGAACAACGTAATAATAAACCACCTGGTACTGCACTACCAGGTCCTGTTTGGCAGGACAGCACAGGAACAGCAGGAGCAGACCGCCCTGTGGAACAATCTCATCCACAGGGTCAATGATGTTGGCCTGCATAACCACAGTTATGAGCAGTTCCAGCATCATTGCAGCAACCTGCTTCACAATGCCCGTCGGTGTGCTGCCGCAGTCCGGGGGATCATCTTGCCACGGGGGCCATGCCATCCACCCCCCCTGACATGTGTGGAGGAGCTTCTGGCCAGCCTCGTGGCACCTGTCCGTCCTGAACAACATTAACCACTGGACCCCTTTGTGGAGGTAGGTGTCACCCACACAACAGCCGAGGAGCATGCAGGTAAGGACACAGGGCACATCAGTAGACCACCGTTGTGTAAATATCTGCAGTGGTACATGTAGATCATGCATATCTGATATGTTATACAAATAATGTGTTGCTGCATTGTAGTGATAAACAGATGTCCAGATGTGGTAGTATTGTGTGAACTTAAAGTAGATGTATGGTAGTACTGCACTCAGACTGTAGCAGTGCCACAGGTGTGGGCACTGACATTGCATCTCTCACCCACTCATGTTGGTCCCTTTGGGGTAGCAGCAAGGCAGCAGCCTGAAGCTGGTGAGTATGTCTTATATACATGCATGCCAACACACCGGACATGTAATGGTGATGTAATATTCCATGCACACATCTAAAATACATACCCTGAATGCATGCTGTACATGTGCATGTATTGTTGCTGTGAAATGCATGGTCTCACAGGGGCAAACGTGATGGGGTATAGAAAGGGTATGTCACACACTTGCATGACAACTAACATCCTGTCATTGCAGAATATGTCCACAGGGGGTAACATACTGTTGGTAGACATGACCTACAGTAGCAACATGTTCTGGACAACACTCATGTACAGTGCAACACCAGTGTACATACCTGTAGGGCAATGCCAACTGCTGCTGAGATACACTATGGCATACGACATTACACTAGTCCACATTATCAGCTGGGTCTAAGCTGCAACATGTGGCGTGCAGTGTATGGGACACTGAAAGCTGACACATATGTGTAGGGCTTACCTGTCATGCATCTGCATAAATGCTGAGGGGGGAGTCTCAGCATGAAACACCAGTGCACTGCAGTAGGGATCCTAAGGATGGTAGGAATGGCTCTATCTGCATATAGTTAGGTCCAGGACCTGTGGCAGCCATAACCCTACCCACACTGCAATAGTGACGGCATTGTGTGAACACCATGGGATGTGCACATGAGTGGACCTTGCAATTATGCAGAATAGGGGGACATGTGTAGGGTAGGCTGAACATACACTGGCAATTGCGGAAGGCCCACGCTGGTATATCCCTGCCATGAGTAGTGACTGCTGTAGTACACAAAACAAGAGGTGTGATAAACTGTCATGATAAGGGTGTTCACACACATCCCCACATGGTGTGTATGCATTGCAGTCAGCAGCCGCAAACTTACCACAATCTGTATACACTGCATATGAATTTACAGGACATATGTTACATACCGGGTGTTTGTACAGCTAAGATCTGCAGTGCTGGTGTCCCATGCCAGATCACTGATGTGTGTGTAAAAGCAATAAAGGTGTGTACACCCCCCATAGCCATGGTATACTCTGATGGTTGTCAGTGTAAGCATTTCTGCAGTGGCCATACATGGTCGGTTGATGTTTACAGCTGTAAATCAGGCATCTGGGATTCACCAATGACAACAGTCCACATATCATCCCAGGTGTTGCTGAAACACATAGACGCTGTGAGAGGTACAGCTGGCATAACTGACATGGTATGCAGTGGGTTGGACACCTGTGAGTTGTGGGGCACAGTACATGGCAGAGTGCAGAACAGGTGCACAGCAGTAATATGTACATGGGTGCAGAGATATCCACGGGAAGGGGCATCACCTAGGCACAGCACATGCATCATACACATGTATACTGCTGCTAGCATGGTGTGAGTATAGCTGAACTGCATGCTGTTCTGTACTATATATTCTGCATGTTGACAGATGGGTAATTGGAGGACTGTGTGTACGATCATTGTGCATCCTCACCTGTATGTGTGTTTGTGTGTGTGTGCATCCTGGTGGTTAGTTAGTTTGCCTGCATGTTCATTCTGGTGAAGTGGTGGGAGGTAGATGCATGTATGATGCGTGTGTGCATGTGTGTGTGTTTGGCCATGTATGCATGTGTGATTGTGGGATGTTCATATGGCTGTACCCCCCCCCCCTTTGGGACCGTGCAGTACATGGACATGGAGTGCCACACTGCACACCAGGAATACCTGTCATGTACTCACAGGACATCAGATAGTATAATATGGCCTGTAGCTTGGATCAGGCATCCAGAGGGAAGGTAGACCCCAGGTACACACTTAATATTGCTGCTAGTGGAGAGGTCAGCTACAGCCCATGTATGCAGCTCTACAGATGCATTGGGGAAGTAATAGTCAACACCAGGGAGTGTATCCACATATTACAGCTGACACTTGATGGGCCGACGGAGCAGCATATCCGGTATGTACTGAGCATTACATACATATAACACACCAGTGGGAGCTATTATGACTACAACATAGCAGCTCGCACATATAGGGGCCATGCACATCATTCCAGCCATACAGAGGGTGCATACCAAATGACAGCATTGAGGCCATGTTACTCCACTACACACAGGTCACACATGTAATGTAGCAACAGGCCTTTTGTTGTGGTCACTTGTGTGGGCATTTAGAGGACAGTGATGTTAACGAGTGGTAGCAATGTGTGTATGTTAACAAGTGTGATGCAGGATGGGGTAACACATGGACATATACGTGGGGCTGTCTGTAAAGGCATGGACAGGTAGGTAGTATGGAGATGTGTGTGTGTATGTGTGTGTGTGTGTGTGTGTGTGTGTGTGTGTGTGTGTGTGTGTGTGTGTGTGTGTGTTGTGTGTGTACTGTTAAACAATGCTGTACAGGTTTTAAAGTGCGGTTATTGTTTTCCCCCACAGGTGGCGAGGTGGGTCAGGGTCCCTCCTGCACCCAATTTGAAGTAGGTGTCCATACAGACACCAATGATGATGATGATGATGATGATGATGATGATGATGATAATGGTGAGGCACAGGTGGGGTTGTCAGAGGCCGACACTGTGCCAACATTTGACATCCCCCTTTTAGCCACCCCACCCCCACACACAGTTACAGTGCCTATACACACCCCAGCACCAGTGGCCATAGCAGAGGGACAGCTGGTGTTCAATGGCAGTGCATGGGAAAGTGCAGTAACCATGCCTACTGTGTCCAGTCACAGCAGGCATAGCCAGATGTCTGGCAGGTTGCGACATAGGCTGATGTCCCAGGGTGCTTGTGGTAGGGCCGCTGGACATTATGCCCCTGGCATAGGTAACATAGCTGCAACCAGCAGACACATGTTCCAGGCTGTAATAGTGGCACAGGCACGTATTGAGCATTACACCAGACAGAGCCTTAGGCTGCAGAGGGCTGCACTTGCTAATGTAGGCGACAACCTCCATGAAGTGGCAGCTGCCATCCATGCTTCTAACGAGCAAGTGGATAAATGGCATAATGAGCTGATGGCCCTCATCAGCTGTGGTGTGTCTGTGCTTCGAAATGTGGTGGGGATGTGGCAATACCTGCATGGATGTGTCTCAGCAACACTAACAGCTGGCACTCAGCGTGGGCATGCTAGGACACCAAGGGACTCCTGTAGTGGCAGTAGCAGCCAAAGCAGTGCGGGGGTGGTGCTGTCCACACCACAGCAAGCCACATGCACGTGGTCCTGGACAGTCACAGGAGGGATGTGGTACCAGTGGACAAATGTCATCAGCAGGTGAGAGTAGCACTTCAACGCCTGTACCTGCACATGCCCGTGGAACCCCTGGCAGGCACAGTCCACATGTCCATGGCCCGAGGCAGTGAACCGCACACTCTGCCAGGTATGGTCTGCAGATGTCTATAAACACCTGTGTAGGGCAGCCACAAGGCAGAACTGTGTGCATGCATACCCACACACTATGCAAAAACACCTAGAGCACCTCATACCTACACACACCACATCACCTCAGCCAGCTCCCCAGAATACATCTCTCATCCACACACACACATGGTGTCAAATGTATGGCCCACCCTCGGCCTCTGGCAGACCAACACCACACCCTGTGCATATGATGATACCTGTGCCCCATCCCTGTCATCCATACCATCAATGCAGGGACAGGCTGATATGGTTCTGATGCACAGGGTGACTGTACACCAGTGTACCGCATTCCTGCAATGTAACATGTAGTAGGTGTAGAATGTGAGGTATAATTGGCAGGTAGTGTAACCATCCAGCAATGATTCCTTCTAGCTGTTAGTAACACTGCTTGATTGTGGTCTCTAAACTAATAAGCAAGTGTGTTGCAGGTGTACAGGTGTCAGCACGAGGATACCCTGTGCATATGGTGATACCTGTGCCCCATCCCTGTAATCCATACCATCGATACAGGGGCAGGCTGATATGGTTCTGATGCACAGGGTGACTGTACACCAGTGTACCACAGTCCTGCACTGTAACATGTAGTAGGGTGTAGTGTGTGAGGCATGATTGGCAGGTAGTGTAGCCATCCAGCAATGATGCCTACTAGCTGTTTGTAACACTGCTTGGTTGTGGTCTCTAAACTGATATGCAAGTGTGTTGTAGGTATACATGTGCACGAGAATGGACTGTAGTCATAATGCACAATGGGGCATGTCACTGTGCTGATACCATGGCAGTGACATATCTGGGGTACAGTTGAACACATTTCACAGGTTACTATACCGGGTATTGCCTGTGCCACATGGACAGGTGGCCCACTGAGAAGTGTATAACCTGCAACCTGATATAGACCCATCCACGTAGATGCACACTATTACTTGCCAACACTGGGACTAGACCCCTACCTAGCAATGTTGTGATACTGACGTGTGTGGCCTACATTGCACACACACTGCCTTAACTACTCTATATCCAACAGACCTTGTTCTGGCCAGCAACAAAATGAGCAGCCCTTGCAGGTCATGAACTGAGGGCTCTTTACACTGAAGTCACAACACATGACCACTACGCCATGACCACTGTGGGACAGCTGTTGTGTTACCAATATAGCTGTCATTACCCAAATTGGGTGGTATTGCAAACTTGCCTTTATGTCCTAGATTGTGTAGTCCTTGTCATTAATATGACTGTTGCATCACATATGTTGTTCTATCATAATGTACACATAGCAGATACATATGGTGGGATACATGTGGGAGGGTATACGCAACCGTGATGTTTACTCATGCCAGGTATATGGTTGTATACATATAGGTGTATAGATGTCTACATGTACATACACAAGTATACACATACATATGTCTGTATACACATCTGTATAGTGTTACATATATATGGCCATGTGTGCACTTCTTCTTATGTACATATGTGTACATATCTATACATATATGTATCTATATATATGTGTATATATATATATATATATATATATATATATATATATATATATATAGGTATATGGATATGTACATATAGATATGTGTAAATAGTTATATATGTATGCCCATCCTATGTGTACAGATATGCCTAATTATGTTGGCATATATTTAGATATCTATGACTGTATGTGCATACATATCTATACCAATATACCTACTACTGTTGATATATCTGTAGATATCCATACATTTATGCCCATATGTATCACTATCTGTATATGTGTAGACATATATTGCTCTGTATATGTATATATCTGGGTGTGTATATGTATATCTATGTACATATACATATACATCTATATATGTTGATATGTATATGTGTAATCATAGATATATATCTGGATGATTATATGTACAGATGTTCTCACCATATGTCCTGGACACGGAGTGTAGACCTACCCCAGACCCTATAGTCCCAACGTCATAGTGCAAGTGGATGTCAGGTATGTATAGCAGGTATATTGGTAGACTATTGCTACTGTAATTGGGATTGTCTACACAGATATAGTGTGTGTGGGAGGTCACATCTGTTTTCCACGTGTGTGCCATTGGCTACTGACAGACATTCTAAGGACATCCTTGTAAAGTACTACTGCTAGCACGTAATGCCCCCGTGGACTGCAGCACAGATATTGGCCAATATATGTGGACATTCTGAAGCACTCTTTACAGTCCAGAGGTATACACAGAACCCCTTAGTGCTAAACATGTATACCATGCATGACAATATGGATGTTAACAGCCATGTTGATGGGTATAACACATAATGACTGGTATACATATGCCACCATAGGTTATGGATTCACACACCCCTGTCTGGCTTGACACATAATAACTGCTGGTACAGGGGTACCATGGCCACATACTATCCATTAGATAGTGACATACATCTGTACAGCATCCCACTGCTATGTCTGACATGCATGACTGTTAAGGGAGACCCGGCAGCAGTACATCTGGCAAGTATCTTCACATGACATCTCACTGGATAAGTACACTAAGCTGCTAGACATGTAACAATGCACTGTGCAGGATACATGCAGACTGGCTCAACACTGGCCAACATCTCCTATGGGGGAATGCACATGTACCTGCGTATATAGCAGGATCTGCAAGAATGTCACACCACAGGGTAAGATACACCTGTGTGAAGGTGCATAACCACATCCAATGTGAACACAGCCACACCAAATATGGTAAGCTACCATAAAAGTACAGTATATGGACTATCTGTTCAACAACATCCTCATATGTGCCACTCACAGACTAACCCTACATATACTGGGCTGCTACATGGTGTGATCTGCTGTCTGTCTGTGGTATGGGACATGTGTGTGTATTGCCTTACAAACATGTAAACCAATACAGTAACATACAGTGGAACAGCATATAACATCAGATAGGCTGGGTCCTATAACAATGACATCTACCACAGTCTGTACACAGACTAAAGAATATGTTCACAATACACACACTGTCGACAGTCACCATAGTTACACAGACCTCAATACTGTACAAACGACCATGAAATGTCCTGGTAATATCGTCAAATATTACCCGTACTGTACATGACATGTGTAGCAGTCTGAAATCTCCCTGGCTTGCTATCAGATATGATGACACTAATGATGGTGTACAGCACACATGTACTTCTTAATATATGACATATGTACAAAGGTTGACAGAGTTGTGGCTGGAAGCACATACACAGGGCCAATATTGACATGTTGCTGTGATAACCTCATACATGTACTGTCGTAACAGGGTTTGTTGCAACATGTGCCCTATGGGGATATGAAGTCAGTAACTGTCAGGGCTTTCACTATCTCTAGACTGCAATCCTCACACTACCTTCTGCAGTTCACAGATGCGTGCTCTGTGGGTAACACATGACACCAAGGGCACAACACACTGCCCAGTCTGCAGATGACCCTGCAGATGTACATTTCTCATAAACACAGTACTGACACAACAGGTATTACAACATGTAGGGCAGCCATATCCACATACACACTGTTAAACCCACATTACTCCACATGCTGTATAGCAGCACTTACTGTCTGTAGTCAGGCCTCCTGTGTGTTGCACTGTTTCCACAGTGTAAGATTTTAGAGGTAAATCCACAATCCATCAGAGATGCATTTTGCCAAACAACAGATCTAGTTCCTGCCCACAGTGGATGTAAAGGGCCAACACCAAAATGATGTTCGTAGATATTGGAGTGTGTTATGATGCAATTGGCTATGGGAATGTTACCACAGCTGTTCCACATACACTCAGCTAGAGGAGGACTGCAATTGGTGCAGAGGCCATCAGCTGATCATGACCATCACTTACAAAACACAAGCTGCTGCCTAGCAAAGCAGGTGTACATCCCACATCCACCAGAGAGGGTGTGGGCGGGACAGACAGAGACAGAGTATGTCAGGGAAGGTGTGGGTGAGTAAAACTTAAGCATGTTTGTGTTACAAATATACCAGTACGGGGTTTCAAACACCTGACTGACTATGCATAGCTATCACGTGTATGCAGTTATTGCATGTTGCACATAGCTTACATGTTAGTATACGTATATATGCTGGTGAGTGACATCTGCAACACTGCTGCGATACAGTAGGTGTAGCACATGAGCCTGTCCACATGAACAGGTGTCAGTGTCAACACAGCCACACTCTGTAAGGGACTCATACACATTGCCACACTTGGCAAGGTAACAAATACACTTCCTAACCAGTTACCTGCTACAATACAGTAATGCATAGGTATCAATTTGCCCACAGGGGTTATCCTAGGGTTTTATGGTCAAAGGGTATATGACGGTGTCTGACATTAGAGAGCATGCTTCAGTATGCCAAAGGGGGTGGTCCTGAGTGTGAATGTGGTCGGAAGCATCATACACCACACACACAGACACAGGGTGCTAGCACTGGCATGCATGTGCGCATTGCTTCATGGGTGTGTAGTGTTTGATGGTGCCAGATGGCTGTACAAGGCTAGGTGAGGTTTATACCCTGGCATCAGGCCACATGAAAATGATCTGCATTATGACTAAGGTGTGTAGTGTACGGAATGGACCACACAGGTGGGTATAGTATTCACCATTCAGTCTCCTGGGTTACTATTGTGCATGGCCAGTGCTGTGCAATGCTTGGCATGTATGTGTTCTATATGGCATGACATGGACGGTGTTTGGGATGTGCACACGTCCCACATTCATGTACAGTGGCATGTGGAAGTGTACCTGGTTTGTCTGGCTCATGTTGTGTAGACAGAATGTTATTATCAGATGTGACAGTCCCACCCTCATGTGGCTGGGCCAGGTAATGGACAGCTGGTTCACCCTGCACATACATTGATAGCATGCTACAGGTATTCCCTGGTGTCAGTGGCATCTGCTCTTACAGGGCATGCGTGTAAGGCATGATATGTCCTTTGTGGATCACATTTGATGGAACCACAGTTGTTGCAGGCATCCGGTGGGAAACATACTGAAGGCGCACTGTCTGCAATTATGTGCCTATAGTACAGACGGACAGGGTGCCATGGCCTCTGTAGGCCACTGAATTCACACCATAGTTACTGTCAGTCACCGATATGCAGTGTACTACACACATCTTGGCTGTTGCCTCACCATGTGTGTGTGCTACCTGTGATTGCCTGGCCTTGATATCACATGTATGGGTATGGATATGCACCCCAGCCTCTCGGCTATTTCACAGCTGCTTTCCCTGTACAGTGGACATTGTGATATGTACTAGGGCCACCATATAAGAAAATTGCAAAACCCACTACAAATTGGGCTCAGGTGTTTCACACACACACACACACACACACACACACACACACACACACACACACACACACACACACACACACACACACCCTCCTCCACACAGGTTACAAGGTACAAGCACACACACACACCTGTCATGTCTGGGAGTAGAACCCCTACCCAACTAGCTTATTACACTACAGCACTATGCAGTTATAGTACATGCCACAGTGATTACTGCAGTGCTTTTTCCCCAAAGGTGGATATCACATTGGCTGACATCAGCAGGATTGCCAAAGTAGGGCATTTGACATGTACTGAGTGTGACTAGCCTAAAATGCATTGTTCTCTACACAGACAGTGGAACACACACAAAACATACAGAACTGCCATGGGTGGGTATAGAACCCTACCAGAGTTCTGAATCACATTACAGCAGTACACAGTTATGGCATGTGCTATGGAGATTACTGGGCTGCAACCTTCCCAGAGATGTATTTTGGGGTGGATGACATCAGCAGCTTTACCATGGTAGAGCATTTAAATTGTAGGGGGTGTGCCTACCCTAAAAAGCATTGTTTTCTACGCAGACAGCCACACGCACACAATTGCCAAGGCTGGGGTTAGAACGTCTACTTAAGTAGTTATCTCACTACAGAGTTACGGCATGCGCCATGGAGATTACTGGCCTATTCTTTCCCCAAAAGTGAATTTCACAGTTGATGACATCTGCGCACTTGTCAAAGTGGACCATTGGAGGTTGTTGTGTCTGTGAATGGAGTCAAAAGCATTGCTCCCGACACTGACAAAGGAACACACACAGATACATCCACACTTTCCATGTCAGGGAATAGAACACCTAACTATGTTGTTTATCACACTACATTGGGACGAAGTTACAGGACGCACTATGGAGACTGGATTGTGGGGAGTGTGGCTAGCCTAAAAAGCATTGCTCTCTACACAGCAAACTCTTTAGTAATTAGATGGGCTACATAGAAGGATTTCCTAACTACTTTGGCAATATGATTGTCAAAGGAGAGATTATTATCTACCTGGGTCCCCAGATCTCTTATTACCTCTTCTGTATTAAGGGGGGCTGCAACCTATGTAGTAATTCATGGGTATTTTATTTTTCTCAAATGAGATGACTATGCATTTTTTGGCATTTAGGTTGAGACCATGACTTTGACACCAGGTGTCCGTCTCAGTAAGGCCCTTTTGGAGAATGTCTGTGTCAGCCAGACAGTCAATTATGGCTCCCAGTTTGCAATCATCGGCGAACATGATTAGCCATAGTCCTCCTATGTTTGCCTGTACTTCTGAGAAGTATATGATGAACAGTAGGGGTCCCAGGACCGAGCCCTGTGGGACACCACTTGTGACTGGTTTAGAGTCGGACCTGAAGCCCACTATTCTTACTGTGTGAGTTCTGTCTGTAAGCCAGTTGGCAACCCATCTCGTGATGTAGGGGTTTATGTTCAGGCTGGTGAGTTTTTCTATAATTCATGAGTGGGGAATGGTGTCAAAAGCCTTGGCAAGGTCAAGGTAGGATGTGTGAACTACCTTCCCCTCATCTATAGCCTTGGTGACTATCTTGCAGAAGTCAACCAGGTTTAGTAGGCATGATCTGCCCTTAACAAAGCCGAACTGGGTCAGGTCAAGTGTTTGGAGGTTCCCAATGTCTTTGTTAATGCATTCCATGATAATGCGTTCCATAGCCTTGCAGGCCAGGCTAGTCAGGCTTATGGGGTGATAGTTACCAGGGTCAGTTGTGGCACCTCCTTTGTGGAGCGGAATAACCATTGCTGTGCGACAGTCTATGGGCATGTAGTCTGTGGAGAGGCTGAGGTTGAACAGTGTGTTTAGGTAGGGGGTTAGTTCATTCTGTTATTTGTGCAAGACGCAGCCTGGGACACCATCTGGCCCTGCTGACACTGTGCTTTTGCCTTTTGAAAGGGCTGTTTTCACCTGTGCATCTGTGATTTTCGGGACACTACACTTTTCCGGTATTGTTGTGGGCCCATTTGGAGGTGAGACGGGGGTGAAGTTTGCACTGAATCTATCTGCCAGGATGGTGGCAATATCAGTGGGTTCAGTATATTTTGTGCTATTTTGCACTGGCTCAGAGCATATCTGTGAGTTGCCACTTAGATTCTTGACATAGCTAAAGAAGGCTTTGTGGTTATCTTTAGAATCCTTGGCTATTTTTATTTCAAAGTTAGCCTTGGAGGATTTTATGAGGGACCTTAGTTTCTTGCTGATACTGATCAGGGATGTCTTTCCTTCTTGGGATTTGCTTTTTTCTGAACTAGTTTCCTCCTTCTATTGTATAGCCTGTTTATGGCAAGGGTCCATGTCCCAAAATGTCTCCTCCCAATTATGTTGGCTTTGTCTAGATTTCTTGCACTTAGAGGTTAAGAGGTATGCCAGGCCCCACTGTATATCAGTGAACCCAACCCCATCCTTTCTCTTCTGCTTAGTCATCACCAATCGCCTCAAGATTTTAGCCCTTATTTCCCATAGATCTCTATAGATAAGGTCAGTTTTGCACTTTTCAACACACTGTCCTACTCGGCCCAGTTAATCACTTTCCTAGCTCTAACAGTTGGAGCAACATCCACACAATAAGAACTGAAACCAGGAGCCAGCAGGAATAAATAGATGAATAGGTATACAGTTACTCCAAAACAAAGAGAATCCTTGATGTCAGAGTCCACACTTCTTTATTGCAACACAGTAAATGCAAGGTTATATATGGGGTGCTTTCTGTTTCTTTCTGTATCTTGATAAAGTCTCTGAACTGACAGAGATGAAAGTGCTTAATCAAGAGTGCTTTTGGGCAGCTTCTAGAAAGAGGCTTGTGTCGTATGGGTTTAACGGCATTAAAAATATCTTCTTCTATTCTTACTGTGTGAGTTCTGTCTGTAAGTCAGTTGGCAACCCATCTCATGATGTAGGGGTTATCTTTAGAATCCTTGGCTATTTTTCTTTCAAAGTTAGCCTTGGAGGATTTTATGAGGGACCTTAGTTTCTTGCTGATACTGATCAGGGATGTCTTTCCTTCTTGGGATTTGCTTTTTTGGATTGGAAGCACTTACATTTATCTACAGATTATAGCACCTTTCAGAGCTTTTTAATATTAAAGTAAAATCCACGTTTGTGACCAGTTTTGCTTTAAAATAAAACAGCAAATAAAATGGCTGGAAAATATGAAGTACTGACATTTGCTTCTAATATTATGAAGGTAAAAATAACTGTATTTCAAACAGAAAAATGTTTTCATTGACAATTTAATTATGCTGATACAAGCAGGAAATGCTGACCCATTCTTAGCAATAGTTGATTTTAGTAGGTACTGAAAAAGCTTTTTGCAACACAAAACAGGACCATCTTCTAAGAGAGGAAGCATGCAAGGACTTGCTGTTGAATTCCTTGATGCATGTTTAATGGGCATGGATGAATTATGCAAGGATGGGAATATTTGAATACTCCCATCCTTGAATACTATCCATGTCCATTAAACATGCAAGGGATTCAACAAAGAGAAGCATGGGAAGAGGTGGATATATGCTTCCATATGATTATATCCTGTTGACAAACTCCAGTATGGATTATCTAAAGGTTTTACAAGTGCTGAAGGTTTTTCCCATAGTCTATGGGCTAAAAGTTAACATAACTATGAATGAGGTTTCTCTGATCAGTGATCCGGCTAAAGAAGATGAAATGCTTCAAATGTCCCAACTCCCCTACATGTTGCATAAAACATCAAAAATATTCTTGGTGCCATCCTCTCTACAAGATGATGGAAGTGAATTATAAAAGCCCTGTGTGAGTCCTTGGTAGTTTTTATTGACATATAGAGGCGTTTATATCTATGTGTGATTAGCTGCATTGATGCACTGAAAATAATGATCTCTCCCAAGGTTTTTTATGCAAAATGTCATCATCTGAACCTACTGATGGTTTGAAGAGATCTAACATGCCAATTACATTGATGACTGATATTGTTTGTCATCAGTTAGTCTGAAACCTATACAACCAGGAGAAAAAGAAAAGAAACAATAAGCTTGTATTTGAAAAGCCACTTGTGCAGGAATTATTTACAAAGCAGAAGATTACATTCAAGAAGTACATTTTAACATAACCCTAACAAGTAATTACCTAGATACTTTAATTGGCCCACAATAGTATGGCCAACTATAGCCACAAGTTTATATCACTCAGTACTGTCAATAACAATGCAAATATATGTGTACAGTGGTGTGACTTGAAGTACCACACAAATAGGCAGCCCGATGGAGCATACAGTGAGTGCACTGAAATTGTGAGCACTCAAGTATCTGTCACTGTCCAGAAGTGACAGATGAAATATATACACTTGTAAAGGCTCCACCATTATTATGTTCCAGAAAGCATACAGTCATATCAGATTAAAATGAAACCATCCAATGTCAATAGCATAGCAGGATAACACCCTGACTATAGACAGCTTGGGCATCTGTTGAAGTGGCAGGGAGTTAGCGGAATGATAAGTTGGTGCCTGCTCACCTCTTCCATTGGGATTTGTGGGGGCATGCTTTAAGCACTCAGGGAATTCACAAGCAATGCTGGTGAGACAGCTGCTGCCAATATCCCAGTGCTACAGTAGACATATAGTCATTTCAGGGATGCATCACTATGGAGTTGGAGATATTTTCCTTATGACATCATCACACATCCCCTTTGGTGATATAATCCTAACACATTAATAGGTGTTAGATTTTAAACAGAGAAACTCGCTGCGGATCCACAGTATGATGGTGTCCCCCCTGACTTATCCCACTTGGAAGTGTGTTATATCTCACAGTAATAACAGTCTGCAGAGGTGCATTGTGCCCTCCCCTTTACAAGGCTCTCACAGAAGGGGAATGTTAGTGACATTTGTCAGTGGTGCACAAGGTGGCACACTCACCTTTTGTGCAGAAGCTGTGGGTTCTATTCCCACATCAGTTAGATGCATTGTTGACACTGCAGTGCAGCATAAGGAGGTGATGCACTCTGAATGCATCATCCTTCAGATGAGACATTAAAGCCCAGGTCCCATCATCTTGAGTCACTGGTAGCTCAGCTGGTTATAAAAGATCCTATGGCACCTATCAAGAATAGCAGGGGACTTTTATTTATACATATCAAATAGAACAAGTACATAATGAAGTATTTACCAAAAGAAGATATTAATAAAAAAATATAAAAATGTTAAAGGGTAGAAAATACGTAAGGTACAGCATAAGATTATATCTGATATTCAAAATAAATGTTTCCCAACCTTTTTCCATAATCATTTTCTTAATTTCCCCAAACCAACTGAAATTTCATAATTTATTATATAAGATTTCATGATATCTAGAAGTCTAGATATACCAAACAGTTACAGCAATAACAGTACCCATTTCTGAAACAATATAACCAGGTATATTGTCATAATATCCATATAATAAATTATTAATATGTAATGGAAATAACATTGTAGATGAAAATGCTTTAAATAATATAAACAAAGCCTTTTAATTCTAGGTTAATCTAAAAAACATGAGAAATAGATTCTAATTTTTAACCTTTCTAAAAATAACCTCAACAAACTGGCTATATCATTTAACAATATTGCGAGATTTGTCACAAACTCACCTTTCAGGACTCATCACTGTCTGAATCTAAAACAACTGGGCTGGCTAGAACTCCTTAATCAGCTACGATTTAACCAACTTACAATAGCTCATAAAACCCTATACCAACCCAGCAACACTCCAATTCTCTCTACCCTCATTACGCCATATAATAACCTCAAGAATTTACGCTCCTCTAACGAAATGTTGATTAATACTACCTTATCAAAAAAGTTAGTCAAAATCAAGAACGTGAAGGAGTCACCACGAAAAAAAGCCTCCGTTGGAATGATATTGTAAAATATTTAATGGAATAAAACACAATGAATACACAATGAATAAGCGCTTTCGCATAGCTAAGCTATGCTTCCTCAGATAATCACATTTCTGATACAATGGGTGCTTATTTAAATACAATAAAAACCTTTTTGGCGGGAACATTAAAGCAATCAATCAATTAATCATGTATCCAAGGTTACAGATAACACCAACAATCCTCAGAGTACTAAATGTTCTCATAGTTTTGATACTTCACCTTATCAAAAAACTTAGCAGGTGACTCCTTATTCTCTAACTACGTTGGTAAAGTATGGAATCAACTACCACATGATCTTACATCTCAGACTTCTCTCCCACTCTTTAAAACTAATCTAAAACTTTTTCTCAATAACCACTGGTTATGCTCTTGTATCAACCCTGACTGTTATCCTTAACTAACTGTTCCACTCCAAAACCACTATATTCCTACCAATAAACCCTCTATATACTACACTCTATATATTAACCTATATTTACTTAAATACTAATGTCTCTGAGTCCCCTCTATATACTACACTCTATATTAACCTATATTTACTTAAATACTAATGTCTCTGAGTCTTGACTACTATTTTCCTTATTTGTCCATTTAAGTCAAATTTTTTCTATTTTTTATGTAATATTTAAGTCAATTTTTTCTTCTTCTATTCTTTATATAAACTTTTTTTACTCAGTTTTGTATTACTGTCTTTCAATGCCTTTTGTAATCATTTATGTTACATTTTAAATTTTTGTAAGTTTTTTTTTCTCTGGAGCTTTTCTCCCTGGGCCTCTACTGAAAATGGACATGTATCCAGTTGGACTAGCCCGGTCAACAAATGTAAAATAAAATAAAATAAATAAATAAATAAATACATTTTTGACATATATGACATAATTTTAAAGAAATGTCAAAAAAAAACAGCCAGCACACAAAATGAGAAGTACGACTTTTAATAAGTCTCCACAGTCACAGACCGGTCTCTGCCAAAGGCCTTTTTTGCCATCCGAGCTGAAGATCAAGGTGTTGGATAATCTTTAATGATACACCTTATATGTCATCTGGTCTTTGATAAATAATTTATTCAAAGATAATCTCCAAATAAAATCATGCACATCATTACAAGCTTTAAACCAAAGCATTCTATGTCTTATACTAAAAACAATTTTATCAGATAAACAATCCCAAGGCTTTTGGTAAAAGGACTTCATAATCATTTCACACCACAAACATCATGATGATGGTAATAGCTGATATGATAGTCTCCAATGTAATATATAAGTAATATATTCTTTCAATATATAATTAGGTGTATGTTTATGCTTCAAAAGGAAAATATTTTCCCAATAACTTTTATATTTTTCCTATGCTATTTGTCTTAAAACATCAGACTGTCATTTTTTTTTAATTTAAGGAGCATCCAAAATAAATATGAAGATGCTAAAAAAAACACTGGGATGAATCAAACCCAGACCACCTGTGTCTTTTGAACAATAAATCATATTCTTTTTTATCAAAGTCAATCTAGTCCCCCAAAATAGGTAAAATAAATATCAAGAAGAGTTTTTTTCTTTCTGCTTTGGGAAAGGATAAATTTGTCCAAAATAGTTCATTGTTTCCTAATATAA
This sequence comes from Protopterus annectens, assembly GCF_019279795.1. NCBI lineage: Eukaryota > Metazoa > Chordata > Ceratodontiformes > Protopteridae > Protopterus > Protopterus annectens. Next base: position 592,877,768 of record NC_056729.1, read on the forward strand.
AGATATTTAATACATAAACTTTTTAAATAAAGAAATATTGAAACAGTTCCATTTCATTAAAGAAGAAGATATATGTAACATTAAGGATTCCCATTATTGAATAATTACTTATATAGTACAAAATAGAATACCTAATATTTGTACTGAAATAACAGAAAAGAGAATAACAGGGCAGTATTAACTATCCCAATATAACCCTGCAGGTTTAACATATTATTGAGCAATATATAACTATCCCAATATAACCCTGCAGGTTTAACATATTATTGAGCAATATATAACTATCCCAATATAACCCTGCAGGTTTAAGATATTATTGAGCAATATATAATACATCAGGTATATGTAAATCATTTTCCATAAAGAAAAGAAAATAATATGTATAAGACAATATCAAAGGAATGGGATTATAAGGAACTATATTCCATAAGGGAAAAGAACTTGAAAAATAGCATTCCTCAATTGCAATGTTTATTACTAGGAAACGCAATACACTACTTAGTGGACACCCTTACTTACCATCTCTATAAATTTTAACTAGTTTAACAATATAACCATTAACCATATGTGCAATCCAAGTTTTATAATAACTATCCCCCGGATCCTCAAAAGCTTGCATGGAGTGCAAGATGAGTGCAGGAGCTCACACAGGCAATATGTTTGCCATGCGATCCAGGAACAGCCGGCAAAGGCGTGCACGAGAGCTCCAGCACTAATCCTGCACAGACTAAGCCCTGGTATGCAAATCACCTCATTTGCAGGAGAAATCCATGCAAACAAGGTGATTTTGCAATCCAGGAAGCTTGCAATAGTCCGTGCAAGACTAGTGCAATCTGTAGAAATGTACTTGGTTAGTAACCGAGTACATGTCTGCAAATTCCAAAACGGAGCTATGACAGCACCAAATAAAGGCTGCATATCATTGAAGAAGCATGCCAATGGCCAAGTATCAGGCCACTGGCATTGCAAACTGTTCAAAAAATAAAAAAATGAACTTATTTTTTTTTCACCGATCTTGGCTGTTTAAGCATAGGGCAGCGGCGTGCAAACGAGATCTGGGGGAAAATAAGAAAATAAACTTAAAATGAGCATTCTAACTAAAATCAGTATTCTGCCATGCAAGTCAATGGCAGGCAGAAGACAACCTGGCCATTGAGTAGTGGCTGCTAAGGGGGGAGGATCAGTGTGGGACATGTAACTATGCATTGGCAGGCAATCCTATGCAAATGAGGGGAAGGATAGTTAATCCCAGATTTCCCCAAGGTGTGAGGCAGGTCCCAAGAGTGTAAGTGTAGAAATAGCTGGGTGCAAGAATTTGCTATAGGTGACATCATGGGGTGGGGTGTCAGGCATACTGTAAGTGGATTGGAGCCCTGTGGCTCGGGACTGCTCCTAGCTTAGCACAGCTAAGCTAGAGGTGTGTCCTAACTGCCTAGCACTCTTTACAAAGTATAAGTGGTTGTGCGCACTGCAAATGGGTTTTACAGGAAGAAAAAGGAAGTTAAATCAGGAAATAGCAGCTATGTGCACATTTCAGCACTCCATTTGCATGGCACGCACACAGGCTTAAACAGAGAGGCAATGGGAAGGGAAAACAACAGTAGGAAGGTAATCAAGGAGAACTAGCTTAGCTGACAGTTAAACTGTATCAGAAGCAGCCAATTACACAGGCAGAAGCCCAGCCCAGTACACCACTATAAACTATGCAAACACCCTACTCCCTTGTTTTTCCCAAAACCTCTGCCCCATCAGTGTATACAGACGGGGAAATTTTACAAAACAAAAGCAAGAGAAAAAAATATTAGGGGCTGATTTTGCTATCATAAGCCAGCATGTGCAAGAGGCTGAGGGTGGTGAGGATATGAATGCTGCTGAGCAACCCACAGTGAGGAGATGAGGAAGCATGTACAGACCCAGGGTAACCTACCTACATGAGCTGGAGATAGTGGAGCGCTATAGGGTGGACATGGACCTCCTACAGCAAATTGTTGAGCTGTGCCGGCCACACCTCACGCACAGAACTAACAGACGGGAACCCATCCCAGTGAATACCAAGGTATGTGTAGGCCAAAGAACACTAGCTACAGGTACCTTCCAAAGGCCAGCTGGGGATATGATGGGGATTTCAAAGGCAACAGCATCCAAGATACTCCACCAGTTCCTGGATGCCATGTCAGCACATGTCAGTGAGCACATATATTTCCTCATCACCTGTGAGGTGTTGGCCAGCAATATGCATCTCTTCCACCAAATAGCAGAATACCGTGAGATAGTGGGTGCAATAGACTGCATGCACATATGCATTAAAGCACCACCAGGTGAGCGGGTTAGAGTCTACATCAACAGCAAGGGCTTTCCTTCTATCAACTGCCAGGTCATGTGCGATGCCTAGGGCATAATAATGAATGTGTGTGCTGGCTGCCCTGGAAACTACCACGATTCCCACATCTGGCATCTGATGCAGCTGTACCAGACATTTGCCCATGGGGACATCCCACATGGTCACCTAGTGGGGGATGCTGTATACGCACTGGAGCCATGGCTGATGAAACCCATCAGAAATGCACAAACATCCAAACAAGAATTCCATAATGAGGCACATGCACAAACACAAATCATAATAGAACATGTGTTTGGGATGCTCAAGTCATGGTTCTGGTGCCTGGACACATCCAGTGGAGCCTTGCAGTACTCACCATCTACATGTACCCAAATTGTCCTTGTATGTGCCATGCTACACAATATGATCCTGTGGAAACAGCTGCAGCAAGAACAGCATGGGTCAGGGCCACACAGCCCTCCACCAGTGCCAAGGCCTGTACAGGCACAAAGTGACTCAGAGGAGGAACAACCTGAGCCTGCCCCAGTAGGTAGAAGGAGGCATGCCCAGTATGCCCTGGCCTTGGCAAAGAGGCAACTCATAGCACATGAACTGACACAGTAGGGACCCAAGGAATGACACCTCTCTCCAACTCGCACATACAGTAAAAGGAATGCCAAACATGACACTACCTGTGCTTAACCATGTATAGGGAGTGTACTATGTGTATTCAACATAGGCAGTCCTGCAGCACCACCCTCAGTACTGGGACACCCACAAGGTAAGTGACTCACACATGCCATTTGGGGGGGGACATACCTAACAACAGTCACAGCCAGCAGGATAGGTGTAGACAAACACAAACAAATGCTGTACTATGCCCTCTGAATGACCCCTATGGGTAACCCCTCCCCCAGGTCTACACAGACAGACTACAGCAGGCCAGGCAGTTGGATGTAAGTTGTGAAGGCTAGGAAGTCAGAAACTAATATGTAGGCAGTTAAAGCTAAGATCTGTAGTATGCCTCTAGCCAGCACGATAGGTAAGAATACAGACTGAAATGGTGTACCCATCATACCAGTACAGTCCTAGCAAATGTGTAAAAGTGTCAGGTGTGGCCCACCATCCTACATACACTTATAGTAACAGTCAGGTGTGCCCCTCCCACCCCTGTGTAGAAATGTAGAAACAGTCAGGTGTCCCCCCCCCTGCTATGCAGAAATGTAGCAACAGTCAATGCCAAATGACTGATGTATACCCTGCAGACACAGCATGCTACCTGTCAGTGTACAACGCAAAGGTCAGCACCGCAGTACAAACTACCTGGACTTCATCCACACATGCAATATAGATGGCCATACTGGGCATGCTCACACACACAGACAAATGAAGGCAATGTCAGTCAACAACATACTGAAAGGTCATACTGGGCATGCTCACACACTTAAACATATGAAGGCCATGTCTGCAAACACCAATGGACCAGACATATCAGGCAGTTGCAGTTCTTATTGCAGACACATGTCAATATGCACCACTCTGCCTTGCACACACAGTGGATAGGAATACAGACATATATGTAAGGACAACACACTATAATAAGCCAAAGGTAGATGGACACAGATGTGTGGAAGAGGGTGACCATGACAAGGAGCCATCTGGGCCTGTCCCACCCAGCGCACAGCCAAAGGGCCCCAAACACATGAGGTGCAGGTGTCACTCACTGCAGATACAAGCCACCAGTATCTGTCAGCATGACAGACTATATGGTGCATGTGCCAGCTATGCAACATGACTGTACAAGGAAGTAGTCACCTAGTAGTTGTATACACTTACCTGTGGAATATGACCCCGTGTGTGCCTGCATGTGGCATTACAACCCCTACATGAATGGGTTATGGCCCATGCACACACCACCCTCCCCATAGCAGTATCATGACAAGCCTGCTGAGGTCATCCAATGTGAAATACACCTTTGGCAGAGCTGTAACTCAGTAATCCCCATGGTGCTTCCCATAACTGCATACTGCTATAATGATAAACTAATTAGGTAGTAGTTCTAGCCCCAGACATGGCAACTGTGTGTGTTTTTGTGCGTGTCTCTGACTGTGTAGAGAGAAATGCTTTTTAGGCTACTCACACTCCGTACAATTCATATACTCAACTTTGACAAGGCTGCTGATGTCACTCACATAGCAATACACCTCTGAGAATATCATAGCCCAGTAATTTCCATAGTGCATCCTGTGACTGCGTACTGCTGTAGTGTGATAATGTACTTAGGTAGGTGTTCTAACCCCAGACCAGGCAACGGTGTGCATCTGACTGAGTAAAGAGCAATGCTTTTTAGCCTACTCACACTCTGTACAATTCATATACTCAACTTTGGCAAGGCTGCTGATGTCACTCACCTGGAAATAAAACTCTTGGAAAGTAGTAGCCTGGTAATCTCTGTAGCACATCCTATAACTGTGTACTGCTTTAGTGTGATAAATTAATTAGGTATGTGTTCTAACCTCAGACCTGGTAACTGTGTTGGTGTGTGAATCTGTGACTTGGCAACTGTGTGCATGAATCTGTGTGCCTTTGTGTTTCTGTCTGTCTGTGACTAAATAACAAGCAATACCTTTTAGGCCAGTCACACTCCTTAGAATTCATATACTCAACTTTGGCAAGGCTGCTGATGTTACTCACCTAGAAATACACTTGTGGTAAAGTCATAGCCCAGTAATCTCTGTAGCGTGTCCTGTAAGTGTGTACTGCTGTAGAGTGATTTTGAACTGTGGTAGGGTTCCATCTCCACCCATGGCAGTTCTGGAAGTTTTGTGTGTGTTGCAATGTCTATGTACGGAGCAATGCATCATAGGCTACTCACTCAGTTTTGTGTATGTTGCAATGTCTATGTATGGAGCAATGCATCATAGGCTACTCCCTCACGGTACATTTCAAATGCCTTACTTTGCCAATCCTGCTGATGTCATTCATTGGAAGTACAACTTTGGGTAGAAAGTTCTTTCATAAGCCCTGTGGTATGGCCTATAACTGCTCCCTGCTGTAGTGTGATATAGACTTTGGTTAGGGGTTCTGTACCCACACATGTCATTTGTGGATGTTTTGAGTGTGTCTCACTGTCTGCATAGGGAGCAATACATTTTAGGCTAGTCACTTGCAGTACAGTTGAAGTAACCCTACTTTGGTAAACCTACTGATGTCATTCAATGTGAAATACACCTTTGGGAAGGCTGTCTCTAGTAATCCCTGTGGTGCATCACCTAACAGCTCCATGCGGTAGTATGATATAGACCTTGGTCAGGGGTTCTATACCCACACATGTTGGTTAGGGATGTTTTGTGTTTGTCTCACTGTCTGTGTAGGGAGCAATGCATTTTAGGCTAGTCACTTGCATTACAGTTGAAATGCCCTACTTTGGTAATCCTGCTGATGTCAGTCACTGTGAAATACACCTTTGGGGAAAAAGCACTCCAGTAATGTCCATGGCACATACTATAACTGCATAGTGCTGTAGTGTAATAAACTAGTTAAGTAGCGGTTTTACTCCCAGACATGACAGGTAGGTGTGTGTGTTTGTAACTCGTATCCTGTGTAGAGGTGAGTGTGTGACACCTGTGGGCAATGTAAAGGGGGTTTTGCTTATTTCTTTTATGGTGGCCCTACGATATATCACATTGTCAACCATACAGGGATAACAGATGTAAATTAGCTGGGAGGCTGGGGTGCAAAGCCATACCCATACATGTGACACCAAGGCCAGCCAATCCAAGTTAGCAACCCCACTATTACCCAGAGCACACACTCAACCCATGTGTCATACGAACACACATGCCTAGGCAGCAGCCAATATGTGGGTATTACACTGCATATTGGCCACTGATAGTCACTATGCAGTGATAGCAGTGGGCTACAGAGGGCATGTCACCCTGTCCATCTGTCCAATATGCACGTACATGCAGACAGTGCACCTCTACCATGTTCCCCAATGGACACCTGCACCACCTGTGGTGCCTTCACATGTGACTCACAATGGACATACCATGCCCTGTATGGACAGATGACACTGACATCAGGGAATGTTGTTGGCATGCCATCAATGTAGGTGAAGGGTAAACCTGCTGCCCATTACCAGTTCCTGCCACAGGTGTGCAAGACTGGCACAGCTGATGATAATCTGTGTTCACAACATGGACCAGACACCCCAGGTACAGTTCCACATGTCACTTTACATGCATGTGGAAGGTGTGCACATCCCACACACCATCCATGTCATGGACTAAGGAACACATACATGGCATGTGTTGTACAGCATTGGTCACACACAATAGTCACCCAGGTGACTGGAAGGGGGATGCAATAACCACCTATGTGGGCAAATGCAGTAACTACAGGCCTGAGCCACAATGCAGACCATTGTCATATGGCCTGATGCCAAGGTGTACCTATCGCCTACCCTTGTACAGCCTGCTGGCACAGTTGACCACCACACACCCATGTAGACATGCACCCATGCATGTCAAAACTGACACCCTGTGTATTTGTGTGTGTGTGTTGTATGGTGCGTATGTCCACATCAACACTCACTACAACCCCCAGGGCATACTAAAGCTTGCTGTCTGATGTCTGACATCTCCTCATACTCTTTGCCCATACCGCCTTCATATGACCCATGTGGTGCATGTGATACCTGCACATTGATGTGTTGTGGCAATACCACTAGTGATGAGTTGCACTCCTGGCCTTGCCAAGTGTGTCAATGTGTGTGCATCCCTGTGTGAGTGTACCTGTGTTGACGCTGGCACCTGTTAGTGCAGACAGGCACATGTACAACACCTACCATTTATCTACCATATCCCTGTTGCAGATGTCACTCACCCTCACATATATGTTCTGAGTGCTCTACATCAGGTAACCCATGTGAAAAACTTCTCAAAAGCCGACTTCACACTTCTAAAAACTAGTGTGGTCTCCTTTAAGGCCCCTGAGCCAGTGGTAAACATTACTCAAACCGCTGAATCACTTACAAATGCCTTCTACCAGCACCTACAGGACTGCATGGATCAGGCAATCCCAAACAAAACTAAGACTCTTTGTACCAAAGGCAAGCGTCCAGTCTGGTGGAACCCAGCCATAAACAAGCTCTACAACAAAAGGAGGAAGCTACTACAAGATAGAGCAAAATCCTTGAAAGGTAAGACACCTTTGATCATTATAAGTAAAAAACTAAGAGCTCTCATAAAATCATCCAAGGCAAATTTTGAGAGAAAAATCGCCAAGGACTCAAAAGACAATCATAAGGCCTTCTTTAGCTATGTTAGAAACCTAGGAGGAAACTCCCAGATATGCTCAGAATTAGTTCAAAATGATGTGAAGATTACTGAACCTACACACATTGCCAACATACTGGCTGACAGGTTCAGTGCAAACTTCTCCCGCCCTCCCCCCAAAAGAGATATCTATACCAGAGGATTGTAGCCCCCAAACATCTCCAAGCCCAGGTGAGAACTGCTCTCTCAAGGCAAAACACAGCATCCATGGGACGGATGGTGTCCCGCTGTGTGCTCCACGAACTCAATGAGGAATTAAACCTGCAGTTAGGACAGCTGTTTAATCTTAGCCTCACCTCAGGATCATTACTGTGGTCCCACTTCACAAGGGTGCCTCCACCGAACCTGGAAATTACCGTCCCATTAGCTTGCAAGCCTTATCTGCAAAGCCATGGAGAGGATCATAATGGAACTCATAAATAAAGACATAGGGAACTTGCAGACTTTGGATCCAACCCAGTTTGGCTTTGTCAAAGGCAGATCATGCCTTTAAACTTGGTTGACTTTTGAGACAGTCACCAAGGCCATTGATGAGGAAAGGCAGTCCATACAGCCTACCTCGACCTGGCAAAGGCCGACACAATACCCACTCAGGTATCATCGAAAAACTCATCAGCTTGAATGTAAACCCATACATCACAAGATGGGTTGCAAACTGGCTAAGTGGCCGGAACCCACAGAGTCAGAGTTGCTGGAGCCATGTCAGACTCAAAGCCTGTCACAAGTGGTGTCCCACAGGGCACAGTCCTGGGTCCACTCTTGTTCGGCATCTACTTTTCTGAAGTACAAGCAAACACAGGAGGGTTATGGCTGACAAAGTTTGCAGATGACTGCAAACTGGGCGCCATAGTCAAAAACACATCTGACACAGATATCCTTCAGAAGGGCCTCACAAAAACGGATAACTGGTGCCAGAACCATGGCCTAAAGTTAAACGCCAAGAAATGCATAGTCATACCCTTCGGGAAAAACAAGGTTACCCTAGCTACCATATAGGTGGCAATCCACTGAGCACAGAAGAAGTCATCAGGGATCTGGGGACCCAGGTTGACAGTAGCCTTTCGTTTGACACTCATGTTGCTAAAGTAGTTAGGAAAACCTTCTACATTGCCCACCTGATCATGAAGGGATTCACATCTAGATCAAGGGAGGTCATCGTCCCCTGTATTCATCACTCATTAGACCTATGATTGAGTACAATGCCCCATTCGGAATGTATCTGACCCGACACCTGCAGCAGCTGGAAAGGCCAAAGTTCCTCACCAAAGGATAAAGGGTCTCAAAAATATGTCTTATGCTGCCCAACTGAAACAACTCCAGCTCTATTCAGTCTCATACCGCTTGCTCAGAGGTGACCTGTGCCTGACATATAAGGCCATGTCAAACCCAGATTTGATGAATATGCTTCACCTCAAAAATCTAGATCCCTCAGAACCACAAGGCGGGAGACTTAAACCTTGACACGGTTATTAATAGAGCGTGCTGGAGGGACAGATTCATCACCCAGAGACTCCTATGCTGTGGAACAAAATCCCGTACATGTGAGGCAGAGCACCCTGGCCTTGTTCAAGAGGAATCTTGACCAATGGATGGGAGATCGCAGATATACCCCAGGGATTACTTCAGTGTCACTGCTTGACAGAGGCACAGCAAAATAATAGGCATAGTTTTATTCAAACTAAAGGGGTGGTGAAAGCCACATAACTATGGGCTAGGCTTATAAATGCCCTTGGGCAGATAGCCTAGTATGAACCTATGAACCTATGAACCTATGGATCCAATAATTGCATCAAGCTGTGCTAGCACTACATAGTTGTCAGGGGTTTGATACCCTGTGCTGGTAGGTGTGTGACACAAACATGCTTCGGTTTTACACTCCCACCCCTCATTGACATGTATTTGCCTCTGTCTGCCTCCCCCACTCCCTCTCTGGTGGATGTGGAGACCCACACCTGCCTTGCTTAGGCAGCAGCATGTGTATTTTACAAGATGCTCATGATCAGCTGATGGCCTCTGCACGAATTGCAGCCCTCCCCTAGCTGATTGCATGTGGAACAGCTGTGGTAACAGTCCCATAGCCAGTTGCATGGAAACACACTCCAGCACCTAGGAACATCATGGTGGTGTTGGGCCTTTTCAGTCACTGTGAGCAGGAACTCGATCTGTTGTTTGGCAAACAGCATCTCAGATGGATTGGGGATTTACCTCTAACAACATACACTGTGGAAAGAAGGCAACAAACAGGAGGGGAATGTGCCTGACCTGACTACAGACAGTAAGTGCTGCTATACTGCATGTGGAGTACTGTTGGTTTAACAGTGTTTGTCTGGATATGCCTGTCGTACATGTCACAATACCTGCCATGTCGGTCCCATGTATATGAGGGGTCCCCATCCGCAGGATCATCTGCAGACTGGGCAGTGTTGTGCCTTTGGTTTCATGTTTCAGCTACTGTGCACCTATCTGTGTAATGCAGAAGGTAGTGTGAGGATAGCAGGCAGTAGATGGTGACAGCCGGGAGAGTTACCGACGTCACATCCCTCATAGGTCATATGGTGCAACAAACCCTGTTGCAACAGTATATGTATGAGGGTATAACAGTGACATGTCAATATTGGCCCTGTGTTTGTGCCCCCAGCCATAACACTGTCAACCTTATGTACATATGTCATGCAGTAGGGGGTGCATATGTTCCGTATTCCATAGTCATTGACAGCATATCTGAAAACAAGCCAGTGAGATATCAGACTGCTACACATGTTATGTATAGTAGGGGTTATAGTCTGGCCATTATGTGGTTGTGTGTACAGTACTGAGGTATGTGTAAGTCTGGTAATTGTCGACAGTGTGTGTATAGTGAATATGTACCTTGGCCTGTGTAGAGACTGTTGGAGATGTCATTGTTCCAGGTCCTGTCCTATCTGATGTTACATGCTGCTCCACTATATGTCACCCTAACAGCTTACATGTTTGTAGGGGCAAACACACACATGTCCCATACCACAGACAGGCATCGGACCACACTGTCTAGTGGCCCAGTATATGTAGGGGTGTTGTGTGAGTAGTTCATATGAGGATGGTGTAGGTCAGATAGTCCATATACTGTAATAGTATGCTATCTTACCATATGTGGCTGTGGCTATGTTCACACTGGTTGTGGTTATGCACTTTCACACAGGTGTCTGTTACTCTGTGATGTGACATGCCTGTAAAGCCTGGTATCTATGCAGGTACATGTGTATCCCCACATGGGAGATGTAGCCTAGTGTTGAGTCAGTCTGCCTGTAGCTAGCATTGTGCTTTGTTACATATCTAGCACATGACTTTACTTATCTAGTAAGATGACATGTCCAGATACTTGCCAGATGTACGTCTGCCGGGCCACTATGACAGTCATGTATGTCAGACAAAGCAGTGGAATGCTGTTCAGATGTATGTCACTAACTAGTGGGTATTATGTGGCTATGGCACCTCTGTACCAGTGGTTATTATGCGTCAGGACAGACAGGGGTGTATGAATGTATAATCTATGGGGGCAAATGTATACCAGTATTTACATGTTATACCCATCTACATGGCTGTTAACAGCCATATTGACAGGCCTGGTCCACATATCTTGCATGAAGGGGTACTGTGTATACCCCTGGACTGACCAGCGTGTGTCAGACTGTCCACATATATTGGGCGTATTGCAGCTGTAGTCCACAGGGTTATTACTGTGCCAGCAGTGGTACTGTACCGTGATGAACTTAGGATGTCTGTCAGTAGCCAATGATGCACATGGCCACAGCAGATGTGGCCTCCCCTACCTCTGTGAAGACACTCCCTATTACAGTAGCAATAGTCTACAATATACCTGCAATACATGCATGACATCCCCTTGCACTGAGAGGTTGGGACTATTGGGGCTGAGGTAAGGCTCCACCCCATGTGCAGGACATATGGCAAACATATATGTACATATCATTATACATATATCCATATAGATATGTACACATTTACATTACTTGCTTACTGTATGACAACAGTTGTACACATATGTACCTGAGTTCCAGACTCTGTCCTTCACCTACATCCCTGGCTTAGCACAGGTGACATGCTGTCAGGGTTTGTTATGTAGTGGGCTGTGTGTACATCTTGTTGTCATTCCTGCCATCCCTCCACTGCTGTGGTGTACCCCACACATACTGGGGGGTTGGGGCCATATATGTGTGGGCTCCACCTACACAATACATGTGTGCCCTAATGCACTGTATTGGGCAGTGTATGTAACCGTGGTATATAACCCAGTAGTAGAGAGTGTGGGGGGGGGGGATGCACCATGACTAACCTAGGCTGTAACAACATGTGTGGGTATCTGGGATAAGCTGCCTTAAGGTATCTGGATGTACATTACCATACAGTCCACCATTGGTAAATGCAGGCTTACTGCCACCTGCCATACAGACTGTTCTGTTTGTCTGTGTGATTGTGATGGTGTCAGTTATGCCTTGTTATGTAACAGATACATCCCACTGTGTAAACTGGGGTCTGTACCCCCTAGGGATTGTGTACAGAGTGTAGATAGAGGCTGCTGACCTATACATCTGCATTACATACTGTTGATTGTCTGGTATGCTGTGGGCCAGTCTGTCATTACTATTGTACTACTAGAAGGCCTCGGCCTGGACAGCAACATGTGTCAACCTTACCAGACTACTGTCTCAGTATAACTGTTTCACAGTTGCATTACACTGTTCATATGCATGTCAGTGTCTAAACGGCTATATGACATGGCATATACAACTGTCATAGTACACAAATATAGCTGTCACAATCATTTATGGGAACCTGTGTGTGGTGTTATACACTTTGATATCAATGTGGGTATGTGTTGCAGGTTATGAATGTCATTCATATGGGTGGTTCATACAGTCTCCAGTTCTTAAGGTGGTGACTGTTGGAATACTGGCTGCTCAAGTTGTGTGCACGTAATACATATGTACCGTACTGTACATATCTCTGTGTGTGTATGTGTACTTACATATATATATATATATATGTATATATATATATATATATATATATATATATATATATATATATATATATATATATATATATATATATATATATATATATATATATATATATATATATATATATATATATATATATATATATATATATATATATATATATATATATATATACCTGTATCTGCATATATCTGTCTGTGTATATGTATCCTAGGGATGGCCATGTTGTGTGCGGTCCTGGTTATGGGATCTGCAACACTTGTTACTGCATTACATGGGGGACGTGATTGGCTGGGGATGGGAGTATACCTATTTGTACCAGACATATATTGTGTGGGGCCTCTCAATGCCATTAATGTTGCATGAGGACATATATGATTTTGTTATATCCCCATTGTTATCACCAGATATATGTCCATATACACCCATATATGTACATGTATATATCTGCTAACATATACATGACCTGCTGTATATATTTATACATGAAGATGTAGACATATATATCCATAGATGCAGGCATTTGCATGTGTATATGTTCATATATATTTATATATGTATATATCCCTATAGATATATAGATATAGATATATACATATATCTACATATATCAATATGTTGTACCTTTTTAGACATTAATATATTTACTCACATACATACATCTATATGTTGCAGTACATTCCCTGTACTGTTGAATGACTAGGCTGGATGATATGTTTGTGGAAACATCAGGGTTATTTACATCTGCCATGTTTTAGTGGGAAATAACTTTGTGTATGGTGTGCAGTGTCCTGGGTACGAGCCTTGTGGAGGCGGTTTATTTTTTTGCTGTCCAGAACACTCCGCCTACCCCCACACTAACCTCTTTAAAATGAATGGAAATAAGAGTTGCTAGGAAAGTGGTGAAAAAGGGGCACAAAGAGGGTAAGACAGTAGTGGACATAGCTAGGGATGTGCAGGAAGGGTGTAGGAAAGGTCCATAGCTGCCCATTTCTGCTACAGCAACAGCTGTGCATAAACACTGCAGTTGGAGGTAGATGTGGACCCTCAAATCCCTGGGAGAAGGGTGAGGACAACATAAATGCATTGTGATGCCAATTAGACCAGATTACATGTCTCCAGTGGACACGTGTGTGGAATGGACAGCCGTGTATGGGACAAGATTGTTTCATGGGAACATATTGCCCTTCCATTATCTTTTCAGGTGGGAGTGGGATGTTGGGGAGGGGCTGTGGGTATATTTGGGGAGGGAGGATGGGAAGGTTACCAGGCATGACACACAAGACGCATACAGGGGTGGTATATGACACATGTGGGTGGTGAACACCTTGATGGGGAGGAGTGTTGGGATATTGGAAGCCCGCAAGTCCCCTAGTGGTAACAGTGGGACTGAGGTTACCATCCGTGAGTGGTCAGCATGGTGTCAACACAGTGCCATACTCTTGTGAAATATGACTGCAGACCATCCTCCTGCTGACACATGTGCACCTGCAACACAAATGGATAACATTATGGAGATAACAAGCACTGTTACTGATAGCTGAAATACATCATAGCTGCATGGCTACACTACCTGACATGTATGCATTACACATTACACCTGACAACATCTCACACTGCAGTACATTACAGCACTCTATAACAGTCACCTTGTGCATCAGAGCCATGTTAGCCTGTCATTGCATCAATGTTATGGATGACAGGGAAGTGGCACAGGTATCATCATATGCACAGGGTGTGTTGCTGGTTTGCCAGAGGCCGAGGTTGGTCCATCCATGTGTCACTGTGAGTGTGGGTTAGGGGTTTTGTTCAATGACTGTGACATGGTGATGTGGTGTGTGTAGGTATGGGTTAGCCCTAGGTGTGGTTGCATAGTGTATGGGTATGCATAAACACAGTCCTGCCATGTGGCCGCCCTATACAGGTGTTGTCAGACAGCTGCAGACCATACCTGGCAGGGTGTGCAGTTCAATGCCTCTGGCCATGGACACGCTGACTGTGCCTGCCAGGGGCTCCACAGGCATGTGCAGGTACAGACCTTGAGGTGCTACTCTTCCCTGATGATGACTGGTGTCTATTGGAACCATGCCCCAACTGGGATTGGCCAGGGCCACGTGCACAAGGCCTGCTGTTGTGTGGTGTGGACAGCGCCCCCAGTGGTGTGCTGGGGCTGGTACTGCCACTACAGGAGTGGCTTGGTGGTGTGGCATGTCCACATTGACCACCAGCTGCTGGTGTTTCTGGCCTACGTCAATGCAGGCATCTCACCACTCCCACCACACATTCAAGAACAGACATTCCGCAGTCGAGGAGGCCCACCATCTCACCCCACCATCTATCCATGACCTCGATATGTTCATGGAGGGCAGCAGGAATGTCATGGAGGTTGCCACTTAACACATGAGAAAGCAGCCCTCTGCAGCCTCAGGCCCTGTCTGGTGTGCATGTCCATACATGCCTGTGCCTCCATTACAGCCTGAAAGATGCTCCTGGTGGTACCAGTTATGGCGCCTCTGCCAGGCGCATGATGACCAACAGCACTCCCACGAGCACCATGGTACATCTGCTAATGTGGTGGCCTGCTGGACATCCAGCTATGCCAACTGTGACCTGACACAGTTGGCATGGACGCCACACCTTCCTGGTCACTGGCACCAACCACCAACTGTCCCTCTGCTATGGCCACGTGTGATGGGGTTTGTAGGGGCACTGCAACTGTGTGCGGACTTGGGGTGATGACACATGTAGCACAGTGTCGGCCTCTGACAACCCCACATGTGCCTCACCAGTACCATCATCATCATCATCGGTGTCTGTACAGACACCTACCTCAGTTTGCATGCAGGATGGAACCTGACCCACTTCACCACCTGTGGGGGAAACAAACACACACACGTTAAGACCTGCACAGCATTGCATAACAGTAGGCAAACCCACAAACACACACACACACACACACACACACACACACACACACACACACACACACACACACACACACACACACACACACACACACAGACACACACAAACAGGCACAGACACACACACATGTACACCCACAAACACTGACAGTCCACCTTACTACCCCCCTTACCCTGGGTATACAGACAGTCCCACATTCAGTTACAGATGTTCCCCATCCTGCATGGCACTTGCTAACATACACTCATTCATACTACCCATTAACATGTCACACCACTCCAGGCCTACACATATCATCACAACACATGACCTTTTACTCCATCATCTCCCTGACTTTGGTGGAGTAGGTTGCACATGGCCTCATTGCTGTCATCCAGTAATACCCTGTGTATGTTCAGTCATAGTGTACATGGCCCCTAAATGGTTGGGGCTGCTACATTCACTACATATGTCACACACCAGTTCCCCACACTACAGTCTTGATCAGTCCATGCCCCATCTGCTGCACAATCAGCCCATCATGAAGACAACAGGAATACCTGGATACACTCACTGATGTGGTCTGGTAATTCCCCATTGCATTAGTAGTGCTGCATATGTGGGTAGCCAGTTATCCATCTACTGCTGGCATTATGATGTGTATACCTGGTATGTACTTTCCCTCCCAATGCATGTTCTGTGCTGCAGACCTTGTTATGCTATCAGCTATCCTGTGTTCACATATCGGAAAGGCTGTCCTGGTGTTTCATGTGTCACTACATCAACAGCACAATTCCAAGGAGAAGTACTGCCATGTGATCAATCCCACTATCGCCTGTGCATGCATGGACACCCGCACAAACAGACACACATGTACACACACATCAGACATGCATCGACCACACTCCACCAGATTGCATTGACATACACATTCAACACCCCCACACACCTATGTGTGGGGTTGCACACCTTTTGTACACACAGTCCTCCCATTACCATTCTGTCAGCATGCATTACATCTGGTGCTCAACAGCATGCAGTGCAACCAAAGTGACCTCATCAAAGCAGCAGTATACATGTGTGCGATGCATGGGCTGTGTTGGTAGGTGATGGCCCTTCCCTTTGTCAACACTGCACCCATGTACGAAGAGTTACTGTCGACCTGTTCTGCACCCTGTCTTGTACTGTGCACAATACCACACAGGTGTACACACCATTGCTGCTTATGTAGTACTGTGTCTGTTATTTCAGCTCCAATGCTCACAGCCCCTGTGTGTTACAGCACCTCATACCTGAGATGATATGTGAACAGATATATTTTGTGAATGCCTGATGTCTGCTTTACAGATCAAAACATCAGCAGTGCATGTATGACCAGTCCAGGACTATTACAGTGACACCCACCAGACCTTACCATGGCTATGGGGGTACCCTACACATGTCCCAGAACTCTGCATGGTTGCATGGTCTACTCATGTGCACATCCCTTGAAGTGCACACACTGCTGTCACTATTGTTGTGGGATCAGGGTTACATCTGCCACAGTTACATAACCTGATTGTGTGCAGTTACAGCCATGAGGGTGGTGTTTCACACATGTCCCTACTATAGGCCATGTGTCCTGCCATACTCCCCATCCCTATGGACACATTGCACAATGACAGGATGTTAGGTATCTTGCATGTGTCTCTTGTACCCTTACAATACCCCAGCATGGTCACTAGTGTAACACAGTGCATTTCACAACAACAAAACGTGAATATGTACAGCATGCAGTATGCGTAAGTGTGTTAGATGTGTGCATGGAATATCCCATAGCCATTACATGTACAGTGTCTTGTCATGTATGAACATGAACCATACTCACTGGCTACAGGCTGCTGCTGTGGTGGTATCCTGGAGGGACCTACATAAGAATTTGAGAATGTTGTTGTCAGTGGCCACAGCTGTGGCATTCGTAAATGGTGAGTGCAGCATTACGTTACATCTACAGTAGGGATCCACAATACTACAGCTTATGCACGTCTGTTTATTACTACTACAGAGCAACAGATTATGCATATGACATCTCAGATTTGCATGATGTACCTGTACAGATGCAGATGCATACACATGAGTGGTGTACTGGTGTGCCCTGGGGCCTTACCTGCACGCTTCTCAGGCAGTGTGTCAGTGGCACCCACCTCCACAATGTGCCCTGCCAGTTGTTGGTGCTGTAGGTGGGCATGTGCCACAAGGCTCCTGAGTAGCTCCTCCACATGGTTGATGGGTGGATGGATGGCTTGTCCCCCCTGTTGTGAGGTGGTCTCCCCATACAGCAGCAGCACACCGATGTACATGGCAAAGCAGGTCGCTGCAATGATGCTGGATCTGCTCATAGCTGCGGTTATGCAGTCGGACATCATGGACCCTGCGAACTAGTTCGTTCCACAGGGTGGTCCTCTCCTGCTGGTCTTGGGCTGTCCGTCTGAACAGCTGATCATAGTGCTGCACCAAATGAAATACTATCACCTCGGTCTCTGCAGCACTGTAGGTTGGAAGACGGATATGAGGCATCCTCCCTGGAAGGGATAAAGATGGAATTAGGTCAGTGCAACCATACAGCATGGTTACCATAGTTCTTAATACACATCTGAATCTCCACCCACCATATCAGCTACAACAAACCGTTCATAGAATGCAATTGATATATCGGCTGCTTACCTACCATTGGGACATATGTTGTATTGTACCAACCTTTGTGCTATGTGTTTGTGCCATGCTTTGTGCTATGTGTTTGTAGCCATGCTGTCTGTAGGGCTACTAACTCTGCTGGCCTGTTGCAGACTATTTCATCTGCATGCCATTGTCAGTGCCACTATATATATATATATATATATATATATATATATATATATATATATATATATATATATATATATGTATATATGTATATATATATATATATATATATATATATATATATATATATATATATATATATATATATATCTTGTGGGTGTTTATATACCTACATCTATATGACCTGTCTCATTATATATCACACAGGTAATTATCTCTATGTGGGGTGCATGCAGACATCTGGTACACATTCTGTAACTGTCTTTCATTCACAGTTGCACTATTCTGCCTTAGTGAAACACAGCCAGGTGTCACATATGAACACAGACTAACATTAGGGTTTTATATGTGGTGAAAGATTGCTGGTAAGCCTATTATTCAACTATGGCATTTGTGCATGCTGCATTAGACATTAACATGACTATCCTGCGTGTGGTGTGCTCTGACACCCATGTGTCTATCATGATGGCAGTACTTTCACCACCAGCTATTGCCCACACTAACATACCAAACACACATATTATGGCTTAATTCTTTGTCATTCCTTGCTGATCTGAAACAGTTGGCGGGTATGTCCCACTGCCTAAAGGGGCAGACAGTATTGTCCAGAGCAGTTGTTCAGCAGAACTTCATTACAGGAACAACTACAGATGGCTCATATCAACATTCCACATCATATTTCCTATTATTCTATACCACATACTACTTTCAATTGCATACATATATGTTTTACTTACCTGTCAGTTTTTTTCCTGACAACTGTGACTGCCTGTTGTTTACAGTTTACGTTTTATACTTCTTTTTGCTGTGTGTGAATGTGTGTTTCTCTGTCTCTGTCTCTCTCTCCAATAGAGTGATTGAGCTGGTTTGAATGGATTACAGCATGGCTATTGTAAGTGATGCACATGATCAGGTGATGGGGTCTGCACCAATCAGTGTGCAACAGTTGCTAACTGCATACAGCCAGCTGTGTAGTACTTCAGATAACCACTGTCATGGCAACCCGATACTATAAAATACTGACTCATGTGGTCGTGGTTCTTTAACCTTTCCAGTATGGAGGGCAACCTTCCTGTATGTGAGCAGCAGTGTTAATGACAGCAGTTTGCAATACCTCTTACAGCAGGAATTGCAGACGCCAATTACACATTCGTATGGGGTTCCAGACCTACACACAGTGAGTAGTGTTCATATGTGCATTGTATATTGCTGGTCTTGCAGTGTTTGTGTGTACATAGTTGTTTAGGATGGAATGCATCTGTCTGCATAGTTCTCAACTGTGGGTCTATCCACATGATGGCCAGTGGATTGTGTTTTTGGTTTGGTCTGTGCACTACACAGGTCTTGCCCTACATATATCACTGGCAGTCTGTCTGTTGCATGCTATCAGTACATAGCTACATCCATTTGTGTTTCTGATGTTGTATTCCTGCATGAGTATGTGGCAACAAATCCTGTAACACCAGCAATATCCAGGATGTGTAACAGCAATATTGCAAGTATGGCCCTGTGTGCCATCCTCTGGCCTCCACATATATGGCAGGCTTTGTCCTGCTGTGATACAGTTAGGGGTTGTTGGGTAATGGCCTATCATTATTTACTGCTAGTATTCCTGTTACCATCCAAATCATATCATGGACTCCCACAGAATATATTGGTCAGGGCCCATACATGTGACCGATACATTGACATTACCACAACTATTACATTCACCTCTAGGGCTTGACTACAGGGTGAAATTGGAGGCTGCTGGAATACATCAGTAATTGATGATTGTTACCTATCTTGAAGGCAAATCCTTTGTCTACTGTTGTATTGATTGAAGGCCTAGGCCTGGACTGCATAGTATGTTATATATCCACATTGCTTGCATCTACTGTTTTGTGTAGGCCTTGCATTCATCACTGATTACATATGTGAGACCTCATGTGCTATAAGTAATGGCATACATTATTGTATAGTACACAAATAAAGGTTGTCTGTGTATGCATACCTGTGTGTTGTGTCATGTCCTTTGAACTGTGAGTGGGTATATGTTTGATGTAAGTTTTCTCATTTGTGGGACAGGTTGCCACACTACATATTTCACAGGTACCAGTTATCTATATATATATATATATCCTGATTTATATATACATATATATATATATATATATATATATATATATATATATATATATATATATATATATATATATATATTTGTATATACCTGAACATATTTGTCAATGTACAGATGTGTGTGCATATCTGAACCATTGTGATGTGTACCCCTTCCACATTGTACATTCCCTACATTAGACTGACTTTTCTGCATGTTATGTTACAGATATCGCCCTGACATGTACAGGTGAATTGACTTACTGTGAAAGCATTGTGGATGTCTCGTTGAGGGTCCTGTAGCCAAAACATGCATGTGCTGGGTATTGGATTGTACAGTATATATGTTAGGGCTGTGGGCGGGTAACAGAGCACTAATTACCAGGAATCCCTCATTTGAGCCCCCACCCCCATTAACAGTGCATATGGTCTGTAGTGAGTGGTTCAGGTGTTTGTTCCCATGTAGTAATGCTATACACAGTTCTATCTGTATATATGTATATATATATATATATATATATATATATATATATATATATATATATATATATATATATATATATATATATATATATATATATATATATATATATATATATATATATATATATATATATATATATATTTGTGGATATATGTGTATATATGTGTGTGTGTGTGTGTGTGTGTGTGTGTGTGTGTGTGTGTATATATATATATATATATATATATATATATATATATATATATATATATATGCATATCGCTGTCTATCTGTCTCCATTTTCAGATATATATCTGTCCATATGTCCATGCATGTTTGGATCATATATTTGGCCTGTACCTCATCCTGTTGGCAATTGACATGGATGATCACAGGACTGTAGTCAGTAACGCGTGCCAACACTTTTGTGTTTCAGACTTCATCTCCTTCAAGATATGTGTTCTAATATATATCACTGTGTGACTAGCAATATGTTTGGTGTCTTAGAGCAGTATTTGCCATATAGCCATACTTTTACCCACATTTTGGCACACTTTGTCCAGAATGCTTGCATTAAGTGGTTGTGTGGTATGATATTAGTACATTTCCTGTACTGTTGACTGATTGTGCTGGATGATATGTTTGTGAAAAAATGAGGTTATGTATATGTGCCATGGTTTTGTGGTATATCACTTTGTGTATGGACTGCAGGGTACTGGGTTCGAGCCTTGGAGTGGTATTACAATTTGTTGCTGGTCAGAACAAAGGACGTTGGCTACAGAGGGATTAAGGCACTTTTATGCAGTTGTCATCGGGTTTGCGTGGGTCTGTGCGATGGTAAGCACTGCTAACCTCTGTTTATGGTTTTGTACAGTCAGTTAGCTTCTGATTTTTCAACCTGTGTAGACATAGCTTACCTCCATGCAAGCCTGCGCAAACATGCTTACTGCTGCTTAAAAGTGCTGACTGCTGCTTACCGCCACGCTAATTTATTTGACATAAAAGCAAAAGGGGTTGTTAAGACAGCTGTGACAAATGGGGCACAAAGAGGGAAAGGCAGTGGGGACAATAGTTAGACATGTGCAGGAAGGGTATGGGAAAGGTCCATAGCTGCCCATTTCTTCTGCAGTAACAGCTGTGCATATACACCATATTTGTAGGTACATTTGGACCCTCAAACCCCTGGGGGAGGGGTGAGGACAGCATATATTTATTGTGATGCCAAATAGACCAGATTACATGTGTACAGTGGACATGTGTGCAAGATTGACAGCTATGTTTGGGCTGTGATTTTATTGTGGGAACAGATTGCCCTTGTTTTATTTTTCATGTGAGAGTGGGATGTTGAGGAGGGGTAGTAGGTATATTTGGGGAGGGAGGTTGGGTAGGTTAACAGGCAAGACACACAAGACACATACAGGGCTGGTATATGACACATGTGGGGGGTAAACACCTTGTACGGTGGGGGGGGTGTGTGGAAGTCACAAGCCTATGAGCCCCCAACTGGAAACAGTGGGACTGATGTCCCCACCCATGGCCAGTCACCACTGCACCTTCACGGCCCCAAAGGTGGCTGCGCTGGGGGCTATGTAGGAGGGGCAAGCTCACCCTCTAATAGTGACACTCAGCCCTCAATCTGGCATAGCCACTCACAATACTCCAGATCAAGCTCTCTATGCCCCATGGCCTGGACCTGTTGATTGGTGACAGGTTCCCCTCCGCGCCCGCTCCGAGGGTGGGGGTGAGACCCATCCCCTGCAGCGGTTCCTCCCAAAGGTGGCACAGTACTCACGGAGGTGGAGGTCCCAGGCTGGGCCCCAGATGTGCTGGTGCCTGGTGCTGTGGCCAGCTGGGGTGGGACAGGTGGGTCAGCTGGGACCAGCCTTCCCATCCGAGCTCTGTTGTCACTGGTTTGTAGCAGATATGATTTAGTAACAGTCCACAGCATTCAGGATTAGGTATAACAGCATGCATAGGTATTCCCATTAACCCGACATGCCATATTTAACACAGTTGCAGAGCAAGCAGCACACATGCATATATGGAACAGTAGCCATTACAAGATCATGCAGGTGTCATTGATGGCAAGAGGCCACCATTACAGGTGTATTATAACATGGCACATGCATAGCAACAAATCTGAATATGTATAACCCATTAGGACATATGTCCCAGCAAATATTTGGAGTGTACACATACCAGCTGAGGAGTGTCATTGGGCTATTTCGCACATATGGTAGGGGTGAGAGAGTGTTCAGTTAACAATTGACATATCCTTGTAGTTTCACGACATTCCTAGTCACTGCAGTAATATTTCCCTCACAAGTATTATTACACTACCCAATGGCCTTATATTGTACACTGGTATGTTTATGGATTATTATATATGTGACCTGTGTCTTACATACAGCCATGACAAGATGCAGGTGTTGATGCAACATATGTTGTGTATTGCTGTCATACCCTTTGGGTGAGGTGCTACAGTGACAGGTTTGTCTTTCCTACACATTCCATGACTATGTACATGTTTGACTTGCTGTTATATGTCATTAACAGCTGCCTACATTTCTGGGTTCCTCACACTGCTTTTTCAGGGGGACCGGGTACCAGGTTGGTGATATGGGTCATTTATCTGAAAATGCTGGACAGACTGGAACAGTTGTGGGGTTTGACTATGCATACAACTGTCTATCTGAACACTCTAGCCAATTCTGTACAGTTGTTGGGTGTAATTATACATACAGCTTTCTATCTGAACATTGTAACAAAATCCATACAGTTGTGGGGTACGATTATGCATACAGCTTACTAGCACTCCCGGGATTCCAACCCCTACTATGTGTGACAACAAAATTATAGTTAACATCACAGTACAGTGTGCCATCCGGGAATTGTTGTGAGGCTTTCTACTGTCTTCTTTCTATGTCGCTCTCATTTGTACAATATGACTGACCTCTTGGCACTTCCAACATTGTTATACAGACCTTCATACACATTTTATCTGCATACCACAGCATGGGTAGCACTGCTTAATACAGCAGTACTATTTATAGTATGCAACAGTTCAACTACATATGACAGAAGAGTACTCGGAAGCACTCCAGGGGTTATACCATTATTCACAGAATATTACACATGTATTCCTACTGGTACAACACTTTCTAATGCTCTTATATGTACTTGTTATGACAGTACATGCAGAGGAATACTAATCTGCCTCGCAATGCAGCTTTTGCAACCTAGCATAGTGGGCTTGCTGTTTCACAGCCCACTCATCTGCAGATGTTGGAGGTATACAGTGATATGTAGCCATACCTATCCATAGTATACACAAGCTAGTCAATTCTTAACTACTTAGTGGAATGGGTAGTTACTCAGTACTGGGGCATTAGCCATCTGGCAAGACTGCTGGATCCACTGTTCCAGTACATCCCCCCTCCGCCACTTCAGATCAGCATGGTGATGCCTGATCTGCTCACCAGCCCAGGGGATACCTGTGGCACTGGTGAGGTCAAGGGTGAGACTGTCCCAGGCCTTCGTTTTATACTGTGAGCCCTGGTACTAGACCTGCAGTGGTCTCTCCTCATGGCATTGTACCAGGAGCCATACCATGAGTTAAGACTCCTGGATGCATCAGCTCTGTGCTCTAACACGAGTGCCTTCATCCACACCAGCCATTCAGCCTGCAGTAGGAAGCTACCACCACTTGTGGAACGTATTCCCACCTTTGTGGTTTCTATACAGCCATTTACCCGCACTTTCCCGTGATTGGCCAGAGTGAAGAGGCTAAGCTAAGCTATGGGCACACCTGCTTACCTAAGGTTGGCAGTGCTTATAGGGGTATGTAGTCAGATTGGATTGGCTCCCTTACACATTGCTTACTCTTACTCAGTTGAGCTGTGCTGTGGTTAGCATTGCTTAATAGTTAATTTGCAATATATTTGCCTTCTGGCAGTAATATATTCTTCATTACAGGTTTTATGTGTCTGGTATCCGTGATTCATGTGTACATACACTGTATAGGGACCTGGGGACTTCTACACTTTATTACAATAACACCTAACATCTTTGCTTACTGCAGTAGTCAAGTTCACATATTTATGTTATGTAGCAAGGTAGACCATCTCACACTGTACATAGATTCAGTTCACATCTTTGTTTTGATTTACCTGTGGTGAGGATTAGTTTGCTGATACCTCATTCATCTGCATTGCTAAGATGCTTTAGTGGGTGACTGCTGTGACTATAGTGTACAGGGTCCTTTGTTCGAGCCTTGCAAAAACAGTTTATTTTGTTGCTGGGCAGGACATGTGGGTTTGCATGGCTTTCTGCGACGGTAAGCACTGCTAACCTCTGGTTACAGTTTCTTGAACCTGTTTGCTTCTACTTTGCTTACTCTGAGTAGCACCCCCCACACAGGCGTACTCCCGCTGGCTGCTGCATATCCCGTGCTACTTCATGTACATGTAGGTTTTATACATACTTAAGTCAGGTGTACATGTCAGGTATGACTGTTCACGAAGGTCCGTGTAAGGTTAAGTGGAATTCCAGTTTAGCATTTCTGGTTAGGCTACACTCAGGTATTTGGGATAGGTTTACATATGCCATACCTGTGTTGTAGAGTAGATGTGAATAGTGAAGGTGTAGGCGGGTAGGTGGAGGGGGGGTCATTTTAACTGTATAGTAGGCCATTCGATTTATTGGTGGGGGTGTGGTAGTGCAGGTTCGCAGGGTGTTGGGATATGTATGCTAGGCAGGACAGGAGGTGTCAGTGTCAGTAGCTGGTGTAGGGGTCTGGAGTGTTGGGTGGTGGTGGATTTCACCAGGTGGTGATCCAAGTGTCCTTGGGTTTTCCCTTCATTTGTTTTTACATGTGTAGTCTGGGACAGTTGCAGTAGTAAACCTGGGTTGGGGGTTCCAGATTCTGCCAATATAGTTGTGTGGAGGGTGTCACCTACTTGTGACTGTGGACATTACTACGAATGCAACAGGAGTCGATAGGTATGTGGTGTTACTGGGCCACACAGAGGCACTTATAGTAGAGGACATGTCCAGGGATGTGTAGGATGGCTGACGGAAAGGTCCACAGCTGGGCATTTCTTCTACAGCAACAGCTGTGTATATACCCTGCACTTGGGGTAGGTCTGGACAGTCACACCCCTGGGTGGAGGTGAGGACAGCAACATAGCTCTCACCCAATCGGAGGAAACCTCAACAGAATCAGGGACAACTCCTCACATAATCAGGGACATTTTCTATATATTTGTAGTATTAACCTGAAACATTTGCAGAATAAGGGAATGTGGATTTTTATAGGATTTCTGATGTGAAACGTCTATAACTCTGTATTACTATCATTATTTATTAAGGGCAATTAAACACCTTTTCTTCAGCACTTACCAGTTTTCAGGGGGATTGAAAGGGACAGACCTAATATCGGAGTGTATAGCAGGGACAGTTGTGATGTCTGGACAGCAATACTACCTTGTGATGCCAATTAGTCCGGCTTACATGCCTACAGTGTTCTTTGGTGTAATTTAGTGTGTTTGCAACAACACATCTGGTTATACTGTCCTTTGCCCTGTAAACTTGACTTTGCTGCAGTGGGACTCGTACCAGGCGTGGCTGCCAGTTGGGTGGCACCTCTGCCCAATGAACACTATTGCTTACATCCTTGGGGCTGTCTGTATGGACCCACTCCAGCAAACACCTGCATGCCTAGGCCCATAATTAGCTACCCATAGTTCCCCCACCTGCACCTCCTCTACAGCACTCATCCTTACTCTGGGTGCTGGTCAGGTCTAAACATACCACTATACACTGTCCACTC
This sequence comes from Protopterus annectens, assembly GCF_019279795.1. Taxonomy (NCBI): domain Eukaryota; kingdom Metazoa; phylum Chordata; order Ceratodontiformes; family Protopteridae; genus Protopterus; species Protopterus annectens. Next base: position 592,904,583 of record NC_056729.1, read on the forward strand.
TCCACTTCATGGGACCCATCTCGTACGTTGTCTCAACCCATGGGTCATCAGGCTTTCCCACCCTTGTATTCTGTGTATGTACACACCCTGCATTGATAGGTCATCACACGGGCTTTCTCCCATAATATGACAATTTTTGGGGTGTCCCGCAAGGGATGCTCCTGTATCTGTTGCAAGATTAGATTTCACGGGTCCACTGTGTCCCCCCAGTTGTATCCTGCCTGTAGTCTGGGGAGCAGTGAACTGTTTACATTATTTGTGGGTTTGTTTGTATGTTTCCTCTGTCTGGCTGGGGGGGGTCATGCTACGTGTTACACGTTTCTTGCTTGGGCCCCTCACCTCCATTGGCATAACCTGTGAACATATGTCATTCTTGGGTGCTGTATCTTATCATAGGTATATATATATATATATATATCTCTGTGTATATCTACACACACACACACACACACACACACACACACACACACACACACACACACACATATATATATATATATATATATACATATATGTCTGCAGACACACACACACACACACACACACATATATATATATATATATATATATATATATATATATATATACATATACATATTGCTGTATATATATCTAATGACGTGGATGTATGGGTGTCTGCATATGTATATCTGTATTTGTGGGAATTTATTTATATGTCTATCTATGTATGTATACATTTGTACTACAAAGAGGGGAGGTATATATCTATATAGTTATGGGTATTAATACGGACACATATACCTCTAATTCTTTAGCTACATATCCGATAATGTTGACTGGTATTGCTGGGTACTGTGCTTCATGTGCATAGCGGCCATCCTTGTGTGCCACATATGTTTTGCGATACCTACAACGGACTCCCTTAATGTACACAGACCCACTCATGACACCAGCTGTTTGATACGGCGTGCTTAAGGCACTTTCAAGTGGTTGTGAGCGGGTTTGCGCAGAGGTTAGCACTGCTGACTTCCGGTCACAGTGTGTTACATGCAGGTAGCATCTCCTTTGCTTGATCTGTGTCGGCAGTGCTTCACCCCACTCATACACACTTTCACATGCTTACTATTACTTACATTTGCTTACTTCTACTTATCTGTGCTTATGCCTGGTTATTGCTGACTTATTCATTCTGGTACTGACTGTTCACGTGCATTTTATGCAGTACTCCAGTTCACATTTAAATGTTATTTGGTAGGTTCTACAGCAATAAAATGTACATAATTGTTCATATACAGATTACACTTGGACAATGGTATGTGGTGCAGTGGGACTTGAGCCGATAATGCCTCCTCTTTAGGCGGATGCTCTGACTACTATGCTATTGCTGTGCTGCTTCATTTGCTGTACCTTCCTTGTTATCCTCTTCAGCCTTTCATGCTGCTTTACCAGTAGCTATGTGATGGGCAGACCCGTGTACCTATGGTTAGCTGTCCTCAGAGTTCTAAAACCATTACTACAAGGGTTTCTTCCTGTTTTTTTCAGTGTACTGTTGCTGTTGAACACATGGGAACTGTTGGTGGGGATATGCCAACACTTATGTGCGGTCTCACTCTTTTATGTACACATTCTTCTCTTCTACTTTGCAGGGGAGTGTTTATTCTGAGATCTTTGCTCTCAGCCATGCCCCCTGCACTCGTCTATGCTCCGTGTAGCATTAGGTGTTCAGGCAGAGAGCCTTCCTTAATATGCGTGGCGCGCTGCTGTCCTCCTCTTAAGCTGGCGCTTCCATGCAGGACTAGAGTAGTCCTGCATGGAGGATTAGTGAATCCGGGGGTATATATATATATATATATATATATATATATATATATATATATATATATATATATATATATATATATATATATTTGTCAATAAAAATATAGCTTCATCAGGAATATTATAGCATTTTAAAATATGTCATAACATAGTATGAGAAACAGAACCATATGCTTTTCCTACATCACAAGAAACAAGTATTCCTATATGATTATGATGTATGGTAATCGCAACATATATTTTATTGATTTATTCTCAACACCATACACACCTGAGTTAAGAATAGGAAGAAAAGCTTTACTTAACTTAATTTGTATTACTTTTCAAAAATTTTAAAATCAGTATTGGTCAGTCTCAGATGTCTCCATTTTTAAATAAATCTTGATCATCTCCCTTTTTTATATATAAACCTAACTATTTCTTCACAAAATGAATTATCTTCATATCCAGTTAAGAACCATTCATTCAAAACATGTACAAATATATTTTTCGAATAAAGTCATAGATATATAATATTTGGGTTACCTTCAGAACATCGGCAGACCATTTCATTGAAACCCATTTCACTGAAAGACCATTTCACTGACAACTACTACTTGCAGGAATTTAAGGCATATAACAGGGATTTGTCCCCCTCACCAATGAAGTGCGACCTTGGAGTTAGTATATATAGTTAGGGGGGTGGGGGGGCAACCCCCCCCACCTATTTTAGTTAAAAAATAGAAAATAACATGAAAAGTACAGCATTTAAACCAAAATAGGTGGGGGGCCTTAACCCCACACTCCCCGATTTGGGGGCTGTGCCCCCCATGCCCCAACCATATATACTAACATCAGGGTCGCACTTCATTGTGGAGTCCGACAAATCCCTGTTATTTGCCTTAAATTCCTGCATTTACTAGTTGTCAGTGAAATGGTCTGTCAGTGAAATGGGTTTCAATGAAATGGTCTGTTGATGTTCTGAAGGTAACCCATAATATTCATATGAGATTCCATATATACCAGGAGATGATTTTTATCCAGTGTCATAAGTTCATAATTCAACCAACCTATGAAGTATTATATAGGCATCGAGTTTTATTAAACACTTTCCCTCCAGAATATGTAAAGAAGGTAAATGCCAAAAATGTGAAAAGTCTTCACAAGGTAAAAATTGTTTATAAAGATAATCTTCCACAACCTGCATAATATTTTTTCTGATGTAAATATAGTTCTAGTTGTTGTCTTTAATGCTACCATAAAATCAGTCTTTCTTTCTTTTTAGACTCAGTAAGTGAAGATATTTCATGCAATTTACCTCAAATTCCAAATCTTTGATTATATAGTAAATCTTGTATTATCTCGAATGTTAATTTTGATATATTCTCATAGTCAGTTATATTAGCTGTATGCAGCATATTAGAAGTCTGAGTGTACAGATTTTTAATGTAGAAAAGCATGTTCACAAATAAAAAAATAAAGCTTTATATTTTAATTTATAATGAAGCCACATGTGGGCAAATTGGTACTAACAGGGATTTACATTATAGTCTGTTTCCAAAGAATATCACCCCCCCTAAAAAAAGAATCCATTCTTCAGTACAAATAACCCGTCCATTTAACTTTTTAATTCCTTTTTCCCCTACAACATAAGAAAATTCTTTGCAATTTCATATAAACAGCTTTAGGTTCTGTAAGTATAACACCCAATAGGTCAGAATAAAGTAATTTAAATCTAATATGTGTGCAAAATAATCCGTTTCTGTGGAGAGTTTCCCTTTTATGTAAGTAAGACTCTATATTTGTTCTAATATAAATAATTTAGAAGCAAAAATATTTTGTAAAATTTTATCCTTTTGATGCCTGTTTTTCTTAAAATGACACTTCTAATCTCCAGTCAAAATCATAGGACTATTTACAAAAATAAATGGCTGTAAATCAATAAACAATTTTCCTAGACTTAAAGATGTGAGATGCATAAATAAATATAATTTGAAAAATATAAATATGAGTTTTAATATCACATATCAATAATTGTTCTGGAATGCCAGTTAAAAAATAGTAAGATCCATGGAGTCTGAAAAAGGTAGTTATTCCAGAACAAGAATCTTCTCCAAAAATGTATAATCCACATGATCTCTACTTTATGTCTCTGTACAGTGTTCAAAGATCTAATATCTAATAAAGAGAACATATCAACCCCACTGCCTTTACAAATTTCAAGAAAAATAATTTTCTTTTTCATGTAAAATACTGTTAATATTTAAATAATATATAGCTAAATTATCCTTTGTCTTCCTTTGTAAGTTTTTTAACACCTTGTTTTATTTTACATTTTTGAACACCTTTGCCAGTAGATGACTCTAAACCACAGTCATCATCTCCCTTTGCCTTTTCATTTTCATCTTCAAATTACTCTAATTCTGGCATAATATCATCCTCATTTTCACTTTCAACTATAATATTAGATACTGAAATAAAGTTAAGATTCTGTCTTTAATTCAGCTATAACTATCTGCAAAGATTCTCCCTGGGATTCAATAAACTTCGTGTAGGCTGCGAGCAAAGCATAAATTGAGTTTACACGTGTGTGCAGTGGTGTGCAGTGAGGAGCAGGGTGCACCACCGTGCAATGCATATTTATGCCATGTGAAATGTTTAGGTGAAGTTTTGTGGCTGCCAACAGTGTTGCTGGCCAGGAAACAATGTAAGGGAACACAGATAGCAAGCCTGTGTAATGCATAGCACTGATGGTCCGCAGTTTTGAGCAGAATGCCACAGTGATCACCAGAGCTTCACAGATAGCTCTTAGTCTTTTAGTTCAACACATCTGCACAAAGGCCAACATAATGCTGGGACAATGACCCAGAAATAAGTGCATATTTGACATAGATGTCTTATAGAAATGTGGTAGAAGTACATGTTTTGAAGGATTTGATGTATGAAACTCAAGCATACCTCTCAACCTCTTAGAACAAGAAATATGGACAAAGCCATAAGTAATGAGGGGACAAAGGCCCCAAATATGGCCAGAGTTTAATATTGCTTTTACAGACTTAGAAAGTTGATAGAATAATAGGTTTTACATTAGCAGGAATTTTCTGAAGAGCATGAAGTTTGAAAGTCAAATGTCTGTCATTATTTTCTGACTCTAGTCCGCAATGATATGCCAATGATTTACCAGAAACAAAATTATGAGGAAAAGATCAAAAATATGAGACAAAAATCTGGACATTCTTCAAAAAGCTGAACAGTTTAGTGGTATTATCTAAAATGCATATAATAATGAGTCACATCAGTCCTGAGATCATCCCATTGATATGGCAGAAAGCCACAAATTGATAAGGAACACATGTAGACATCCTGTGAATATCTGGATAGTTGAGACGTATGAATGTGAAGTATATGGTCCAAACAGGTTCCTATGAGTTCAACAAAAATGCATTATGTTGAATGCGTGTTCGTCGACACATGTAGAGTGAACAGGAAAAACAGCGAAGCGGCTGTTCAGCAAAATTTTTCCCTGGGAAAGAAGTCGCTTGACCGCTTCATTGTTTTGTTGTGTTCTGAAGTGTAGTGTGGTCCCTTGTCATGTATAGCTCCCGAGGGGGATTGTGCAATAGTTACTGACTTTAGGGTTAGGATGTGAGTTAAGGTAAGTGCATATGTATGAAAGTGTTTACTGTCTTATATTTTATGTTAAATGTATGGTTGAGTTACATGTGTTTGTGTTTTCAGTTGTTTACTTTTGTTTTGGGGGGTAGAGTTAGGGTTAAGGTAAGTGTTTATGTGTTTGGAGCTGTTTATGTAAATGTGAGAGAGTTACTGACCTTAGGGTTAGGGTGCGGGTTAAGGTAAGTGGATATGGTTTAAAATGTTTATTGTTTTTTTTTCGTTAAATGTATGTTTGGGCTATGTGCATATGTGTATTTAGTTGTTTACTGGTTGTTGGGGGGTATAATTAGGATTGGGTATGTGTGTAAGTGTTTGGAAGTGTGTAATGTGTTTTTTTTTTTTTTTGCGGGGGTTGGAACAGCGATTAATTTCCCTAGGAAAGAAATTGCTTTTCTTTGGAGTCAACATTTTCTGCTTTCTCTGAAAATTTGTCGATGTAACATCATTCGCTGTTTTAAGCATTGAATATTGCAATATAGACCCGGTCCAAACACAGTACAGGACAGCATATTGAGAATGCAGAGTACTGTGATATCCAGTTCCTGGCATTGTGTACTGAAGCTGTGTAAATGATTTGCAACAGTACACAGACTGCCGTGTAAAATAAACACTCAGAGGAAGTGTCTGTATTAAATAGGGACACACAAATGAATTCTAGGAATGAACACAGGGAAAGAGGACAGGTGAAACAACATAATGTACAGAAGATGTGGGCATGTCAATGGAAGATGGTTGGAGCAGCAAAACCAATCACATATCTATATGGAACAGTAGGGGACTGCACAGTGAAAATCTGTATTATGTGACTGTCACACAAGGTGAAATTAAAATTGGGAGGATGTCTGTGTGAGATAAGCATCCTTACGTGAATAATGCAGAGGACATTTATCAGGGATCTGACACACAATTGGGGTAGGGTACATATTGTGAATATGAGTGGAATCTCAGCAGAGGTCTCCAGCAAGTGGGACACAGGTAAAGTCTCATGGACAACATTAAATAAAACAACCACAATCATGGACAATATCAGAATAATACCACCAGTAATCCATGTTGTCAAAGAGCTATGTATTAGGTGTGCACATCACCAGAACAGGTAGCACACATGTATCTGGTACAACAACTTGATTGGTGTTCCACACCATCACACAGTTGTGTTTATTCCACAAAAAGAATACCTAGGTACGGCCAATAAACTATGTGATAGCTCACTGTGACAAAGGTGGTGCACTTCAGTTACACATCAGTGGAAGATGTTTAGAGAGGTACATGAAGAAGGATGCATTGTGCTCAGTTACTGGTGTGATGAAAGCTAGGAACTGTGGAGGTATTATGGCCTTTGATGTGGATGTCCTTCACATACTCGGTACTTGTGTTACATACAAGGGAGTAGTCAGCACTGTGACGACATGCTGGTGGATGGTTCACTTATCATCTACCCCAGGACACAGGTCACATACCTTTAGGTCTGTTTATAGGGTGTGATGTCACATTATACTTGTATTGTGTGTTTGTTTTCCTGACTTTACAAAATCCCACCCCCCAATGTTTTCTTGTCATTGCAGGTGTTGTCATGGTTGTGGCAGAAATCTTTGGTATGTGTCGATACTGTCTGTATTATATTAATATCACTGTTGGAGTCAATGATTGCCCACAGTCTGTAGTCCTTCAGGCAGCTGTTTGGACACTTATGTTATCTGTGATGTCTATCACTTAAATAATGGACAGGAAAGGGCCTAGCAGACAGCCCTGATGTATGGACCTGATTACTGCACCTGAGCTATAGGTCACTTCACACATTTCAACATAGTGAGATGCATGTATGTGATACACTGGTCTACCCACTTGGTGATATGGCTGTTTATGGTCACATCTGACAGTGTTGATTGAATACCTCAGTGTGGATTTGTATCAAATGCCTTGACCTGGTCAAGTTCCACAAGTTGATAGTGTTGTCATCATGCATGCCCTTAATGACCTCTTTAAGGACATCTATTAGATGTAACAGACATGATGTAGCATTAACAATTCACACAAGTTTGTTGCACACAGCCTGGATATTACTAGTGTCCATTTAGAAAAGCTCCATCATGACACGTTGGTCTACCTCACAGTTAAGGTGGGTCAGGATGTGTCTATACATGCATGCATCAGGTGCTGTCTCCTCCAACTCAGATGGATGCATGTTGATGTACACCCTTTTGTGGGAACACAGCCCATGTGGAAGGTGTGTTGAAGTGTTTAATCAACCATATTAGGAAGATGTATATGCTGAGTCATGCCATAGGTGATCTGTGATGTCGCCCATTGATTCTGTCTGATAGGCCTGGATGAAGGTAAGACACTACATACTGCCTATCATGATCTGGATTAGGGTTTTGACACACACACATGCAGGTATAATTGAGAAACTCTCCCAGCTAGGGATTAACCCTTATGTCCCTAGATGGTTAACCAATTGCCTCATCTACAAAACGCATTCTGTGAAAGTTGATGAATCAACCTGTACCAGTAGAGTTGTCACCAGCGATCTATGCTCAGCCCTTTACTGTTGGGACTCTATTTCTTGACAGTTCAGGTTAAAGTATATGACCTTTGGCTTACCAAATTTTCTTATTCTAGCATATTGGGTGCAATCACCAAGTCCAGCAGTGATGATAACTTATTACAGGAAGACCTAACATAGATGAATGATTGGTGACAAAGCCATGTGATCTACAAATCAATGCAGAAATGCATCTTGATGTTGTCCTTCTGTAAAGTGGAATTATTTGCTAATTACAGCATTGGCAACAGTCCTGCTATGCTGAAACCCAGTGATGCAATCACTTGGAACACATGTAGATAGCAATCTAAACTTCAACCACCAAGTGTCTACACTGGTATTGGAAGCATATGTTGAGCACATCATAAATCACTCCATCGTATTCAGATCGTAGGATTGTATGACAGCACGGTACTCGAACCTCATCAGAACACTGATAGAGTATAATGCTCTATTTTGCATGTACCTCACCAGACACATGCATGAGCTGGAGAGACCACTGGGCTTTCTCATCAAGAAAACACAGGGTCTACAAACCATGCCACAGTGTATGTGGATAGATTGAAAGCCATGTCACTGTAATCTGTATTGTATAGGATGAGGTGACTTTGTCTGGCCTCCAGGCCATTCTCTGACCACTTCCTGGTGGGAATAATGCACATCCACAAATAAGATATAGCTGATTACTTCAGCAGTGTCTGTTGAGGAGAATATGGTAATAACAGTGTCTCACATACTGGTGTAAAAGGCTCACTGTAATGTCAAGCAAGAACACAAACACACAAACACACCCAGTTAACTTCAATGAGAATAGAACCCCCTGCTTATCTAAATACACAGACACAACAGCCCACTGGATTTAAGGCAAGCACCACAGCTGAAGTCTGATTTGGAGTGCCTCAGACAACACTTTATAGCTGATGACATCAGCAGTGTCTGTTGAGCAGAATATGGTAATAGCAGTGTCCCACATGCTAGTGTAAAATTATCTCTGTAATGTCAAGCAAGAGCATGCTCACACACACACACACACACACACACACACACACACACACACACACACACACACGTGACTGGAGTAAGAACAGAACCCCTACCTATCTAGGTACACAGACTACAGAACTCAGTAGTTTATGCAAGTGCCATGGCACAAGTCTAACTTTTACACTACTGCAGGACAACTTATATTGGATGACACCAGCAGGCCTTGCTGGCGAGAAGATGTTGGGAGGCCTGCATGAAATGGATGTGTAGGTATATGCAAGTATCAAAATACTGTCAATCCATGGTATTGGAGCAGCAACTGTAGGATATACACTTCACTATTCTGTCTAGACACACACACACACACACACACACACACACACACACACACACACACACACACATGCACAGACTATAGAACTCAGTACTTTATGTAAGTGCCACAGCATAAGTCTGACATTTACAAGCCTGCAGATCAAATTGTAGTGGATGACATAAGCAGGCCATGTTGGGAGGCCTGCATAGGTTCATAACTTCATAGGTTTATAGTAGGTGACTAGCCTAATGACCCTAGAGAGTTCACAAGCCAAGCTGTGTAAAAAGACAAATACCCTTATTGAACATAGTTAGATGATCATTGTTAGCAAAGCAAATTTGTGAACAGCACTGACTGGCCCTGTCCATGAGGGACATAGGTGCCATCCCAGGGGTGAATTTACAATCACCCATCCAGTTGTCAAGGTTGCGCTTTAATAGGTTCATTGAGGAGCACTACTTCAAATGCAGTGGGAGCCTGTTACAGAGGAGTGACAATCACTGGGAGATATATCTGTCTCCCCAGCATGTTCTGTTTATGTCACAGGCTAGGTTGAGATCCCTGGAGCAGGTTATTCTTGTCCCATTTCATTTGTAGATGTCCACAATTTCCAGTAGGGCAGGGACTGAGACTGCTCTATACACCAGGCGTAGGCCACCTATCAGCAGCCTGCATGATAATGTTTACAGTGACAGGTCTTTCAGTCTTTCCATGTATGCCATGTTTTGGATGCCCTGGATTATCCTGGTCACAAACCTCTGTGTTTCTCCAGCTGCTGCAAGTGTCTGGTAAGGTATGCCCAGAAGGGAGAATTGTACTCATTAGTGGTCTGATAAGGGTAGAATACAGCAGAGCTATGCCCTATCTATTCTTGGATGTTATAGCCTTATTTATGAGGTGTGCAATGTACAATGTGTGTCTCACCACTATGGACACATAATGATTGAAGTGTAGATTGTTATCACCATGTTTTCCCAAGTCTCACAACACTGTGCTTGAGCTTTGAGGGGTGCTATGTATTATTTCATAATTATCAGGGGTACTTCATTGCCAAAGGGGACAATGAAGCATTGCTTGTTTTAAGATTCAGTCAGTGAGTTTGGCACCAATCATTTGTCTGTGTCAGCCCTTCTATTCCAATGTTACTATCACTGGGAGACTTATATGACTGCTTCCAGTTAACAGTCATCTGCAAACCTGGTAAACCAGAGGCCATCTACCTTTGCCTGGGCTTCAGAGAAATAGTTTCCAAACAGTTAGAAGTCCAGCACAGATGCTTGTGGTATTCCACTGGTAAGTGTTCTGGTAGTGGTGGTGCAGTCTCCAACTTTGACAGTGTGTGTTCTGTCAGTGAGCCAGTTTGCTATACATCTAGTAATGTATGTGTTAATTCCCAGATATGAGATTTCTCTATGATGCATTAAAGGGGATAGTGTCAACGTTCTTGGATAACTCATCATAGGTAGTATGTCCTGTTATCTCTCATCCAGGTCTTTGGAGTCAGAATCACAGAAGTCCACTAGGTTTAATAAGCAAGATCTACCCTTGATAAAAGCAATATTGGCCAGGTCAAGTGTGTTAAAGGTCACCTATGACCCTGTGGATAAGGTCCCTGCTGATTCCTTCCCTAACATTGAAGATAAGGCTTTTGAGGCTTATGGGTCAATAGTTCTAATTCGGTGTGTTACCAGATTGATGAGCATTCCATATTACACAACAATTTATGTTAATTTCTGTAGTGTGAGTGATATATGTGTGGAAAAAGTATTGAGACACCAGGGTTGTAGTGCTTTGGGGAAGCAACACATGGCTGTATTGTAAATCTGTGACATATTGTTAGATAGGGCCTTCAGTTCAGTTTGTTATGTTCCCCATGTAATTTCATGTCATAGACAGGAAATGGGCAGTAAACAGCAGTAATAAATAATAAAATTTACTTTTGCATAGTGCAGCAAGCAGTGGGTTTGTGCGATGGTTGGCAAAGTGTCTGCACATGCAAGATACACATTTCCAATACTATTCCTGTTTGTGCATAGGTAGGCAGTACACAAATGCGAGCCCAATTGCTAAAGTCTGAGAGTTAGTATTGAGTCTATGAAACATACCTGCTGCTTAACTGACGTTGTGGCAGCAGGTGTAAATACATTGACACATTTCTTTTTGAGCCCAGATGATACTGGGTTTGAATGCAGGTGTATCTGATACCTTTAAATACTTTTAAATAAACAATGATGATGCAATGACATGAATTATTTACAGTACTAGTGTTGCTGTGTGGTGGTATAGCTCAGCAGGGTTAAGCGGTATTGCACATAGGTAACAACAGCATTTTGCCACCACTCACTGTTACTGCACTATGGTGCACAATGCACATCTCCACACTAACATAGAGCCCAAAAATTGAAGGGATCCATTGCTTTTACTGCTACTTATGTGTGTTGTGTGTGATTCTATTTTGTGACCAGATTAAAGGTATTAAAATGAGGTAGACAGGAAAGTGGTGAAATGGGGAGCAAGCAGGGGGAAGAACAAATAGAAAGCAGTACAGGAATGTACAGGAGGGAGGTAAGACAGAACCATAGCTATCCATTTCTTTAAAAGTGTAAACTGAAAATATATGCAGAATATTAACTGAAGTCAGACTGTCACCTCCACAAAGAGGGGTGACCACAATGAAATCATGTTGTATAGCCAATTGGACCGAATCAAGTGTGTAAAGAAGACACCTGTGTGAAATGGCGAGCTATGAATGGAACAATTTTTTTCTTGTGGGACAGTTGACAATCTATTTTTTATTTGAGAGAGAGAGGAATGTTGGGGAAGGGACATACATATGCCTGGGTCAGGTAAGTTGGGTAGGTGAGGATGCAATTGCAAACATGCAAGACAAGCAAGACAAGAGAAAAGGGATGGTGATGGACACAAAAGGTTGGGGCACAATATGATTGGGGTTAAAGGAGGGGAACAGTCCAGGCCCATGCCTGTCAATCATGGAGATAGTGAGAATTGAGTTTTCACCCACTGGACGGTCATCACTCTCACCTTATTCCACTGGTGGCTGAAGTACTCAACGTCTTTTCCTTCTTCTTTTACAGAACATGAAGGAGAGCAGCTTCTCCAGCTGGCATAGGCATGCACCAAGGGTGTGGTGCATGATCCTATGCACCATTCCTGTCAACTCACTGTGGGTGATGAAATTACCACCTCCGTTCCTGCTCCTGGAGGATACCACTGGACCAGCCTTCAGGGCAGGACTACCTGAGGGTGCAGGTAGTGCAGAAGCAGCAGGGGCAGTGCTGCCAGGTTAGCTCCAGACATGCTGGGCATTAAGCTGGAGCAAGTGGAGTGGTGGAAGGCTGATTCACTGGGGCTGGTCTACCTCACTATGCTGTGGAGCATTAAGTGATGTGGTACACATGGATGACATGGGCACATTTTGACAACACTTAAAAAAAATAAAAAAAGAAAAGAAAAATAAAATAAAATAATATCTTTAAAAATAAAATAAAGTAAAAAAGAGAAGTATGGGTTCAGGTGAGAGAAAAAAGAGATAAAGTTAGTGCCATCATTGTGACATACACTGCATTAATACAATTATACAACTCTTTTATCTTACGTTTTACATTTAAGTATACCTCCTAACAGATACACACTATACTACAGATTGCTACATGTAATCCTTGAAATGTTCATATACTGCACATATGTGTCTTCCGATTATACCGATTACAGTTTACAGCAGGGCATTTGTGCCACTTGTATAGAGTTTTTAATTTACTGTAAATATTATTGAAGAAATAACAGTATTGTGTAGTTGTGAATTGTGGTATTTGAACCCACAGCCTCTGACTAAAGTCTAATATTGAACTCTTACAATTGGCTTGTGCTTCAGACTATTTATTTATTTATTATTTATTTCCAGTTTGATGACGGGGGAGGTCCACTGGGATTAGGGAGCCCATTTTCAGTGGAGGCCTGGGGAGAAAAGCTCCCCATTACATAGTTTGGTTACATATACAATCATAGTAAAGAAGACACAATTACAATTTCATTTCATTCTAGATAACAGGAATAAATTATTTGGTTACATAGTATCTAAATATTGAGGATGGCAGTGGTAACTTAACTGAGAGGGAGAATAAAGACTTAGAAGGAAAAGAGAAAAAAAAGGTGGGATGGGTTATTTATAATACGTACAATTATGTTATTTACTATATGTACATTTATGTGAGGTCAGCTTGTACTCAGAGTTAGTCAGGAGTTTAAGGAGTGGATTGATTATTAGGCTAGGTGGGAGAGTGCAGTTGCATTTCCTGTTAGAGGAAAGGTAGGAATGTAGCTGAGTTTTAAAGTTTTCAAAGTTTTCACAAGTCCCCTAGAGAGGAAGGAAGAAAATTCCATTTTCAGCTAAGGGAAAGGATAGAAAAAGCTGACCAGCAGGACGATTGGGTATGCGGACAGTGATTAGGTTTTGGTGAGTAGAGGGGTATAAGGCTGAAGGATGTTGGTTAGTGATGAGAACTTAGTAGGTTGAAAAATTAGTCTGTGGGCTGTAGTAATTTGGAAATAGTCTAGATGGTTGGAGAGTTCAAGCCAATTTAACAAATGAAGGGCAGTACAATGATGGGAGGAGAATTTGGCTTTGGTTGCAAATTTAGAAATCTTATTATAACAGACTTCCAATTTGGAGGAGAGAGAGGCAGATAAGTTTGTTAGTAGAGGAACGCCATACATTAGTGAGGGGAGTAGACAGGTAGTGGTGAGGGTTTGTCTGGTGGAAGGAGAGAGAAAGTGGATCCCCCGGATTTACAAAGCCTTTTATAGTGTGCAGGATTAGTTTAAGAGCTTTTTTCGGCAATATGGCCTACATGCGATCCAAGAATGAGCTCCCGAGATGTGCACATGAGCACTTAGGCTAATCCTGCACAGACCAAGCTCCTGTATGCAAATTACCCTCATTTACAGGTGAAAACCATGCAAAAGAGGGTAATTTGCGATCCAGGAAGCAGGCAGCTGTCAGTGCAGGACGAGTGCAGTCTGCAGAAATGTACTTGGTTAGTAACCGAGTACATTTCTGCTCACTACAAAACAGAGCTATGACAGCTCCAAATAAAGGCTGTATATCATTGATGAAGCATGCCAATGGCCAAATAGAAGGTCATTGGCATTGCAAAATGTGCAAATAATAAAAAAAAAAACAACTTTTAATTTATTTACCCCAATCTTGCCTGTTTGAGCATAGGGCAGTGGCGCACAAACAGGATCGGTTGGAAAATAATAAAACAAAACCTAAAATAAGCATTCTAACTAAAAGCAGTATTCAGCCATGCAAGTCAATGGCAGGCATAAGAGAACCTGGTCAGTGAGTAATGGTTGCTAAGGGGGGAGGCTCAGTGTGGGACATGTAACTATGCATTAGCAGGCAATCCTATGCAAATGAGGGGAAGGATAGTGAATCCCAGATTTCCCCAGGGTTTGAGGCAGGTCCCAAGAGTGTAAGAGTATAAATAGCTGGGTGCAAGACTAGGATATAGGTGACATCATGGGGGTGTGCGTCAGGAATACTGTAAGTGGATTCGAGCCCTGTGGCTCGGGACAGCTCCTAGCTTAGCACAGCTAAGCTAGAGGTGTGTCCAAGCTTCCTATCACTCCTTAAAAGTGTAAGTGGGTGTGCATGCCATGCACTGGATTTCACAGGAAGAAAAAGGAAGTTAAACCAGGAAATATCAGCTCTGTGCACATTTGAGCACTCTGTTTGTGTGGAGCACACACAGGCTTAAACAGGGAGGCAATGTGAAGGGAAAACAGCAGTAGGAAGGTAATCAAGAAGAACTAGCTTAGCTGACAGGTGAAATGTATCAGAAACAGTCAATCACGCAGGCAGCAGCCCAGCCCAGCCCAGCACACCACTATAAACTATGCAAACACCTTTCCCGTTTGTTATTCCCAATAACTCTGCACCACCGGTGTATACAAATAGGAAAATTTTAGAAAAAGAAAGCAAGAGAAATAATGTTAAGGGCTGCTTTTGCTATCATAAACCAGCATGTGCAAGAGGCTGAGGGTGGTGAGGATGTGAATGCTGCTGAGCAACCCACAGTGAGTAGACAGAGAAGAGTGTACAGATTCAGGGTAACCTACCAAGGGCTACATGAGCTGGAGATAGTGGAGCACTATAGGGTGGACAGGGACCTCCTACAGCAAATTGTTGAGCTGTGACGGCCATGCCTCACTCACAGAACTAACAGAGAGGAACCCATCCCAGTGGATACCAAGGTATGTGTAGGCCTACAAATAGTAGCTACAGGTACCTTCCAAAGGCCAGCTGGGGATATGATGGGGATATCACAGGCATCAGCATCCAGGGTAATCCACCAGTTCCTGGATGCCCTGTCAGCACATGTCAGTGAGCACATATATCTCCCCATCACCCATGAGGCATTGGCCAGCAATATGCATCTTTTCCATCAAATAGCAGAATACCCAGAAGAAGTGAGTGCAATAGACTGCACGCACATATGCATCAAACCACCACCCGGTGAGCGGGTTAGGGTATACATCAACCGCAAGGGCTTTCCCTCCATCAACTGCCAGGTCGTGTGCGATGCCCAGGGCATAATAATGAATGTGTGTGCTGGCTGCCCTGGAAGCTACCATGATTCCAACATCTGGCATCTGATGCAGCTGTACCACATATTTGCCAGTGGGGACATCCCACATGGTCACCTAGTGGAGGATGCTAGATACACACTGGAGCCATGGCTGATGACACCCATCAGAAATGCACACACACCCAAACAAGAATTCCATAATGAGGCACATGCACAAACACGAATCATAATAGAGCGTATGTTTGAGATGCTCAAGTCATGGTTCCAGTGTCTGGACACATCTGGTGGAGCCTTGCAGTACTCACCAACTACACGTATCCAAATTGTTCTTGTATGTGCCATGCTACACAATATGATCCTGCAGAAACAGCTGCAGCAGGAACAGCATTCTGCAAGGCACACAGCCCCCCACCATTGCCAAGGCCTGCACAGGAACAGAGTGACTCATTGGAGGAACAACCTGAGCCTACCCCAGTAGGCAGAAGGAGGCATGCCATGGCCCTGGCAAAGAGGCATCGCATAGCATAGCACATGCACTGACACAGTAGGGACCCAGGGAATGCCACCTGTCTCCGACTCACACATACATTAAAAGGGATGCCAAATATGACACTACCTGTGCTCAACCATGTATAGGGAGTGTACTCTGTGCATCCGACATAGGCAACCCTGCAGCACCACTCTTAATACTGGGACACCCACAATGCAAGTGACTCACACATGCCAGTTGGGGGGGGGGGTCACATACCCAACAACTGTTACAGTCAGCAGGATAGGTGTAGACAAACACAAACAAATGCTGCACTATGGCCTCTGAATGAGCCCTATGTGTAACCCTCCCCCAGGCCTACACAGACAGACTACAGCAGTTGGATGTAAGATGTGAAGGCTAGGAAGTCTGAAACTAATATAAGTTGTAGGATTACTTTGCATATTGTACAGCTGCAGCGGCTATGCTTTTCAGCCATATTGCTCTACGGCAAATTGCTGCTGCAGCCAATTGGTTTCGGCGATGTAGCTTGCAGGGAAATGTCTTGCGAGCTACATGCCGGAACCCCACTTTTTGGCACTGAGCTTGAGGGCATGGCTTTGACACCAGGCATCTTTCTCAGCAAGGCCCTTTTGTAGGATGTCCACATCTTTTGGAGTTTTGATTATGGCTCCTAGTTTGCAGTCATCTGCGAACTTTGTTAGCCAAAGACCTTCTATGTTAGACTGTACTTCAGAGAATTAGATACCAAACAGGAGAGGACCCAGGACTCAACCTTGTGGTACTTCACTTGTCACTCATCTGAAGTTGGATTTGGAGTCTGCTACTTTCACAGTGTGGATTCTGTCAGTTAGCCAGTTGGCAACCCATCTTGTGACATAGGGACTTTTACCTAGTTTAGTGAGTTTATCTATAATTCCAGAGTGGGGGATGGTGTCGAAAGCCTTGGTGAGAGCTAGATAGGCTGTGTGAACCACCTTACCCTCACCTACAGCTTTGTTGACCACTTCAAAGAAGTCCACCAGGTTCAGGAGACATGATCTGCCTTTTACAAACCCGAACTGGGTGGGGTCCTGAGTTTGGAGATTACCAGTGTCATTGTTTATAAGTTCCATGATGATACGTTCCATAGCCTTTCAGACCTGGCTCATCAGGCTAATGAGGCAGTAGTTTCTGGGGTCCATAGTGGCTCCTCCTTTGTGGAGTGGGATAACCATCGCTGTGTGCCATTCAGTGGGCACATAGCCTGAGGGGAGGCTATGATTGAACATGATACTTAGGTGGGGTGCCAGTTCATTCTGTAGTTCATGTAGAACGCAGCCTGGGATGTTGTCAGGTCCAATGGATGCTGTGTTTTTGGCTTTGGAGAGTGTGTTTTTTACCTGTGCAGCCGTGATTACAGGAACTTTGCATTCTTCCGGTATAGACATGGGCCCTTTAGGGGATGAGAGGGGGGTGAAGTTAGCACTGAACCTATCTGCCAGGATGTTAGCAATATCAGTTGGTTCTGTATATTTAGTGCCATTGTGCTGTAACTCAGAGCAGATCTGAGTGTTGCCATTGAGATTCTTGACATAGCTATAGAATGCTTTGTGGTTGTCTTTAGAGTCAGTGGCAATTTTGTTTTCATATCTAGCTTTGGAGGATTTTATTAGGGATTTCAGCTTCTTACTGAGGCTGTCCAGGGAGTTCCTCCAATCATGAGATCATATGACCCCTTTGTGCCAGCATGTGGCATTTCAACCCCTACATGAATGGGTTATGGCCCATGCACACACCGCCCACCCCATAATAGTAGTATTATGACAAGCCTACTGAGGTCATCCAATGTGAAATACACCTTTGTGAGAGCCGTAGCTCAGGAATCACCATGGCGCGTCCCATAACTGTTTACTGCAGTAGTGATAAACCAGTTAGGTAGTAGTCCAAACCCCAGACTTGGCAACTGTGTGAGTGTGTGTCTGTCTGTCTCTGACTGTGTAGAGAGCAATGCTTTTTAGGATTCTCAAGCTCCGTACAATTCATATACTGAACTTTGGCAAGGCCTCTGATGTCACTCACCTAGGAACACACCTCTGGGAAAATCATATCCCAGTAGTCTCCATAGCATGTCCTGTAACTGCGTACTGCTGTAGTGTAATAAAGTAATGAGGTAGGTGTTTTAACCCCATACCTGGCAAATGTGTGTGTGTGTCGGACTGAGTAGAGATCAATGCTTTTTAAGCTACTCACACTCCGTACAGTTCATATACTCATCTTTGGCAGGGCTGCTGATGTCACTCACCTAGAAATACACCTCTGGGAAAGTCATAGCCCAGTAGTCTCTGTAGCGCTTCCTGTAACTATGCACTGCTGTAGTGTGATAAAGTAATTGGGTAGGTGTTTTAACAATCCTGGCAACTGTGTTTGTGTGTAAAGCTGTGTGGGTGTGTCTGACTGAGAAAAGAGCAATGCTTTTTAAGCTGCTCACACTTTGTACAATACATATACTCAACTTTGGCAGGGTTGCTGATGTCACTCACCTAGAAATACACGTCTAGGAAAGTTATAGCCCAGTAATCTGTATGGCGTGTCCTGTAACTGCATACCACCTGTAATGTGATAACATAGTTAAATAGATGTTCTAACCCCAGACCTGGCAACAGTGGATTTGCGTGTGTGTCTAACTGAGTAGAGAGCAATGCTTTTTAGGCTACTCACACTCTGTACAATTCATATATTCACCTTTGGCAAGCCTGCTGATGTCACTCACCTAGAAATACACCTCCTGGAAAGTCATAGCCCAGTAATCTCTGGAGCGCATCCTGTAACTGCACACTGCTGTAGTGTGATAAAGTAGTTTTCTAACCCCAGCCAAGGCAACTGTGTGTGTGTGTGTGTGTGTGTGTGTGTGTGTGTGTGTGTGTGTGTGTGTGTGTGTGTGTGTGTGTGTGTGTGTGAGTGTGTGTGTGTGTGTGTGTGTGTGTGTGTGTGTGTGTGTGTGTGTATGTGTGTGTGTGTCTGAGTAGAGAGCAATGCATTTTAGGCTACTCAGACTCCATACAATTCATATACTCAACCTTGGCAAGGCTGCATATCACTCACCTAAACATACACCTCTGGGGAGAGTGTAGCCCAGTAATCTCTGTAGCTTGTTCTGTAACTGCGTACTGCTGTAGTGTTATTTAGAAGTGCGGTAGGGATCCATCCCCACCCATGGCAGTTCTGGATGTTTTGTGCGTGTTTCAATGTGTGTGTATGGAGCAATGCATTATTGGCTACTCACTCACAGTATATTTCAAATGCCGTACTGTGGCAATCCTGCTGATGCCATCCATTGTGAAATACAACTTTGGAGAGCCAGTTCATCTGTAATCCCTGTGGTGTCCTATAACAACCCCATGTTGTAGTGTAATATAGACCTCAGTCAGGGGTTCTATACCCCCACATGTCAGTTGTGGATGTTTTGTGTGTGTCTCACTGTCTGTGTTGGGAGCAATGCGTTTTAGGCTAGTCACTCGCTGTACAATTGAAATGCCCTACTTTGGTAACTCTGTTGATGTCATACATTGTGAAATACACCTTTGGGGAAAAGGTAATCCAGTAATGTCTATGGCACGTATTATAACTGCGTAGTGCTGTAGTGTAATAAAGTAGTTAGGTAGGGGTACTACTCACAGACATGACAGGGGTGTGGGTGTGTGTGTGTAATATGTATCCTGTGTAGAGGTGGCTGTGAGTATATTACACCTCTGGCCAATGTGGAGGGGGTTTTGCTCAGTTCTTTTATGGTGGCCCTACTATATATCACAATGTCAACCATACAGGGATATCAGATGTAAATTAGCTGAGAGGCTGGGGTGCAAAGCCATACCCAGACATGTGATATCAAGGCCAGCCAATGACAGCAACCCCACTATTACCCAGTGCACACACAAAGGCCTAGGCAACAGCCAATATGTGGGTAGTATACTGCATATTGGCCACTGCTAGTAACTCTGCAGTGATAGCAGTGGGCTATAGAGGGCATGTCACCCTACCCATCTGTCCAATATGCACGTACATGCAGACAGTGCACCTTCACCATGTTCCCAAATGGACACCTGCACCACCCCCTTCACATATGACTCCCAACGGACATACCATGCCTGATAACATGCCCTGTATGGGCAGATGACACTGACATCAGGGAATGCTGTCAATGTAGGTGCAGGGTAAACCTGCTACCTATTACCAGGTCTTGCCACAGATAGGTTCATAGGTTCATAGGTTCATACTAGGCTATCTGCCCTGGGGCAATTATAAGCCTAGCCTGATTCTGTATGGCTTATGCCACACCTTGATTTGAGTATACTGTGCCCTTTTTAAGGTTTAGTTTACTGTGCCTCTGACTAATAGTGACACGGGAGTAATCCCTGGGACAAACCTACGATCCCCCATCCACCTATCGAGATTCTTCTTGAAGAGATTCAGTGAGGTGCTCTGCCTCACATGAACTGGAATTCTATTCCAGAGCGAAGGGAGCCTCTGGGTTATGAACCTGTCCCTTCAGCAAGTTCTATTTATTTCTGTGCTGAGGTTCAAGTCCCACGAGTGTGTGGCTCTAAGGGATTTAGATTACTGAGGTGGAGCATGTCTATTAATTCTGGATTTGATATAGCTTTGTATGTCAGGCATAGATCGCCTCGAAGTAGGTGGTATGTAACTGAGTAGAGCTGGAGTTTTTTTAACCGAGCAGCATATGGCATCTGTTTGAGACCCTTGATCCTCTTAGTGAGATACTTTTGGGGTCTTTCTAATTGCTGCAGGTGTCGGGTAAGGTACATCCCAAAAGGGGCATTGTATTCTATGATGGGCCTGATGAGGGATGAATAAAGGGGCACGATTACCTCTCCTGATCTAGATGTGAAACCCTTCGTGATGAGGTGGGCTATGTAGAAGATCTTTCTAACCACTTTGGCAATGTGGTTTTCAAAGGAGAGATTGCTATCAACTTGGGTCCTCAGGTCCCTAATAACTTTCTCTGTACTTAATGGGTTTCCACCTATGTGGTAATTTGTGGGCACATTGTTTTTGCCAAAGGGTATGACTATACATTTTTTGGCATTTAGCTTTAAACCATGGTGCTGGCACCAGTTATCTGTCTCTGTGAGACCTTTTTGAAGGATGTTTGTGTCAGCTGGAGAGTTGATTATGGCGCCCAGTTTGCAGTCATCTGCGAACTTGGTGAGCCATAGTCCTCCCACGTTTGCCTGTACCTCGGAAAAGCATATACCGAACAAGAGTGGTCCCAGGACAGAACCCTGTGGGACTCCACTTGTGACCAGTTTTGAGTCTGACATGGCTCCAGCAACTCTCACTCTGTGGGTTCTGTATTTGAGCCAGTTTGCGACCCATCTTCTGACATAGGGGTTTATATTTAAGCTGGATAGCTTATCTATGATGCCCGAGTGGGGTATTGTGTCAAATGCCTTTGCAAGGTCCAGATAGGCTGTGTGGACTACCTTCCCTTCATCTATGGCTTTGGTGACTGTTTCAAAGAAGTCATCCAGGTTCAAAAGGCAGGATCTGCCCTTGACAAAACCGAACTGGGTAGGATCTAGTGTTTGTAGATCCCCAATGTCTTTGTTTATGAGTTCCATGATGATCCTCTCCATAGCCTTGCAGACTAAGCTAGTCAGGCTTATGGGGCGATTGTTTCCAGGGTCCGTAGAGGCTCCACCTTTGTGGAGTGGGACCACTGTTGCTGTACGCCATTCTGTGGGCACATATCCTGTAGTGAGGCTGAGATTGTATAGCTGTTTTATTTGAGGGATTAGTTCCTCTTGGAGTTCATGTAGGACACAACCTGGGACGCCATCTGGTCCCATGGAAGCAGTGTTTTTTGCTTTGGAGAGGGCAGCCTTCATCTGAGCATCAGGGATGTTTGGGAGGCAGCCCTCTGCCAGGATAGATACTTGCTCTTTTGGGGGGGAGGGGGTGGAGAAGTTTGCACTGAACCTGTCTGCCAGGATATTGGCGATGTCTGTGGGCTCAGTGTATTTTTTGTCGTTTAGAATCAACTCTGAACAAGTCTGGGAGTTGCATCCCAGGTTTCTAACATAACTGAAAAAAGCCTTATGATTGTCTTTGGTGTCCTGTGCAATTTTTCTCTTGAAGCTGGCCTTGGAGGATTTTATGAGGGATCGTAATTTTTTGCTAGTACTGATCAGAGATGCCTTCCCTATTAGGGATTTTGCTCTATCATGTAGTAGCTTCCTCATTCTGTTGTACAGTTTATTTATGGCAGGGGTCCACCAGACTGGATGCCTGCCTTTGGATGATTGGGTCTTGGTTTTGTTTGGGATAGCATGATCCATGCATTCCTGGAGATGTCTGTAGAATGCATTTATATAGGATTCTGCAGTTTGGGTCATAGTTTCCACTGGCCCTGGGGCCTTGAAGGATTCCACTTCAGTTTTGAGAAGTGAGAAATTCACTTTTGAGAAGTTTTTCACTGTGGATTTCTGGGCCGGGGGTGGGGTCGGGATGTGGACATCCAGTGAAATTAATTTATGGTCTGATCTTACCAATGAGGGATATACTTCTGGTGTGGAGCATAGAGTCCCCATGTTGGTAATGATCAGGTCTAGTATGTTGTCCCCTCTTGTGGGAGTGGTTACTAGTTGTTCCATAGCATTTGAGTTTATAATTTCCAGGAACTTTTGGGCTAAGGTGCTGGGGCTTGAGTAGTGCTCCCAGTCAATGTTTGGGTAGTTGAAGTCACCCAATATAATGGTGTTCGGAGAGATCTTCATGTTCTCCAATGTTTTCAGGAAAGCCGAGTGGGATTTCTGACTTTGAGAGGGTGGTCTGTAGGATGCTATAAACTGAAAAGCAGTCTTGCCCACTGTTAGTTGCACATGGATGGTCTCTGATACTTCGTGCAATGCCACTAACCTGGAGGTGTGGATATCCTTGATAAATATGGAAACTCCCCCTCCTTTTGTGGTTTGTTCTGGGTTTTGGGCCAAAAAGCATGATATGAGGTATAGTCTGGTAGTGCTGGGGTGCTCTCTGGAGCCTTGAACCAGGTTTCTGTCATTGCACAGATATTGATGTTCTCCATACTGAGGAGAGCTTTGAGTGCGTGCATCTTGAGGTTAAGACTTCTGGCGTTTAGCAGCATTACCCTTAGTTTCTTGTTCCTTGTGTTGTCTATGGGGGTGGGTTTGACTTTTGAGCCATGCCTAAAAAAGGCACTATGGGGGTGGCAAGAGCCTTTGCCAATATCCGAAAGCCCAGTGGTGACAGGTGCAAGCCATCCCTAGTGAAGCAACGTGGCTTGTTGAGCATGTCATCCCAGGCTGACAGACACTGGATCCCCTTTGAATGACACCAAAATTTTAGCCAATTGTTGTACTGTGGCATCATTCTAGGTGAGGTTAAGATGCTGCTCAAGTTCAGGGTTATACCAGCCTGGGCTACATGATCAGAGAGCTCCTCTATGTCTCTTTTCATGTAGTCCAGGGAGGTACGTCTCGGGTCATTCACACCAGCATGTACAATGACTGAGTCATATTTGTATTTGCTTTGGAGTGACCTGAGTGCTTGCGTTATGTGGCGGATCCTAGCACCCGACAGGCAGCTCACTGTGACCTTCTCTTTATTCAGCCTGGTGAGCAGGACGTCAGTGTGTCTGACAATAGAGTCACCTATTACAAGAGTATCAGGTGTGTTATTCAGCCTTAAGGGCTGTGGCTACTTGGCACACTGACTTTGTGGGTTATGTGTTGCGTGTGTTTTGTTTTGAGGTAGCGTTTGCTTGGATGTCTGCTTTGGAGGTCTCTGTTGCTTAGGTAGATTTTTATTTAGAGCCTCCGAGTATGTTTTTGTGTATTTATGTGTTTGGTTCGCTGATGTGGTGGGACTATGTGATACTGGAATTGTGTTGTGTGAGGTTACCTTCTCCTCCTGACTGGTTACACTGGTTTTGAGATGAGAGAGCTCAGCCTCCAGTTTGGCTAAATAGTTGCATCTCTCACATATATTTGAACCTGTTTGGAGGAGGAGAGGGTTGTCCGTGTACATGAGACAGTTGTAACATTGCCTCAAAATTGGTAATAAAAAATCACAGTTCACCCGTAGAAGGCCAATTCCTTTAATGAAAGAAACAATAATTGACATGAGCGCTTTCGTCTGTAAAAATACAAACTTCATCAGATAAAATCCCACTGTTACTGAAAACTTTAAATAGTAATATTTGTCCAATAAGATTTTACTTTCAATAAAACAATTAATCAATTCAAAGTCTTAAAATAACAGGGTGAATCAAATGAAAATGTTAATACATCAAAACCCTGAAGCCTGAAAAGGCTGAAATAACCCTTATTGAAAACACATTTTATAATATAAAAACTAAATATTGATTTCACAAAAGTGTTAAAAACATCATTAAAAATTCTGTGCTTGAAGATAAATATAAATATAAACTTGTATTTATATAAATATATATTTTTTCTGGAAGGGACTTAAACAAACTCAAACTATGTTAGCCTTCCCTACTAAGATGGCTTTGATGTTAATGTATTCGTTTAAACCTGGAAAAATATTTGATTTTAATCTCAATTGCCATCTTATTTCCTTCTGTAACAAAATGTTTTTAGGGTCTCCTCCTCTAATTTCCACATCCACTGTGTCAATGATTCCAAATTTGAAAGATGGGGTAAAATGACAAAAAGTGGTGTGTTTGTATAAGGCACTTGTTTCTTTTTTAGTTTTTATGTCATTTCTATGTTCATATATCCTTTCTTTCAAATGACGCTCAGTTTTGCCCACATAGAAACATGGGCAATGACAACAAGTTGCCAAATACACAACCATGGAGGTATTGCAATTGCCCCTACAGAATTTTACCATACTATCCAAACCATTATTCAAATTAATGCTATCTGAAGTATTAATAAAAGAACATTGGGCACAGCGACCACATGGGTGAGTACCCCTGGTGTTCCGAAAAGAGTGGTCTCTTCCTTCCAAGGTTCTCTTAAAATTGTTACCCACTCGATGAATAAAAGTAGGTTTATTTCCTACAATTTCTATTATCTCAGTATTTATCTTGAGTATGGACCAATTTTCTTGTAAACTTCTCTTAAAAATTAAAGAAAAATTATTGTGTTGTATAGAACAGGATCCCGTAAATTCTTTAGATCTAACTTCTGATGTACCTGTGATGGAATTGGGATGCCCAAGTAAAGGTTTAAACTGGGTACCCCATCCCTGATGGACCTCTGTCAATATTGCCACAACTAACTCACTGGGATAGCCCCTTTCACAAAACATTTTACCCAAGGTGAAGAATTCTTGTGTAAGGTCATCCAGGATAAGGCTGATACCAAAAAAATATCTTGATGTTAGAGTCATGTCCAGACTAAACAATAGCAAAGATCAACAGAATATTGGGGTACAACGATGAAGATAAAGAATCTGCAGATACAGATATCAAACTCACGGTACACTAGCCTCCAATTAGGTCTGTTCAAGAACCTTATATTTGGCTCTGGACTCAGTCAGAGAGGGGAGTCAAACTAGATGACAGTGTGCAGCAAACGTTTAATAAAACGGTAATAGGAATCAGGGACATAGAATACAGAAAATGTTTCAGTGGTTTTCTAATGCTCATGGTGAGGACAAGAAAAGGAACGGGCAATATGACATAGAAGTACCTCATCCAAGGTAATTTTTTTGTTTCTTTTTATTTTATTTTATTAATTTTAAGAAAAAAAATTCACGAGGCATCAGCCTTTTCATGCATGACACATGAACACTGGCTAATTAAGTCACTTGCTCAGTCATGTGCAAAGCAAATGGAGGCTGAATGACTCACTCTCATGCAAAGTGATTGGAATTAAACTCTGGACTATGGGTTGAAGCTCATTAACAATTCACATTCTTAATTCCCTGCACTAACTGGCCTACTTAATGCAAGGCTGATGACATTGGTGGTAAGTGGGAGTGGAATATTTAAGAATCTCATTCCTAAATTGAGAGGAAAGTGCAGCACAGGAATGTAGTACCAGAAGAGATAATGGAGTATAGCCCTGTGAATGAGTATACACAAATCAGAAGCAAGTTGATAATTTAGAAAGTGGGGTGCATTGTCATGTGAGGTTATCTTCAGTGGTAGTTATGTACCTGAAGAGTTGACTGAGTGTGTTTACATTCACATTTTCAAGTCATCTGTATAAAGACTATAGAATACCTCAGATGAAAAAGATAGACTGTTAAGTCTGTTTGCTGAACATCAATTTTTCCAGGCCATGAATGTTCACTGCCATCAGACATATCTCAGCAAATAACTGCATTAAAACCACTCCACCTTCCAGGATAAGGCTGATACCAAAATGTTCTATGCAAGCTGACAAACACTGAGTAGATGTAAAAGATGTTTGCTGATTCGATGCATTTATGTCACTGGCATAAGTTTCTGGCATATATGCATGTCTGCATGTTTGTGCTTATTTGCAAAACTCTTCGCTGGCATGTGTTAATATGGCCAATGGATTTCGAAAATCCCTACCTCTTGTATTTGATCAGAATATTGCAGAGAAATGGAGAATATTTGAGCAAGAGTACAATATTTTTATACAAGCAGCTTATGCAGACAGATGTACACACCAGTGCATTCATTTTGCTAAACCTAGCTGGGTCAGGGGCCATACAAAGATAGGGTTCATTTGTGTGCGCACCTGCAGTATATGAAGGAGAAGGTGAAAATCATCATATTGTTGTACAGGCAGAATCAAGGGAAGACCCAGAGTCTTTGAAGAGCAAGTTCAGAGAAATGTGTAATCCCCAGACAAATATTACATTAGAGAGGCATTTGTTTTACACAAGAGATCAGAGACCAGGGAAAACATTTGCAGTTTATATAACTGACTTGAGAAACAGAGCTAAAACGTGTCAGTTTGGTGATTTAAAAGATGAGCTAATAAAGGACAGGCTTGTGTGTGGTATTATTAGTGCTGCTGTGCTGTGAGAAAGATTTTACTTTGTGATAGTGATTTAAGGTTGAGCAAAACCATAGAGATTTGTCAAATCCATGAGGTGACAGAAAAACACACAAGTATGCTTGCGAGTGACAAGAGCACAGGTTCAACTGACCCCAGAGCAAATGTAGATAGTATGCAACACATGGCAAACAAAAGCAGCCCCAAGCACGTGGCAGCTTTAGGGTTTCCAGGAAAAGCAAGTGGCTTTTGAGAAACTTCTAAGAAAGAAGTGCGATCAAGTTCAGTGCAGTTCAAGCATGAATCGGCAAAACCCAAGTCTAGCTTTATTGTTAACTGTCACAATTGTGGTGCAAATCATGAGTCTAAAAGAGAGAAATGCTTAGCATTCAGTCAGCAATATCACAAGTGTAAAAATGGAACCATTTCCAAATGTTTTGCAAATCAAGTAAGCCTCATGCAGTTGTAAAGAAAGGTCACACAGAAAAGAAAGTTGATCACGTAGAACCCAATCAGTCAGCTTTTTATGTAGATGGCGTATCAGTGCTTGGTGAAAGAGTTGATGCAGTGAATTTATTGACAAGGAGTAAAGTGTTTTGTGCAGTTTAGATTAATGAAAAATCCGCAGAACCCAAAGTAGACACTGGTTCAAAGTGTAATGTTATATCAGCAGACACATTTGATAAAGTGAGAACTAATGGACAACACAATGTGGCCAGTAGTGTGAGACTTGTTGGTTATGGAGGTGAAGAAATTGAATCCGAAGGTTCAGTGATGCTTTCATGTTATTTGGCCAAGAGCTGTTACAACTTGTTATTCCATGTAGTCCGAAGACCACTGCAATCTTTATTGGGTTTCAAAGATAGTTTAAGAATGAATCTGCTTTCTTTTCCTAAAGAAGTCCATCACATAAGTGCATTTCCGAGTTCTAATTTTTCTGAAGCTATTTTCTCAGAATATGCTGATATTTTTGATGACAAGTTAGGCAAACTTCCAGTTGTGTATTCCATGAAGTTAGACCCAGAGGTCACTCCAGTAGTCAGACCAGCAAGAAAAGTTCTGATAGCTATGCAGGATAATGTTAAAATGGTGCAGTAAGGTGTGATCTGTCCAGTCACAGAATCAACTGAATGGGTGTCATCCATGGTAGCTGCTCACACAAAAGGCTCTGACAAAGTCAGAATATGTATTGTCCCAAGAGATCTAAACAAAGCATTAAAGAGACCATATCATCCAATGTGTACAGTCGAAGAAGTTGCAGCTCTAATCCTGAATACTACTGTATTTTCTTCTTGGATGCAATTAGTTCATTTTAGCAAGTGATGTTTGATCATAAATCCTCATTTATAACTACTTTTGCTACTCTGTTTGGCAGATACAGATTCCTAAGGATGCCATTTGGAATAAATTCTGCAAGTGAAGTCTTTCAGCATGCAATGGAGCAAATTATTTCAGGCTATCCTTGTGCCATAATAGTAGATGATTTATTGGTTGGAGGCAATGGTGAAGCAGAGCATGACAGAAACTTCAAGAAAGTTCCAGACAGAGCACGTGAAGTAAACTTGAAGTTCAGTCCTCTGAAGTGCAAATTTAGACTTCCAGAAGTTATGTATGTAGATCAGTTGTTTTTGAGTACAGGCTTGAGACCAGGCCTGACCAAGCAAGCAGCTATTCTTGAGATGTCAGTACCAGATAATGTACAAACTCTACAGCATTTCTTAGGCATGTCAACTATTTAGGCAAGTTTATACCAAACTTCAGTGAGTTGACAGCACCTTTAAGAGAGCTAACATGCAAAAATGTTGCATGGTCATGGCTGGAACAGCACTAGAAGGCATTTGAAGACCTTAAGCAGAAAATTGCCATCCCACCTACATTAAGATACTATGATGTGAACAAAACAGTTACTCTTTCCTGTGATGCTTCAAAATTTGGTCTTGGCACAATTATACTTCAAGAGGCAGACCAATAGCCTATGCATCTAGAACACTAACCAAAACTGAGATGCAGTATGCTCAAATTGAAAAGGAGCTTTTGGCAATAGCATTTGCATGTTCCAAGCTTCATGATTATATTTATTGTCGAGCTATTCAGATTGAAACTGATAATCAACCTCTAGTTACTATTTTAAAGAAGCCAATACATTCTGCTCCAGCAAGATTACAAAGAATGATGCTCAAATTGCAAAAGTAGACTTTCAAAATGATCTACACAAAAGGCAAATTTCTCTGTCTAGCTGACACCTTATCCAAATCACCCAGAAATATGACAGAGCATCTTGATGCAGATAATTCTGACTCTGATGTGATGTCAGTGCATAAGTTTTCCACCAGTAGACGTGATGAGTTAAGAGATCACACTCAAACTGATCCAATTTTGTAAAAGCTCAATCACTACATTAATGATGGATGGCCATCAAAGCAATCTACTGTACCACTTGAAGTGTAAACTTATTTTCCTTACAGAGATGAATTGTTGTTGGAAGATGGCATTATTTCCAAGGTTCTAAAATTGTTTTTCCTGCTTCCTTACAACAAGAATATATTCAGATTTTACATTGTGGTCACTCAGGATCTGCATCCACTAAGAAAAGAGCAAGAGAATTAATGTTTTGGCCTTCATTACTAAAAGCCATTGACAGACTACTTTCTTCTTGTTCAGTATGTAATAGTACTAGACTACATTTGCAAAACTGAACTACCTTGGTCTACTGTAAC
Organism: Protopterus annectens; assembly: GCF_019279795.1. Taxonomy (NCBI): domain Eukaryota; kingdom Metazoa; phylum Chordata; order Ceratodontiformes; family Protopteridae; genus Protopterus; species Protopterus annectens. The sequence continues at coordinate 592,934,646 of NC_056729.1, forward strand.
AACTTATATCTTTGAGTAGAACAATCAACACTACTTGGTTTTGGTAGACTCTTATTTGAATTTGGTTGAGATTGATTTACTACCTAACCTAACATCCACTGCTGTCATTACTAAGTTGAAATGTCATTTCTCAGTTCATGGTAGTCCACACAGACTTCTTTCTGACAATGATACTCAATTATCGAGCCAGTTATTTCAGAAATTTGCAAAAGAATGGGACTTTGTGCATGTCATTAATACTCCTGAATATCCTCATTCCAATGGTCTAGCTGAATGTGCAGTGCAAAGTGCAAAGCAATTACTTGAAAGGTCAAAGAGTGACAATACCAATGTGTTCTTGAATTTGCTTAATCTCAGAAACATACCCAGTGATGATATTCTTGGCTCACCTGCTCAAAGACTACTTTCCAGGCAAACTAGAACTACACTACCCATTAATAGTTTATTGAAGTCTAAACCTAAGAACAATAAAACCATCAAGGCTCAATTCTTGAAGAAGCATACCATCCATAAATCTAGTTACAACAGATAGAGCAGATTACTTTGTCTGTTGAGGGAAGGAGAGACGGTACGAATCCAGACAACAAAAGGTTTTGATCGAATAGGATGGATTACAGGTATCTGGGTGGAGCTGAAATCCTACTTGGTAGACTCCGAGGGTGAGGAGTATAGGAGGAAATGTAGACATCTTCTTCCTGTACCAGAATCATTATTACCACCACAACATTGCTTCTGTGATGCAGATTCTAAATCTAAGGGTGAATCAAACACTGTTCCCAGACCAGAATGTGTTCAAAATTATTCCAGAAAATGATCCGAACATTCCATAGGTCAACCATTTTGCAGAAAGAGTTGCAGTTGCTAAATTTCATTCCCAGTTTTATGTCACACAATCATACCTCTCAACCTGGAAACATCAAAAATCTGGACAAAGCCCATGAAAAATAGGTACAAATCTGTACACTGATTAACATATAATTTGCATACATAATTATGTAACTCCACCCACTCCAATGGAATTTTGGGATAAACATTCAAACGCAAACTGAACCAAAACAAGGCACCAGAGCCTCCCTGCAGCCATTCCAATGTCCCATTACCTGGCTATTTGCCCTATTTACCATGAACACTATAATGTGCATACTGCTTTACTTCTACAATGTTTATTTGGATTCATTTAAAATTTTTATTTTACATTTTATAGCATAAACACTACTAGACCTCTGCTAAACAAAGCAGTACAGTCTCACAATGAAAATAGACTTAGCATTATAACTTCTCTGCCCTTGAAACTCACATTCATTGAAACAGCATTGATACCCACATTCAAAAAAAATGCATCTGGCCAGTGGTGGGTAATGACTAGCTTTGGGCTGTTTTCAAATCATAGGCCCCCTTGCACACAAAACATACATGTGTATTCCTTGATACACCTTCCTGACAGTATTAAATTATATTCCTTGTATAATACAGCACACTTGTTACAGCGCGTTTTAAATCTGTTTTGAACATTTTTAAAGTACGCAATGAAACAAAATGCATGAACCAATAATTGACTAAACTGCCCAATTCAGAACATTTCCATCATAAAAGTCTGTAACATCTACAATCCACCAGTATCAGTAAATATGCACAATCTCTACAGAAGTAAAAGTCATATAATTCTACATTAAGGAGATATATAACTAATGAAGAGGTTGCTGCTAGCAAACAACTTAATATTTCATTGTTTCATCTACAAATAAAGTGCCTGTTGCCCTTGAGATATAAATTGCCTATGCTGCATAAAAAAAGATAAGCTAGTAATATTACAACAGGGAATGGATGACAAACTGATAACAGGTTCATAATTACTAGGTATCCCTGCCAAAGAGGACATTCTCAGGGCTGCAAAGTACAACAGAGTACAGTGTCAGCAATCTATCTACATGCTGTGGGAGTAGAACCCACAGCCTTCTATATCAAAAGCAAGTATTCTACCCGTCATACTACTGACAACACAAACACACTTACCATAAGCAGAATTACACGTCTCTCCCCCTAAAGACCTATGCACCATATGAAATCTGTAAATAGCCAACATTTATTGGGAAGGGGACAAAAGCCCAAGCCCAAAACCAGGGACACATTTTAAACATTGCTTGTATGATCTTAGAAAAGTTGCTAGTATAAAATATTTTGTGTTACCAACCATGCATTTCCTGAAAGACAAAAAGACTGAAACTTAAATGGCTACAATTTAGTGAATTCAGTTCTCATTGGATTTGCTAGAAAACAATAATTTTAAGAGGAACAGACCAAAAGTATGTATGAGCCAAACATTCCACACAGAGAGACTGACGCACACAGACACACACACACACACACACACACACACACACACACACACACACACACACACACACACACACACACACACACACACACACACACACACACACAGGTTCCCTATGTAAAAAGTCATTTCTTTCCAGCAGATCTATTCAAAATCAGCAGTCGTGAATGAGACTGATACAGCATTCTGGCACTTGGCCTATAATTTTCCTTTACATGCAGTTAAATTGTCACAGTTACAAGGACTGCACCTCTTGTTATTTAACTTTCAACAGGAACATCACCCTGATAGTTTCACATCAAGTCACACTGCTACGTATGACAGCTATAGTTAAAGAAGTAAATTAAATAAGGCATGCTTCTCAAAACTAACATAATGAATAAATTAAAAGTAAATAGATACAATACTTGTTGTAATCAAAAGAAAATGGTTAGCTATAAATTAAAGTGTTTTTATTAAATATATTTACAACATGTGGCTTTGTACACTGAACACCATTCGACTAGCCTGTTTATACTGAAGGGATCACTAAGAAAGTGTGGGCTGCAATTTGTTTTATACGTTTTTGCAGCAACAGAAGTGTAACATGCATTGGCTAGTTTAACATTTATATTTTCTTGTCACATTCACAGCCTGTTTATTCCCTTTTTTAAGCCAATCCCCACCCAAAAATTCAGGAACATTTTAGAGGAATTTCTCAACAAAAATGTATGCAATAGTCAACAGAAAAAGTAAAGCAAGGATAAATAGAAAGACAAGATAAAAAAGCATTAGCCATTGGTTGCATCATGACAGAATAGCCAGCTTCTGTTCAGCCACTAAGTTTTCATCTCCATGGCATAACTCAGACACACACACACAGGTAAATACTAGTCCACCAAAACCCAAACAGTGATTACTACTTGTGCAAATGTGTGTCAGTACTCAGTATTCAGCTACTTGGTATTAAAAAAAAAAAAGAAACGTTATAATTTTATTTATAAATGGTCACATTCACACATATAAAACATGCTGAAACTCTAATAACCAGAAGTTCAAGATTAAGAGTGTATATTCTGAGAGGTTATAGAATAAGAAGAAACTGCTCTTTAAGAACCGTAGCTGCTGTTATATCCAGTAACAGAAGAGTGAGAGAGATGTTCTTACTTGCCAGTCATTTCAGATGTTAAGAGACTTTAAGAGCTCATCTAACTTACCTTATGTTTTTGGGAGTTTCCTGCTACAGACATAATTTCTTTCCCACAGCAGCAGACCAGCAGTCATGAAGGAACCATAATTTCTTTCTCGCAGCAGCATATCCATTATTTCCGAGCAGCAGTCGTGACTCGTGTACCTAAAAGTCAGTCGCGTTTACTCCCATTTGCATTCGAAACATTTTTTTCCCGCTTGCATTCAACACCTGAAATGCGTGCACAACGCATGCGATGAGTTCAATTCCGACAGGCTGACGGAGCTGATGTCATCGCGCAAGTGATGACATCAGCTCAAAACCGGGAAAATAAAAAAATTTGAAAAAAGAAGCCGGGAAAATCGGAAATGAAGGGGTGCCACTCGGGAATCGTGGCACCCCATTATTTGACCCCAAAACTCGGTAATAACCGAGTAATTCGGTACAGTTGGGAGGTCTGCACACAATATGGATGAGTATCTAAGCCTAGTGTGAAATACACAGCAACGTGGACCTGATTATATATATCTGTGTATTTAGTATTGTATAATGCATGACTTTTGGAGACCCATTTTTCTACTGAATTAAAGGAAGCCTGTGTAGAGATGAGTTCCGAGGGAGAGTCAGCAATAGTGATGACAGTACAGTCATCTGTGTATTGTACCAGAGATGACTGAGGACAAGAAGAGTAGAGAAAATTAGTAAAGATTTTGAAAAGTAATGGACCAAGGATAGAACCTTGAGAAAAACCCATTTTAACTGGGAGAGGAGGGAAGAGTGCAGAGTATCATTTTCATTGCTTGAAGTCAGTCAGAGAGGTAGCTGGCAAACCATCAATAGTAGCAGGGGAGAAGTTAAGGTTGGTCAGTTTGTGCAGAAGAAGAGGGTGAGAGACGGTGTCAAAAGCTTTTCAGAGGTCTAAGAATAGGCATGAGATAAGTTTGTTGTCATCTCCAGCTAAGGAAATGGGTTTAAGGAATGATAATAGGCAATAATAGTGCTATGCTTAGGTCAGAATCCATGTTGAGTGGGTGTGAGCAGATTTTCTTGCAGTAAATAGTACATGACTTGTTTATGTATACATTTTTCAAGAATTTTAGAGAGAGGTGATAGGATGGCGATAGGTCTGAAATTGTGCTTTCAGAGGAGTTACCTCCTTTGTGTATAAGTAAGGTGTAGAATTATTTCCAGATGGAAGGAACTTTAGACTCAGAGATGGAGTGGTTAATTAGGATAGGGACAGGGAGAGCAAGACAGCCAACTTCTAACTGAAGGAAAAGGGAGGGGATATTGTTAGCTGATGCTGAGCATGATTTTAGTTTGGAGATTAGTGCTTTGATGTAGCCGGTAGGTACAGGTTTGAGGGAAAATTTATTTGAGGAGTTTATACTTTACTTAAGTTAAAGTCAGTAATCTTCTACAGTGATGTATTTGTATAAAATAAAGCTGCTTGAACAGAACCCACAAATAGTCTTCTATTGTGTCCACTCCTAGATAGGAGAGCATAATCAATTTTATATGATTGCCAGTCACCTCCCACTGTTCCCACCACTCCCCTTGAGGTGTCTCTGAGTCATCTGAAAAGCACAATGTATGTGATATTGACATAGTGCATTACATTTCTCTGCAATAACACAGAAGATTGTAAAACAATTTTAACAATAACACTTGTGATGAAAGCTAATAACTAGTCTAAATGCCTGCCAAAAATGCCTATGGCAACAGTGAACTTATAAGAAGTGCATACAGACAAACGTTCCATTTTCTGCTGGATATATATAATTTGCTTTGTAACATGTTACAAAATCTAGAATGTACTTGAAAAATACAATCACAGAAACCTTCTCTGCAGATAAATGAAAATTAATAGCAATCTTTTCTTTTGTCCAAATACACGTCTCCTCACTTTCAAGTTCCTTAGCTACATGCTTATCTTTTTTATAGTGTAGATTGAGGCTTCTGATTATGGTAAAGATGCAAATGGGGTGCAAACTCATTAGAATTGCTGATTTCAAACTTTTGACTTTGTGTAGCAGATGCAAAAATAGTGTAGGCCCTTTATCACTGTTAGTTGCTAATGGATTGCAACTATGAATGATTACTGGGAGGGAGAAAGAAGACACAACAGCAATTCAGACTACCTTACGTGCATTGGGTGTGTCACCCAGCACACACTTGCAAAGTGTAGAAGTAACTTTAGCAAGCTTTTAAATAGAACTAAGCAGCACACTTTTATCATTTTTTCACTGATAGCCAAACTCTCATGCCTTTGCTGAAAAATGTTTTACACTGTAATGTATTTTTATCATACGTTTAAAGGACAGTGATACAAAGTGCACTGTAGACTGCATGCCTGATATTACAGCACAGATAAGACAAGAATTAATACAATACAAAGCGAAGACAGAGTTGCATTGGTGCAAACACATTCATAAATGACTGTGTGATTAATCATTGCACTAAATATGTAAACCACACATGTACAAACAAATAAGAGTGTACAAGTATTATATGTTTTGTTATTACTGTAGAAGAAATGGGAATTGCTTGTATGCACTTGATTTGCTTTTCTACTGCAAAGTTGTTTCTGTGGCAAGGAGTGATAAGACACTCCAATGGCTTTTCTGGGTTCATTAGTATGATAGTTCAAATCCAAAGTGGTGTAAAAATCTCTAACAAGTGTTAAAATGTATTTTGCAATTTTTTTTAAATATTAATATTTATGTGGTGCACAGCTTTGTGAAAATATAGTGAAACATATAAATATTTTAAATTTAATGTAAGTTGCCTTAAGAAGCGCAACCCTGCTTAGTACCATTGCTCAGCAGTCAGCATGCCTACATGACAACTGCAGTTCCACAACACTTGAGACCTTGTCACTTTCAAAAAAGGTACAGTGTTAATTATTTTGCCTTTCATTGCACAAACATGCTAAGCAGTGTTGCACATCAGTTAGCACTCATACATAGTAATGATTGTAAAAAATACACCTGCTGCCTAGCTCACCCTGTGGTAACAGTTGTAAGTTTATGATACAGGTGCACCAGGGTACTTATCCAGCAAACTCCGAGTTTTATTAATGCTGTTCCATTGTAATTTATATAAAAATTAACAATATAAAAATAATTATACATAAAAATAACTATGTATATCAGGTGGATTGAGCATACTCATGATATAATATATATTACATGTGTAACTGTGGGTATCAGTACAATTATGGTTCTACAATTAACAATTTTTTCTGACCTGGGATGGACTTCATACTTTATTGACAGGTCATAGACATACATGGTTAGCCACTCAACTATTTAATGTGTCTATACAAGTAATGATCATGTCTGAAAAAGACTTTCTCTGTGGCAATGAGCAGTCTGGACAGTAATGGGTGTAAAAATATACCTGCTGCCCAACTTTCTCTGTGGCAACTGGTATAAGTTCATGGCCCAATACAGGTATGTGAGAGTTCTAATCCGGCATACTCCTAATTTTATTATAGGTTCATATATTGGTTCATAGGTTGGTACTAGGCTATCGGCCCTAGGGCCCATACAAGCCTAGCCATAACAATTCCCTGGATATTTCTTCCCACAATATTTACTTCCCTGGACCCCTGTCTAGCAGGGCAACTGACATGATCCCCAGGGTGAATTTCTTATCTCCCATCCAATCCTCAAGGTTCTTTTTGAAGAAGGCTAAGGAGGCTCTCTACTTGACATGTATGGGCAGTCTATTCCAGAGTATGGGGAGTCTCTGGGTCAGGAACCTATCCCGCCAGCATGTATTAATGGTGTTCCAGTTAATTTTAAATAAAAATGAATAATATAAAGATAATTATACATAATAACTATGTATAGCAGTGGATATCATATTTATTATATGTGTGATTGAGGGTAACCTGTCAGTTATGTTTCTGTAATTAAAAGTTTAGTTTTTGCCCTGGGATGGATTCCATACTTCACTGATACTCATGTACCCAACTCAACTCACATACAATTCTAGCTGAAAAACAGAATGTATTGTGTAGTCTAACCCAGAAATCGGAAATCTTTCCTGCAAGAAATACAGTTATATGCATTTCTATTATATTGTCACACATTACTCCTGCATCACATAAAAATGCATAAACAAGGACCTTGTCAGGTCTCAAACATACATGGTTAACAGAAGTGTAGCACCACTCATTCTTTAATGTGTCTATATAAGTAATGACAGCAACCTTACCTTTGATTATCATGTCAACACAGTAGTAAAAAAGGGCATTCTATATTGCTCACCTGATAAGCAAGGGGATTGCCTCCAGAAAAAAAAAACCTCCCTGTACTCTTCCCTCATCAGGCCAATGACTGAGTACAATGCCCCTTTTTGTATGTACCTTTCCAAGCACCTGCAGCAATTGGAGAGACCACAAAGGTTCCTCACAAGGAAAATTGAAGGTCTTCAGCATTTGTCCTATGAGAGTCATCTGAAATCTCTGTCACTTTATTTATTTCATACAGACTACTCGGAGGTGATCTCTGCCTTGCCTGTAAAGCAATCTTTGACACTACTTTATTGGAAATGCTGCATATCCATATGTCAAATGGTACAGGGGTTACTCACTCTAAAGGCCTTAACCTGGTATGTGACATTAATAGAACCTGCTGGAGGGACATATTTGTCTCTCAGAGTTTACCACACTTTTGGAACAGTCTCCCACTTCATATCAAGCAGAATATGTCATTGGTCGTCTTCAAATGCAATCTGGAAAATTGGATGGGTAACCATAAATTCACCCCAAGGGTTCCACCTGTGTCCCTCTTGGACACTGGTGATAGGTGCTGATTGTGGAAATAAGGATAATACTTGGCTAGACTTGTAAGGGCCATAGGGTCATTAGCCTAGTAACCTCCTATGATCTTATTTATGAGTGTGTCTGACAAACAATTTTTTCTGCGGTAATAAAGAATAAACCTACAGGGAAGAATATGTATTCACTATTTTACACAGGTTTTAATTCTGCATTGTATAAATTACTTTTATCAGTGTGTAAGGGGCCCCATGAAATAGGTGTCAAGTCATAAAATTTATACTCCCAATTCATGTCTTAAAAGTCAAGTCATTTAACATGTATAGCAGGAGACAAGCCATAAATTAATTCCAGCTGTCACATTACACTTCCTATTTTATAAACTGACTTCCTGTCTGTTTGGAAGTGTTGCTCTCTGTTTAACATTACACAAACATGGTTCACATGGTTGTGCGGGTTTGCATACTAGCTGCAAAACACAATATCACAAATTGGCAGGAAAACACTTTAACTGTTTCTGGATGACAGAATATTCATTATATTCCTTGTAAAACACTACCACCTTAGCATTTTGAAGGGGGCTATACCAGGTCACAATATAAATCAGAGGCTTGAAATAGTATAGCCAAGGCTGTCTTCAGTCCAAATGGCATTCCACACACTGATGAGCAATGCAGGCACCATTACAATGACCTGAAAAGGCAGGCAGGAACAACTCAACCAGAGTCTGGATGAGTTTAGGACTGCTGGCATCCCACAGTTGTGCAAGTATACAGATAAAGATATCTTAAATGATAAAGATAGCCAAGACTGGTATGCATAATGCTCTTCTATTTTTCTCTCCTCTTTATTTTACAGCTGCCAAAGAGATTTCAGGGAGAAGGAGGCCCATGCTGAATGCTTAGAAAGACTGAGAGAAGCAAGGGGTACTTATGCAACACATATTAACAGCTATTTTATTAAAAGTATTGCTCTTCAATACATTACAAGCAAATTAAGCATGCTTATATTAACTGTATAAGCAAGTATGTGAGCTTCATTCTATAGCTCAAGGTAATTGTAGGAGTCAAGTATAATAGTGTTCAGATGCTGCGGGTTCAAATCCCACAAGTAACAAATGCATACTAAAGAAAATGTAAAATATTAATTTCAACACAATTGTATAAATGCCATGTTATTAACTTAATATGTGTGATTTTTAAAAGCATATGTGCAATATACTCATATTGCAAGGATTATTTGGAAAACTTCTCAGTCCTGTTTTGGATTTTTAAAAAGTATAGCTAATGTAAAATTAAAAATATATTTTTATTGTTGCAATGTATTGTATGTGACATATAATGGTTCTAATTATGTTTCTCTTTTCTTTTTTCTCTTATCCCCACCCTTATCTCTCTTTTTTATATTTATATGTGTGGTCACACCATTCTAATCTCGCAATTTTCTGACAATCAACAAAATGATTTCCAGCACAGGGAGGTAGGCCATCTACTGAGGATCCACATGCCACCCCTCCAACAGCTGCCACATCAATGCCCAGCACATCTTGGATGCAACATGGCTGTACTGCTTCTATAGCCCCTACATTACCTGGGCCCTCAACATCAAGTAGCATTACCCTGGCAGATGGTGCAGTGCTACCCTCTGGGAGTATTGGTGGAGGTGGAGATTCCATCAGCCACCAGGAGCTGCCAGGCATGGTTTGGGAAGTTGTAGAATGTACAACTGGTGCATGCCTCAGCCCTCTGGAGAGGTTCCTTGTTGGAATGCAAAGAAAACCCAAACGTCAAGCAATCCAGCAAGAACCTGAGGAAGGAGACAGTGATGACAGTTCTGAAGGTGAGAACTAGATTCTCACTGTCCCCATGCTTGATAGGCATGTGCCTCAGATTTCTCCTCCTTATCTCCAAGCATGGTGTCTCCCAATCTTTTATGTCCCTCGCCATCCCTGTTTCTGTATTATGTGTCCTTTTTGTCTGCATCTGCTTCCTCACCTACCTGACTTACCTGACTCTGACATACCTACTTCCCTTCACCAGAATTCCTCTCTTGCTAAATAAAATGAAAGAAAAAACTGGGCACCTGTCCTACAACAAATGTCATCCCATACATAGGTCTCCACTTTGCACATGTGTCTTCTCAATGTACTTGATTTGGTCTAATTGGCTATACAACATGACTGTGTTGTTTTCACCTGTATGCGTTGAGGTGACAGTCCAAATTCATCCAATTTGCTATCCATGTACATATTACACTATTGAAGAAGTGAATAGCTATGGTGCTTTCTTAATTCCTTCATGGACATTCCTATATTGCTTCCTCTTTACTCTTCCTTCTGCTTGCCCCCCATTTCACCACTTTACTCTCTACCAAATTTTCACACCTTTAATCCTGTCAAAAATAGAATCACACATGAAACATATGGAATAAATGCCCCTAATAAAGCTGTTCACTTTTTGTCCTCTGCGCTTGCATGGAGTTCGGCATCATGCACCAATGCCGAGTGATGTGAATGGCTCTTCATGTCATTTGGCATCAGCAAGACTAGTACAATTACCATGTAATGCTTCTCAAACTTGATGCACTAAAGGAACTCACAGTTAAAGTAGATTAAAGGTTGTACTTTTAAACATTTACTCTAACATTTATTTAGACTGCTGAATGTATAAAATTGTAAATCCGTATGTGCACTGTTGACATAAATCAATTGACTGATGTTCATTTTTATATAGTACTTCACTGTAGTCATTGCCTCTGACATTTGCAGAAATTATAAGATTTAGTTATGTAATGCCATCCAACCAAGATGTTAAATAAAATTAGATTAAGGTGTGGTGTGTGTGATTCTATGTTTTGTACTCTAAACATGACATCACTGCTCTTACACCTGCTGCCAGATGGAAAGCTAGGCAGCAGGTGTATTTCAGACAGTACTATCCAAAGTGCTGACAGCTATACCTCGCACACTTAGAGTGTTTGTGTGAAGAAAGGCGAGCCAATAGAAATATATTACTATTTTTCCATTTAAGCAGAGAGCCACATCTGCTCATTGTTTAACTCTGTGCAAACAGGGAAGACAATAGCAACAATCCTTAATGTCTAAAAAGTTACATTTCCAAAATAAACTCCAGTATGAGCACCATAGTATCTGTCAGCTATTTCTACCATAGCCTATATGCATAAGTACTTCTCAACTTCAGGTTGTACTCATTGAATGTAAATCTTGCATGTACAAACACTTGGTCATTATATGCGCAAACCAATTGCTCGGTGGTGCTCTATGGAAAAAGCTGATTGGCATGTATTACTATGTTTATTTCCCAGTTATTCTTCATCTTATTAAAATCTGTGTAAATACACCACCAAACTGAAGGGACTTCTTAGTGATTGAATACATACTTAATCAGAATGATGTGTGCCCTGCACCCGTGTACTTGAAAATAAATATTTCAGTAATAGTTTCC